>NC_044246.1:5834811-6142458 GCF_003957555.1 Calypte anna | reverse complement strand
AAGAATTCAAAGCATTTTGTTTGTAGATGCTAGAGTGTCAGAATCCTTTACATTTGACTTTTCTAAGAAAAGCATTTTCAGTCTTCGTAGTGTGTGCTTAAAGTTAACTGATTTTATTGAAAATGGTTTCAAAGTATTCAGAATTGTACAGGACTGTAAAAATTTGTTGACAAACATTGAAGGAAAAGCTTATAGAAAAAAAAAAGCTATAAAATATATATTAGGTTCTGCAGAAAATGGAGAATTATGTAATATATTGTACAAATGTAAGCAAAGGCCTCTGAAATAAAATGCCATAGTTTGTGAATCCCTGATTTTGTTTCTAATAGTTTAATTAAGCAACTGTAGTGTGGTCACTAAAATCACATCAAGCTGTGGAACCAGTTTAGCAAACAATCTTGGATATGGTGCACAATAGGCATATAAAGATAAGCTAGAAGTGGTAGATTAGCCTGACTTTCCTCATAGTGATTAATTGGAATTCATCCTCTTTTTCAGCAGAAAAGACCCATTGAGATCATTAAGGCAGCAGCGCCGGCTGAAAAAAAGATGAAATCTGTGGTCACATTAATTCAGATAGTTTGAAAGCATAGAAGGAAGCTCCTGAAGATAACTTGCTGACTTCTAATGTTGACTACCTCGAGTTCAGATTCAGTGGAAGTGAAACTAGAATAAAACTTTTAGTGTTATTACCTGCTTACATCATGTCTGCCTCTAGTTCAGCTGATCAAAACACAGTTACACCTGCAAAACAGCAGGTTGCTGATGAGAGTGGTAAATAACTAATTATGATAAGCTTTGGAAAGGTTGATTGTGCTATTCATTACCAGTGATCTAAGACTGCCAGGAGTAATTTTAATAATTTCAGTGGGGCTACTGAAAGGATAGCATTTTGAGTCATAAAGGTTTTGCTCTTCCTTTCAGTCTCAGTAAGCATAACTGTATTGATGTAACTGGGAACTACATCTGGGAAAGCAAGAGCAAATTCAGCTTTTTAATCACCATTAATTCTTGATAAGCTCTCAGTTTTAGTGCCAGCATTTTTTATTTGCTGTGACAGTAGTTGACTCTTCTTCTGTAAGAGGATTCTGTTTACTTGTTAAAAAGAGAGATCATCAGTCACCTCCCCCACTTCCAAGTTGAGTTTTTTACATAAATAAGATCACAGCTATTCTTTCGTAGAGATTGTTTAATCTTAGTTGCACTTCTCATGCCCTTCAATGAGTAGAGTCAAAAATCAGTTCTGTATGTTTTATACTGGCACACTGGTAGCCCCGCAGTCTTGCCCCATGTCCCAGTGGCTCAAATCTGGGCTTCTTTTCAGGTTTCATATTTAAAGTACAGCTTTAAACATGAGTGTGCTGCCTGCTTGACATGCTCACTGTGCTTAGACCTCAATTGCTCCCCTTGTTTACAATCACCACTGAGCTTTTATCACTCTGTAGTTTCCATCATGATGGGAAAATTTCCTGTCACCACAGAACTCCAGTTTGCTCTCTGGCAGAGTTCTGGAGGTTCTGTGCCCTTTGTTGAGCCTCAGCAATGAGGAGTCTCTGCAGTCAGCCAGGTGAATGCTTGTCCCATATTATCCTGATGGATTTGGATGGTTCAGCCTGTTCTGCGTCACCCAGGTCACTTACAAAACTCCTCTGTTGGGTGAAAAGAGGTTGGGAAAATCTCTACAAGTGGTGCAGCAGCCACCTTGCTAGTTGTTAAAAACTTGTGTGTTCTCTTGGGATGACCCCATTACTGAGGGTCCTAAGGTTTCCTGGCCCCCAGGAGGGCAGACACAGGATGGAGGTGCATGAGTCAAGATGAATGCTTTGGTTTTGGGTTTTTTTTTTCCCTGTAGCTGGATTACTGAATTACTCACTGACTTGTTTTGCCTTGGGTTGGTCAGAGGCACCCACAAAGCTGCTACCACTGGACATTCAAAAAAGGGCATAAAAGGTTACAATGGAAGAGCTGTTTGTATTTCCTTCAGCCTGAAAGCACCTGGTGATTTTCTTTGCCTTAATTACTACATCATTGAGCATTTAAAATTACATTATGGACAGGGAGGATTAAGAGGAGATCTCAATTAGGTGTGCACAATTTCAGAGTTACCAGACAACCAGATTTCACCTGCACTGTGTCCTGCGTTGGAAAACTATCTCTTTGAGAATGAATGTAACCAGAAAGGGTCTTTTTCAGTTGCATCAGTTATCCAGTCCTATGCATGTATCTGCAGCAGCAAGGGGATCCAGAGCATTTCTCTCTGCTGGCTCATAACAAGGCTAAGGGGAAGAGGTAAGGCTGGTTCCTCCTTTTACTGTCCCCAAGGCTACAGACCTTGAATCCCTGAAAGGTACTGGGCTTCAGGGATTTTCCATCAGGAAAAATCCTTACATGTTTTAAGATGCCAGGTACAGATGAAACGATCCAGGAGGAGACTGCTGAGTGATGCTTTGGGGTGGTCTCTCTCTCTCTAGTGATCTAATAACTTAAGACTGCCTAAGCAAAAACTGTTTGTGACTTTGTGCTCTTTTTAGGGCCCAGCTGTGTTTGTAATGCATGCCCAGCCCATGTCAGACCACATATTCAGGGAAACCACTCAGTTTTGGGTGCTCTTTACATCCCTCCTCCCCTGGCATTTTCCAATCTTTTATTTTTTCAGGTTTCTCTCAAGCTGAGCTACCACAAAAAGGGCTTCAGGAGCACCAGGAGGACACTTTCTACCTGTGAACTGAAGTGTGAGGTCACCCACCCTGGAAAAAAAGTTTCAGTAAGCCCTTTCTATGGACTGCTTCAGTTTCCCAGCAGGAACACGAGGCAGACTGGTGCAGACCCAGTTTTTTGAAGTTTTCCAGTTAATCTGTGCTCCAGGACGAGGAGGACAGCTTGCACACACCTCAAAGGATCATCTCATCCAACCTTTCTAGGTGAAAATAAAATATAAATGAGATGGCTCAGCATCCTGATCAATGTAGGGGAATCCACCACCTGACAGGAGGTTATAGTGAGGTGGGTGTTGGCCTCTCCCGTAAATAGTGACTGGACTAAAGGAAATGGCCTGAAGTTGTGCCAGGGATAGACTACAGATTGGGAAGATTTTCCTTACTGGGAGAGTAATGGGGTTCCCCAGGGATGTGGTGGAGTCACCATCCCTGGAGATACTTACAAAGTGTAGCTGAGGCACTTCAGGGCATGCTGATACATACTTTATTTTACTGGGGAGAAGGGTTATATTGATGATTGGACATAATGATCTTCGAGGTCTTTTCCAATCATGACAATTCCGTGATTATTCCAATGTTGAACTGTTCCTATGGTGAAATTTTTTCGGGGATCTCCCCAGCGATCACCCATCCCCATTACCCCACGTCTTTTCCGGGTGATTCCTTGTCTTCTTGGTAGCCACCCTTTATGTCCACAGCACTGGGGTCTCCCCTGAGCCTTCCCAAAGCTGACCCAGCTCAGTTTTCCCAGGGCAGCTCCTCCCGACCCTCACCTGAGCCCGTCCCCGCCTCTGCCTCTCCTCCTACAGCGGGGACCAAAACCGAACACAGTCCCCTAGGGCTGGCCTGACGAGCTCCGAGTATAATCACTGTCAGACAAGCAGAAACACCTCAAGAAGACACAAAAAACACAGAAAAAAACCCCACACAAACAACCACACAACCCACCCCCCCCCTCCCGCTCCCCCATCCCCGCTCTCCCCCATCACCCTCGGAAGCGGGAAGCGGCCGGAAGTGACGCAGCGGGAGTTCGTTTACCTCAGGCTGCGGAGCGCCATGAAGGGGAGCGGGGGACGGCGGAGGGGCCCGGCGGGGACGATCCGGGAGGAACAGGATGGGACGGAGCCCTATGTGGTGGGGCAGGTGCTGCGCAGCCTGGGGGCGAGCGAGGAACTCTCCGCGCCTCTTGCGCGCCTCTTCAGCGCTGCCGCAGACCCCCCCGTGCTGGTGGCCGTGGCGCCGGTGAGGACCGGGCCGCGGCTCCCTGGGGTGTTGGGGGGGGCGGTGGGAGCGGAGCCCCTTCGGCCCGCGCCTGAAAAAGGGGGGTGGGAGGGACTCGGCTCGCTGGGAGGGTGAAGGGGAAGGAGCTGAGAGGGGAATGGTAGGAGCGAGGGGCCGCCGGCGGCCTGTCGCGATGTGCTGTCCCCGCGGCCATGCTGCAGGTATCGTGACAGGGGTGGGTGTAGCGGTGATTTGGGCAGGTGGGGCTGTGGGAAGCACCGCGTCGTGCGGTCCCTGTGCTGCAGGCAGTGGCTTTCCAGATAAATGACAATATAAAAATAACGATAGGACGGGTTTGGAAGTTTGTTTTTCAAGTTAATTTGGTTGTCTTGTTGGGTTTTTTTGTTTGTTTATTTGTTTTTTTTTTAAAGGAGAGTAAGAAGAGAAAGCATTCAGAAGAAGGAGAGAAAGTGTCAGAAGATCAGAGCTCATCTGTCACACAAGACCCTCCTATAAAAGCTAAAAAAACCAGAAAGAAAGAGGTTTCAAAAGCAGAGAAAGAACTGGCAAACAGGTGAGTGGATGCTACCTCCTTACAGTAAGATAAAAACCCCTAAGGTCTAGAAAACTACATTTTTTGTAGTTTTCCCCACAAGCTTGTAAACACTTCCAGCTTCTTGAAGTTCTAAGTCTGTGAAGTGCAGTAAGTGTAGATCCTCTGACAGACAACTAACAGGTCTACAGGTTGTAGAAGATTTAGACCAGCACAGTTTGCTGCTTCCTAACTGCAGCTGGTTTGACCCAGAGGAGCAGAGACTGTTCCAGCACCAAGTGGTTGGACAGATTTAGTGATCCCCACCATGCTTGTCCTCTGCTGTGACACAGAACTCCTCCTCTGTTACCCCCTCAGTTCTCTTTCTGGCTGAGCCAAGGTGCTGTCAGTGCAGGCGGGTAGTTGCCCTCTGTAAAGTAGAGTTGGGATAATGAAGTTTGTTTAATTGTAGCTGGAAGCTTGTCCTGTGGCTCTGTGTTGTTGCATCTTCCATGCCCATGAAACCCACTTGCTGTTTGTCAGTGCACTTCCTGAGGCTTCCTCAGGCCTGTTTTGTTATTTGTGCTTTTATGGCAGTTCTGATAGATTTATTTGTGCACTTACCCAAAGGATTGTTTGTTCTGAATGACCTGGGTACTGGAAAGATTTAAATTTCTCCATAGTTTTAATGTGCAAGGATGATTTCCCTCCCCCCCCTTTCAATTTTAGAGGATATCAAATTATTTCCTTCTCAGATCATTCTTTATTATTCATACTAAATAGTGAGTACAATGTCCTGGGGACAGCAAATGTTTTTCCATGTTATGGTGTAGTCAGGTGTTTGTTTTGTTTTGTTTTTTTTTTAATGCATTAAATGCAAAATAATGTTTGAAATTTTATGTTGAATTTCATAACTGAAAGTACAAACAAACCCAGTTATTTTGGATGCTTCAGTTCTTTGACCTCCAAAACTCTGGGGTTCTTTTTTTTCCCCATCAGTTATGATTTGCTTATCTTTTTCTTATAAGAGAGAGTGGTTTGGAGAAGGCAGACGAAGAGGAGGAGCAAAAACTTTCTCAAAACAAAGTGAAGCAAAAAAAAAAGGCTTCTCAGGCCATCACCAGAAGTGTTAATTCAGATACAGGCACTACTGTAAAACAACACAAGGAGAAGAAGGTGGCTGATGAAGCAGTACACAGAAGAACAGTGTTTGTTGGGAACTTGCCTGTCAGCTGTACTGTTCAGGTATGGGAGTGGATTCCGTCAGCTTAAGGAATGAAAACAGTTGCAGCAGTCCTTAGTTGGAGGGCTTGTGTCCAGCTGAGAAGCCAGCACATATTTGTGTCTAAAATTGCTGATTTGGTAAAGTGGGTAATACCACTGATCATCAGACTCCATTAAAGGGGATCTCTCCAGTTTTGCTGGATGGAGTCAGGCTTTTTGCAGCAGTGGATGCAGTTGCTGTTTCATCAGTAGAATTGGTTAGTTTCTTTCTTCAAGGAAAAATGACTTAATAAATAAGAATGACAAAGTTGGTCTACTTCAGATTGTTGCATAAATCTATTGAAGTTATCTTTGCTTCCATAGCAAGGGGTATGAGTTCAGTTTTGGCATTCTATAGAATTAAGAAGTTGCCACAAGAGAAACAGTTACAAGTTACTTGTCTATTTTCAGTAGCCCCCTCACAGGTGTTGTGTAAGTAAAATGAGAACAGTGTGAAAGCCAATTTTTTATTAAGAAATATTCAAGAGTTATTGTTATTACCAGGATGCAAACAGGCATTGAGTATTTGTACTCTCTTCTGTTTAGGAACTGAAATCTCTTTTTAAAGAGTATGGACAAATAAAATCCATTCGATTCCGGTCTTTGGTATGTTACTTCCTCTGTAATGCTATGTGACAAAATTAGTGTTTGGTGTGAAAGGGCTTTTCACAAGGCTTTTATCTTCATCAGTCCACTAGTGGGTTTGGGTGGGTATTTTTTGGCACGAGAAGAAGCGTTGGAGATTTTACACAACGTGCATCTTACTTTGCATCACATTTTACTCTTTCAGTAGCAGCAGTTGATTGTATTAGAGCTGTAATTTCTATGAAAAAAGAATTCCTTTGTTATTGCCTGGAGTATTAATTAGCTGCTTTTAAATCCTGGCAGCAGACACATGGATTGTAAAGCACTGTGCTCTGTAGTTAAAGATAACAGTCTTGCAATTCACAAAACCTACCATGAAGTCAAAATGAACTGTCTGATTCTGAGGTCTTTCTGGACCACCTCTAGGAATAGCCACTTCCATTGTTCACTGTACTGGCTGTATTGTTTAGTGCAGGAATGGTCCCTCTTTGTATTCCTTTTTGTCTAGAACAAGTATTGGAGATCAATTGACACTAAGCTCACTTAACTAAAGCTCTTTTTGTCTTAAAGATTCCAGCAGAGGATACTGTATCCAAAAAGGTAGCAGCAATAAAGTAAGTTCCTCTTCTGAATGCCATGCTTTATTTTTCAAGGCAGAAGCAGTTTTAAGTGTTGGTTGTTACATGTTTGGCTGTATTTTTTTTTTTTGGAGTTTCTTTGGCTTTTCTAATTAGCTGTGTGTGTCTATAAGTTTTCTTGACAACTGAAGAAGAATTAAGTGCCTGTCATAATTCATTATCTTAGACTGCTTTCCTTGTATTTAAGGAAGGGGGAAGGTGTTCATAGTTTTTACTTCTTTTGGGGATGTGTATGAGCTGAGGAAGCTGGGTCAGGGTGCATACACAAGCTGTGTAAGGTGAACAGTGAGACTCCTTTGGACTTTAGGAGCTTGACCTGTCAGAGAAATAAAGTTACTACTGTGCACTTAATAAGAGGAGGCATAAATGTGTTTAACAAGAAGTGCTTGTGCACTGCACACTTATCACAATTGTTTAACCAACATGTGTCTCTTTCATGTTCCAGGCATCAGGTGCACCCTAATGCAAAGTTTGTTAATGCTTATGTTGTGTTCAAGCAAGAATGTGATGCTATTAAGGCTCTAAATGAGTAAGTCTCAGTTTTTGTTTTTCATTCCCTGTTGAAGATGTAGATTTACAGATTAAGTTTCAGCTGCCTCTTTTGGTCAAATCAGAATAAAATGTTAATTATTTAATGCTTAATTTTTTTTAACTCTTTGCTTTTGGCTACAAAAGAAATGGAACAGAAATCGCTCGTGGATTTCACATCAGAGTTGACATTGCATCAAAAAACAGCTCGGTAAGGAATGTGTGATAGAAAATCCCTTTTCTGTTCTGTGTTTTTTTTAATTTTTTTTTTCTCTAAGAATATCTTACTGTCTTGTGTCTCTTGTTCTCTTTAGCATGACAATAAACGATCTGTATTCTTGGGAAATCTCTCATATGGTAAGTCTAAACTGAATTGGTATGCATCATAAAGTAACACTTATGGAATATAGTGAAATTAGGGGGGTTCTGTTTATTGATATCTGGGGTGGCTAAGTATCTTCTTCTGTAATTAACTTTTAAAATAGCAATTTTATTTTTTGAACTGAACACCTAAAGGAGTTGCAATTTTCTGGCAGGTTCTGCAGGTTAATTATTTTCTTGTAGCTAGAACTGGAAGCACCTTTAGTTCTTGTTGTCACTTGATGTTTTCTAAATAAATACAATTAAACTGCACAGGCCATAGCTTTCTAAACTGTAACAGGTGTTCTGGTGCTTGCTTGTGAGCTTCTTCCAAGTGATGTGCAGTGATGGCTTCTCATTTTGGTGCTGTCTGTGCAGCCCAGGGTGAGTGGCTCTGTCCAGGTAATCACTTGTAACCTGTGTGGAGGTGCTGACTGTGTAGCTGATGTCAGTACCTGAGGAATATTCAGCTGCTTCTGAGGAGCAGACTGGGGAGTAGATGGAGGGATCACCACCAGGTGTGGTCCATGTGAGGGTATCAATGGAGTCAGGATGCTAGGGAGGAACATGTTAACTAGGGGTGCTGTGGGGGTGTAAATTTATGGGATGAGAGTGCACCCATGGCCTGACGTGGGGCCAGTATCAGGTACAGCCCACAGGAGTACAGAACCAAACAGGCTTTAGACTTCAGAGTAAAACTTGACCAGGAAAACCTGGACAGGTGGCAAATCTGATTGTTCTGACATTCCTAAATCCTGCTGTGTGAGCTTGTGTGGTGCTGTCTGTTCCTCTGTGCCTCCTGCAGAAAAAAACAGTCTGGACATTTGCAGTGCTCTGAAAGTGACTTGAGCAGCTGGAGGCTTTCTCAGCACATATGAGTCCTGGTGTGTAATTAAACCTGTGCTGTTGAATCCAGCCCTCCCCTCAGCAGAAATATCTTTATGTCTGTGTAAAGGGAGGTACCATAGCACGAAGCAAACCTCTACAGAAAGAGAATTGGCTGTGACACATCACACTTGTGTGTTTGCACAGGCATAAGACTGAAAGCCTCACACATCTCTCCATTAGCAGAATAATCCTGTAGCAACTGGAGATGGAAACTAAATCCCTGCTCCCTTATTCAGCTAAAATTAATGGCTAATCAGTGTGAGTTAGGCTTCAAGGACTGCCAGCTCAGGCTCATAATCATCAGCATTAATTCTTAGAAAGAGATTCTGGCATAAGAAAGAGTGACAAAACTGCAGCATGGATCTTGATTTCTACAAATCAAACCACAAATGAAATGACTTGAAAAATTTCTTCAGTCTTTTCCTTCATTCTTCTTTGTACTCTTCAGAGCTAGAGAACTGGCACCTGTCAGAGCAAATACAGCCCTTTAGTTTACTTGCTGGAATCTTTCTGAACTGTTGTTATCTGTGTACCTCTATATGCATTTTATATAAATGTTTGTATACCTGAACTGATAACTTTGATTTGAGCTGTGTGGCTGAGGTGGCCCCTGTGTCCCTGTCCTTGGCTGCAGACATCAGCGATGACGCCGTGAGGGAACACTTCTCTGTCTGTGGGGAGGTGGTGGCAGTGAGAGTGGTGAGAGACAGGAAAACTGGCTTGGGAAAAGGCTTTGGATATGTTCTCTTTGAGGTACGTGTCAGTGGGATGTGCTCCAGGAGAGCTGGACTGAGGTTTGCTTTTACAGTCATTTTTTTTTATTTTAAGTGTTTTTTTTATTTGTATATGGTGGCAGCATGGTTGTGTATGTTAAATGCAGCTTGGAAGACTGGTTCTGTGGAAGCAGAAACTAAGCCAACTTTTTTAGGGTGTTCACAAAGGAAAGCTGTAAAACAGGGTGGAAAAAAGGAACTTTAAGACTTCAAGGAGTGACAGATGAGTTCTCTCTGCAGTGTTCTCCCTTTTCTTACATCTCAATATGCAGTGGAATTCTTGCAGCAGTTTCCTTCCTGGCTCTATGTTGCATTCAGTACAGCTTGCTTTTCCACAGGGATCTCCCAGCCTTCTCTTCCTTATTTCCTACAGCTCAGCACCATTTTTTTCCCCCAGCTTCTCTTTCATCTCTCTGTTTCTGCCATTTGTGTCTCACATCAGCTGTGTCACAGCCTGTTTCTCTGCACCTCATCTCGTGGTCTGGGTTGGTGTGCTGGTGTTTCTGCACAGAGATGTTGTGTCATTCCATAAAGAGAGTGGTCTGAGTGCTATTGTAAAATCTTGCTTAGGAAAACAAAAGAAAGGCAATTGTTGATTTGAACATATTGCATTCAGTACAGCTTGTTTTTCCACAGTGGTCTCCCAGCCTCATCTTCCTTATTTCCTTTTTTTTTCCCCCCAGCTTCTCTTTCATCTCTCTGCTCTGCCATTGTTTCTCACAGAAGCTGTGTCAGAGCCTGTTTCCAAGCATCTTCACCTCAACACATGGTCTGGTTTGGTGTGCTGGTGCTTCTGCACAGACACATTGTGTCATTCCATGAAGAGAGTGGTTTGTAAAGTGTGCTAGTGTAAATTCTTGCTTAGGAAAACAAAAGGCAATTGTTGATTTGAAAGCAGCCAGCTGGAGGTTTGACACTGAGTGTCTGTCCTTGCAGAACACAGATGCTGTACATCTTGCTCTGAAACTCAACGAGAGCCTTCTGGTGGGGAGAAAGATCCGTGTGAAGCGCTGTGGGGAGAAGTGGAAAGCCCCACAGCAAAGCTCCCACCAGTCCCGTGCTCCTAAGGACAGAGCTGATCCTGCACTGAAAGCCAAGAGGAGCTCCAAGGATTCGTTCATTGGTGAAAAAGCAGTGCCCTTAAAGAAGAGTGCTAAGCCAAAGAGACTGAAAACTCTTCCTCAAAAAACAGCTGGGAAAAACAAAGGGACTTCTGGTAAAAAATCCAAAGTATAGAAGTGGTCCTTATGAAATTGATGCATACAAGAGGTTTTTGTCATAAATCATGTTTGCTAATACAGCTGTACTGGTTGTGATGCTCACTCTGGGGCATGTGGCCCCTCCCTGGAGGCAGCACAGGCTCCGTGTCTGTGCCCTGTCACAGGACAGGCAGTGCCTCCAGGAACAGGCCTCTGGCTGCAGGGGTGGGATGAATTCCTTCTTCTGGGGTTGTGGCTCATGTTATGCTTCAGTTTGTAAGACTATGGTCTTTTGGGTGAGATAAAGTAGCACAGCTGGGCTGGGCTGGCCCTGCAGGTGGCAGCTTTGTCCTGCCTGGCACCCAGAGTTTGTGTGCCACCCCTGAGGCCTGTCCTGCCTTGCAGTCAGAGACAATCACAGAATGGTTTGGGGTGGAAGGGACCTTAAAGCTCATCCAGTTCCAACTTCCTGCATGGGCAGGGACACCTCCCACCAGCCCAGGTTGCTCCAAGCCCCATCCAACCTGGCCTTAAAAACTTCCAGGGATGGGACAGCCACAGCTTCTGTGGCAACCTGGGCCAGGGTCAGACCACCCTCAAATTAAAGAATTCCTTCCTAATGTCTGACCTAAATTTCCCCTCTTCAAGTTGGAAACCATTTCCCCTTGTCCTCTCACTCCACCCCCATGTCAGAAGCCCAACCCCAGCTTTCCTGTAGCCCCTTCAGATATTGGAAGGTTGCTCTGAGTTCACCTTGGAGCCTCCTCCAGGCTGAACGACCCCAATCCCTCAGCCTGGTTTCACAGGGAGCTTCTCCAGCCCTCTGAGCATTTCAGTGTTTCTGCTCTGGACATGTTCCAGGAGCTCTGTGTCCTTTTTACACCAAGATCCACACAATCCTGGTTGGGAAAGACCTTGAAGATCATCAAGTCCAACCCTTAAACCAGCACTGCCAAGTCCCATTAGCACCACATCTGTTAATTACCTGCAGGGCTGGTGGCTCCACCACTTCCCTGGGCTGCCCTTTCCATGAAGAGATTTTCCTTGTATCCCATCTAAATCTCCCCTGACACAACCTGAGGCCGTTTCTTCTCTTCCCACTGATTGTTACCTGGGAGAAGAGCCCCAGGAGGTTGATGTCAGCCAGGAGCAGGACCTGGCACTGGCTTTGTGGAACCTCAGCCATTGGCCTTGTCCCATCCCTCCCTCCTGCCTTGTCCCATTCCTCCTGCCTGTCCCATCCCTCCCTCCTGCCTGTCCCCTGGCAGAATAACACTGCCACCAGCCTGAGGTCATTGCAGAGGGACAGTGGGGACACTCAGACCCCTCATCCAGACCATGGAGAAAGATACTAAAGAGATACTAAGGACATACCAAAGAAAGATGCTAAAGAGATAGTAAAGAGATAGATGCTAAAGAGAGATACTAGAGATAGATACTAAAGAGATAGAGATAGATACTAAAGAGATAGATACTAAAGAGATAGATACTAAAGAGAGATAGTAAAGAGATACTAGAGATAGATGCTGAAGAGATACTAATGAGACAGATACTAAAGAAATACTTAAGAAATAGATACTGGAGAGATACTAATGAGATAGATGCTAAAGAGATACTACAGAGGTACTAAAGAGATACTAGAGATAGATGCTAGAGATTCTACAGAGATGCTAAAGATACAAGAGATAGATACTAATGAGACAGATACTGAAGAGATAAACACTAGAGATAAAGAAATAGATACTAAAGAGATAGTACAGAGATACTACAGAGATACTAAAGAGACACTAAAGAAATAGATGCTAGAGATACTACAGAGATGCTAAAGGTATTAGAGATGCCGAAGAGATACTAATTAGATACTAAAGAGATACTAAAGAAATAGATACTGAAGAGATACTAATGAGATACTAATGAGATAGATGCTAAAGAGATACTACAGAGAGAGATACTAAAGAGACACTAAAGAAACTAGTACTAAAGAAATACTAAAGAGACATTAAAGACATACGAAAGGGATACTAAAGAGATACTAAAGAGACACTAAAGAGATCCTAAAGGTGTTCCCAGCCCCGGGATCACCGCTCCTCCCCTCCTTCCCCCAACCCCATTCCGCAGCGCCCGGACTGCGCATGCGCCCCGGAACCCTCCGACCTCCCCGCAGGCACTGCAGTAGCCGCCCTCAGCTGGCGCTGGTTGATGACGCAGGCGGCAGCGCGGCGGGGTCCTTTCTGTCTGCCCGCTCGCCCCAAGGTGGCTGCGGAGCTCGGCGGGGGCCGCGCTGCGGGCGGGGGTCGGGGGGGACCTTCCCTCGGCGCCGGGACCTTCCCTCGGCGCCGGGCACCATGATGGTGGGCAGGACCAGCGCCATCGCGGCGGGGCTCTGCGGGGCCCTTTTCATCGGCTACTGCATCTACTTCGACCGCAAGAGGCGGAGCGACCCCAATTTCAAGAACCGGCTGCGGGAGCGTAAGTGTCCGGGACACCCCCCGTTCCCCCCCAAAACACCCCTACCCCCGAGGCCCTCCCCCCAAACCCCTTTTCAGCCCCAAAGGGCCGCCGCCCCTCCCCCTCCTCTGCGGGCCCGCGCGCGGCGGGGCGGGCAGGCGGCACGTGGCGGCTCCGCAGCGCCCTTCCGGTCCCGGACGGTTCTGGTCCAATCCCCCCCCCGCCCCTCCCTCACCTCGGGAGGAGCGGCCTTGAGACCCCGATGGCCCCCCCCCATCAGCCCGCGCTGCGGCGGTTCCGTGCGGGAGGGGCCAGGGCCCGGTTCGGAAGGGGGTGGTGGTGGCGGCCCCGGTTTGGGTTGGGGGTTGGTGGCCCTGGTTCGGGAGGGAATGATGGCCTGGGTTCGGGGGTGGGTGGGTGGAGGTGGGCATGGTGGCTGCGGTTCAGGAGAGGTGGGGGTGGTGGCCCCGGGTCGGGAGGGGGTGGGGGTAGTGGCCCCGGTTCGTTAGGGATGATGGTCCCGGTTCGGAAGGGGGAGGGGGGCGGGGGTGGTGGATCCGGTTCAGGAGGGGATGATGGCCCCAGTTCGGGAGGGGCCGAGTCGCAGTTCGGGAGGTGCGGGTGGTGGCCCCGGTTCGTTAGGGATGATGGTCCCGGTTCGGAAGGGAGGGTGGTGGTGGCTCCGGTTCGGAAGGGGGTGATGGCCCCGGTTCGGGACGGGGGTGGGGGTGGTGGCCCCGGTTCTGTGGGGATGATGGTCCCGGTTCGGGAGGTCGTGGTGGCTCCGGTTCAGGAGGGGATGATGCCCCTGTTCGGAAGGGTGGGTGCTGGCCCCGCTTTGGGAGGGGCGTGGGGGTGGTGGCCCCGGTTCGTTAGGGATGATGGTCCCGGTTCGGGAGGTGGGGGTGGTGGTGGCTCGTTTGTTAGGGGATGATGGCCTCGGTTCGGGGAGTGGCGCCCCCAGTTCGGGAGGGGAGTGGGGGTGATGGCCCCGGTTCGGTTCGGGGGGTGGTGGCCCCGGTTCAGGAGGGGATGATGGCTCCAGTTCGGGAGGGGCGGGGGGTGTTGGCCGCCGTTCGGGAGGGGGTGATGGTTTCGGGTCGGGGTTCGGGGTGGTGGCTCCGGTTCGGTTCGGTATGGTCCCGGTGGCCATGCCCGTCCGCCCGTGTCCTCCGCCCCGGGGCTGGGGTCTTCTCGGAGCCTTTTCTGTCGTTTGGGGAGCGGTACCGGGGGGGGTTCTGTGTCAGGAGCTTCCTCGGGAATAATTCCCCTCCCTTCGGCCTTTGGAAGGTTTTTACCCGCCCCCCTCACCCGCGCTGTTTCCGCAGGTGCTTTCTTGGTATGATTCTGATTTTTTGGGTCAGATAAAGCGGCCCAACCCCTCCCAGGGAGGCTGTGGCCGCCGTGAGGCAGCAGCCCCCGGGGGATTTTTGATCTCCCGCATTCTAAACCCTCCTGGCAGCTCTGTCAGTAGCTCCCAGGGTAAGAATGAATGCCAGAGAAAACTGGTGATTTATCCAAAATGTGGAGCTTTTCTCCCGTGGCTCTTTGTTATTTCACGTCTTCAACATTTATTTAAAGGTCCCAATAGGGAGGTTTTAAATGGAACTGAAAGGAAGGGGGGGAAGCACTGGGATTTATCCAGGGTACCCAAGTGAGTCGTGAGAAACGATCTGCTGGTTGTTGTTGCTGGTGGTGGGAGTGTGTAGAGGATTCCTTTGATAACTAATCTGAAGATAAGAAGTTAGCATTATGGTAAACATCACATGGTCAGCAGTTTCGTGGATGGGTGATTCAATAATTAGATCAGTTAAAACCAACTCCTTACCTGGTGATGTTTAAATGTGCTTTAAATGCTTTGGTTCTGCCTGAACACCCTGAATTGGTTGAAGCACCAGAGCTGACACCTCGCAGTGTAATTCATAGTCATAGAATTGGCTGGGTTGGAAGGGACCTCAGAGATCATCAAGTCCAACCCTTGATCCACTCCTGCTGCAGTTCCCAGCCCATGGCACTCAGTGCCACATCCAGTCTCTTTGGAAATATCTCCAGACACGGAGAATCCACTACTTCCCTGGGCAGCCCATTCCAATGGCTGATCACCCTCTCCAGAAAGAAATTCTTTCTCATCTCCAACCTAAACCTCCCCTGGCACAACTTGAGACCTTTTGTGCTCTCTTGTCTTGCTGAGAGTTGCCTGGGAAAAGAGCCCAACCCCCCCTGGCTCCAACCTCCTTTCAGGGAGTTGGAGAGAGTGATGAGGTCTCCCCTGAGCCTCCTCTTCTCCAGCCTCAACACCCCCAGCTCCCTCAGCCCTTCCTCACAGCACTTGTGCTGGATCCCTTCACAGCCTCCTTGCTCTTCTCTGGACCTGCTCCAGCACCTCAATCTCCTTCCTGAGCTGAGGGGCCCAGAACGGGACACAGGACTCAAGCTGTGGCCTCACCAGAGCTGAGCACAGGGGCAATTATTGCATGTCCTGTGAGCTCTTCCACAGGAAATTGTGTCTGTGGAATACTTCAAGGCCCTTGCTCTGTGTGTAGCACCCCAGGTTCATGGTTGTTCTGTATCCTCCAGGTTCCCTTTGCCCTGCAGTGCAGGTTATTCCCCAGGAGTTTTTAGGGAAGTTGTGTCTGCGCCTGCCTTGCATAAGCAAACCAAATTGGTGTCAGGATAATCAGCCAGGTCCTTTTTATCATGGTAAATATGTAGCAGAGAAAAATCTCAGCTTGCGTCAGGTTTTTGCAGAAGAACTGGAGGTGTTTTTTACATCCTGCTGTTCTCCTTATCCAGGAGTGTTCTGCACAAACTTTGGACTTGGTCTGATTTAAAAATTAACATTTTTCTTTAGCATTGTGGTTTGATTAGGGGGTGGTGGCTGTTGTCATTTGAAAGAGATGACTGGGATCCTTAGAGATGATAACACTGGGTTGCTTTTAGTTATATTTTAGATCTTTTTGTTGATTTAAAGGAATTTAAATGGTTTTTTTTTAGTACTGTAGTTGGTTCTTTAGTATGGGTGCCAGTGATCTGATTACTGCAGCTCCTCTGCTGCTGGATGGTCAGGCTTGGGCTGTAAAATATTTGACCAAAAAAGGTCCAGCACAACAGCCAGCTGCAGTTCTTTAGATTAAGATAAACTATTTCTTGGGCAGTAGTTAGGGGTATTTGATGAAAAACTTGAAGCCACCTTTACAGCAGATCTTTTCCAGCAGCATTCTTGGGATAAGATTGTTTTCCAGCCTCTGATGCAATGTCACCAAAAGTCAGGAGGCTCTGTGTGTCAGTGCCTCTTCTGTTTGGTCAAGCCCATGCTGACAAACACAGAACCAGTACTGGTTTTGCCATCCCAGTTACATTGGAGACCTCCTGGGGCTGTATTAGGACCAAAGTTTACAAAGGCCCATTGTAAAAAAAAAAAGAGTTGGCAAAATTCAGGTTTCAGGGAAAAACCAGAGTTTCTTGGAAGCTTGAAGAACTGCTGGACTTTGGTTTTCCAGATGTCTTCATCTTATTTATTTAGCAGGTTTTGTGTTCCTCATTTGGGGCCATATCCTCTTCAATCTTAGGACCAAAAAGAGAGAGCAAAGCTAGCTGGAGCTACTTAGTTTTCCACATCTGTGTTTTAAGATAGTAAGATTTTAGATGTGTTTCCCCTTCATGTCCCTGGATGTGTGGAACTGAACTCTCCTGTCTGCACGCGTAGACTCTGATCTCTCTGAGCAGACACAGAGTTTCTGACCATGCTGAACTTTGCCCCAGAGCCTGGGCAGACATCAGGGGTAGGAGCTGAGGGTGTGAATGGCCATTTGGCTGTTCTGCTCTGTTGTGGGACAGGTTTTGAAGCTGCTGGGGATTTTTGCAGCCCGTGGCAGTGCCTCCGTTGGTTCCCACTTCAAACTTGCTCCCCCTGTTCAGGAGCTCTGCCTGAAAAACCTGCAGGTCAGGTGCTCTTTGAGAGCTTTCTGCTTTGGATGGGTGCACTTGCATTTCAGTATTAACCAAAGATTCCTTTCAGGAAGCCCATCCCCCTTTTCCAAATGTGACAGTGTCTTTAGAAAAGAGGGAAGTTCTTCATTTTCTTGGAGGTACCTGAAGGAAAAGAAAAAAATTTGAGGGGTGTTCCTGAAAGCAATTGCTTGTTGTATCACTTTGGCTGTTGCAAATATTTTTTAAAGTTAATGTTAGCAGCCATGATGGGACAAATTTTGAGGTATCCTTTAGAGGTCTGGGTTGGCTATTTTTTTTTTTTTTTTTTTGTAATTGTTATAGCTAGTGGACTTATAAGGAGACCTCTAGAAATGTGTTAAAAGAAGAAAAATTGCACAGTCATTCTGTAGGTTAGCATTGAGTTCTTATATCTAGGTGATTCTTTACATTTCTTTACCCTTTACAGATGTGTGTGATCAGGTGCCAAAAGCTTTGACCAAGTAGTTATATTTACCTATATTTATTTCAGTTTTTGCTATGAAGCAGCTGGAAAAGTACACCTAGGTACTGCCACTGCTAAAGGTCCTGTTGGGGCTGCACCATGTAGTTAAAAAGTAGGCTTGTAGGAAGCTGACCTTGTGGCTAATGATTATTAGAAATCATGTAGAGAAATCTTTCATTCCTCCATTTCATTCCTCCAAATTTCTGTCCCTTTCGCCCCTGGTGCATCTGGGGTGGGCTCTGCCCAGACCCCACACCTGGGGTTTACCAGCCATAGCCAGGACCCTCATTACACCTCTAAATGACACTGTGGCAGAGAGGGGGTTGTTCAGTTTTCAATATTTTGGTTATATTACTGGTATCTTATTTTGAAAATAACATTGATTTGTTCCTGGCTTTGATCTATAACCTGAAGGCTCCTTTAATGGCAGATTAAAAATAAAGATGTTTTTATTCTTTCAGGAAGGAAGAAACAGAAGCTTGCCAAAGAGAGAGCAGGGCTTTCCAAGGTAATGCTGTGTTCAGTAATGCAGTACTGTTTGGAAAGGTGTTTAATTTGTGTTATTTGTAAGATTTGTTCAAAAGATCTGTCTTCATTCTAGCATTGCAAACACTTCTGCAATATGGAGTCTTCAGGTGGTTTAAATTCCCAAGTGGCCATGTGAAATGGTTTCTCTTTTGTGTCAAATGGAGAATACAACATTTACTGTGTGACTTGATAGTGTTTTCCTCTTTGTAGTATGTGCAAGGACTTTGGAGACTTACAGATGTTGATGGGACACCCCTATAGCTGAACCTTACAGGTTTTTGTCATAAGTGTTTGATTTCTCTTTCCTTATGACCAATGGATCTGGAAGAAAAGGTGGATTTATCTTAGCCAGTTGTAAGAAATGCACTTATGATGAACATAGCACACCTCAGGATTTGTATTTGCTACAAAAGATGTAATTAATAAACAGAGTAGCACTTCAGGCTGTGTCTCCATAGATTTGTGATGCACATGAGACCTGAGTCTGTTTTCCAAAAACATTCTTTAAGTGTGTAACTCGGTCATGACACTTCTGATACTATTTTTTTACCAGTTTCAGTGTAAAAGTACTCTGTGTGTGTGGTTGATTTCAATCAAGAATGTTTTCTGCTAGCTTGTTTATTAACTGATGTTTAAGGGTCAACTTCAGTTTTCTTGTGTGTGTTCCAGCTGCCTGATCTGAAAGATGCTGAAGCAGTTCAGAAGTTTTTCCTTGAGGAGATCCAGCTTGGCGAGGAACTACTAGCTCAAGGTAATAGCATTTTTTTTTTTAAGAGTAAGTTGTAAAATAATTATTTTTACTTTTGCTAGAAGAAGATTTTTATATACTAAGATCCTCTCAGGAATCAAGTTCAGCTTGGGGAAATCCTATTTACTTGTTTCTAAACTTCTGAGTTCAGAAAATCGAGCAAGGGAGGAGGAAAGAGGAGCATGAATGGTTCTCAAGATTTTAACCCAGTGTTTATGAATGTTTTATGTAAATACTTTGCAGTGTGGCAAAAAGTTGGGTTTAAAGCCTGAATTTCTCCTACAGGTGAATATGAGAAAGGTGTTGATCACTTGACCAATGCCATTGCTGTGTGTGGACAGCCCCAGCAGCTACTACAAGTTCTACAGCAGACTCTTCCACCACCGGTGTTTCAAATGCTTCTAACTAAGCTCCCTACAATAAGCCAGGTATGTGAAACCTTCCCTCTTGTTTTGGTTTGAAAACAGTTGAAATGTTTCTCTTACCCACTACATCAGTCTCCAGTGTTGGGTTTTGTAATATGTTTTCATTCTAATCCAACTGAACATATACAAAACTTTCTTTTTTCCACCTGAAACAAACAGTACCATTAGTAGCAAGCAGGGTAAAAGAGAAATACAGAACTTCTCTTGTGCATTAGGTATTTTAAACTCTTCTAAAGTAGAGACATCTGATGACAGTTCTGAAACTATAAGCAGATCCACCATTTCATGAATACAACTGGGGGGATCAGAAAAGCAGTAACTTTCTTGAACTGGGTCTTGAGTTTTATTTTTTTAATATCTGCAAGTGTCTGTAAAGGTCCATCAGACTGAGTCTGTTGCTTTTGCTAGCCTGTTGCTGCTGGGCCAGCTATAAACACAAAATGTTAACTGGCACCAGAATGCATGACAGTTTGGAAAGCCTGGATCTTTCCCTAATGGTGAGAGTTTGTGGCTGTGGATATAAAATGCTCTCTGTAGGTAAGGTTGGTAATATGCTGGAGATGAATCTGTTGTAAAATAAATAACACCTTTTACCTTCTTGGAAGCACAAGAGTGCTCCCTCATGATGTTAGCTTGCATAAAGCAGAGACTGTGCCTCAGCCAGCTGCCTTTACAGCTCAGGCCTGGTTGCATTTTGGTTTAAGGCCCAGACTGTTACTAAAAACACTTGAAAGTCTCAGGTGCACAAGACATAAATGGAGCTGAAATGTTTCCTTAGAGAACAGAGCCATAAACCCACCCAGTGGTCACCACTCAAGCCTGATGAGCTTATTTGTCTGACTTTGTCTCTTTTAGGTATTGCAGAGTACCAAATTTCTGTGAAACTTCCAAAAACTTATGTGAAATAGAGTACCATTCTTAATTAATCAGTTTGCTCAGTAATTACACTGCTTAATGTCCAGTGTCAAATGACATTGCTTGATAATCAGTTGCCTGCTGTCAATTTTATGTAATTGTGAATGAGTTTTTCTCCTTCTTACAGAGAATTGTAAGTGCACAGTGCTTGGCTGAAGATGATGTTGAATGAGGTCACACCACAACAGGGGGGGGAAAATGTTTTCTTACCCCAGAAGATGAGCATCAGTAGGGGGATAAAGGGGCAAACATTGTAGTTAATGGACTGTGTACCACATCGGGTTCTACCAGAGTTAAAATTAACTTTGTGTAGGTGGGTTTCGCAGGATTTTATTTATTATCCCAGTGAAAAGTGTATTTTGATAAGAATTCATTTTATAAATACACTGTGTTGAGTTATCAAAGTATCACTAACTTCATTATTATTAAAATATGCAGTTGTAATGTTGTACATATAAAGACATAAAACTACAACCTATTGAAAGCCCAATGCTCATTTTTGAAAAAAAAAACAAAGTTATGGCAATAAAGATTTATCTGCACTTGTGTGTCCCTATAGTACTACTTTAAATTTCAGCACATTTGGGTGTCAGAGCAAATGACTTAACATTAAAATTTATTTTTAATGTTATGGCTGGTCTTCCAATGCTTTTAAATGAAGTTTAAAATTTTGTGTCATTTCATGAGAAAAGAGACATTATTTAAACAGTAACCATTCCTTTTAGAGATGTGAATTAGAATGGTAATAGGTGACTGGCTGCAGAGAGAGTGACAAATCCATTTCTGTCAGGTACAATAAGATCTGAAGAGATGGAAGTCAAAACCATGTCTGGCAAATATGAAAAATCTCAATGCAGGTGTCTGAAATAAAGCTGTTTGGAGTAGAACTTGGGGTAGATTGTAAGAGCACAAAGGTTGTTTTTTAGAAAGCTTGGAACCTTTTGCAAGAAGTTAACATTTCTGTCTGTAGCCTTCATAAAAAATGGTTGTTAACAGTCTTCAGCATTTCCATTCAAATTTTGCACTGAGGAGGTGAGAAGTGATATCCCTGGGCTAAGCTGGCTGAAGCTCATGGAATTGGAAAGATGTTGTAAAATTTTGGTATGGTGTGAGACAGTGAAGTTGTATTTAGGTAAGTGTTCCTTTGCCAAGGAAAAGGAGGCAAATACAATACATTTTTTCCATGGGGAGGATGTTTTCTCTGCTAAAACAGATTGGCTTCTGCTGTTCTCTGCTTTTGTTCTCTCACTGCTTGGGTGGCAGAAGAAACAATTTAAAACCAAGCTTTATATTTTTGGCCTGGTGTCTAAAGAGAAGAAGGGAGGAGAATGCCTCAAGGTGTCTTTTAGAGCAGCTGATAGTTTGTGCCAGTGATGCTGGTGCATTAATAGTGAGTTAGGAGGTGGCATAGTCTGAGACGAAGGAAGAGCTGAGGGCTCTCCAGCCACAGCATTCCCATCTGTCTCATTGCAGCCTGGGGTAAGTCTGTAAAAGCAGATTCTTCCAAACCATAGGTCTTAATGGTTCAGAAATTCCCTCAAACAGAATATTTGGAAATGTTAAGTGGGTCATGGTAACCCAGCAGCCAGGAATAGAAATGGCTCTGAGTCAGTCTGCTTAGGCTCTTTGCCTTGGAAGAGATTTCCCCTTAGCCTCTTAAACAATTTCCCAAGATTTGAGGTGCTGTTCAGTCCTTCTGTAATGCAACAAATACTGAAGATAGTGGCTACTGTGACCAAAAATTTTTGGAAGAACTGGCTGGACTTTAGTCTTTGTTGCATGTGGATTGCTCAGGTAGCATGAGCCAAAATTTTAGTAGCCATAATCTTCAGGTGGCAGTGGCTGGTTTGCTCTTCTGATTTGTTTTAGAGGGACAAAGTTATTATGCACCTAGAATACTTAAAAAAAAAATACTGGGAAATTGCAGAAGGTTTTATTTGTCATTAGTACAGTCAGGCTTTGGGGAGGAGTTTTTTTGTTTTCCTTTCTACCCTTCAAAATGGAAAAGTGAGAATTCAGAGGTTATGCTGACAGACTTAGCACATTTACCTGCTCTCCCTGCTGTTGGTGGTTGCTTCAGTGTAATATCTTCTTGTTTCACTTTTTATGTTGCTTTAAAGTAAATCAAACTCTTTTCTGCCTTGAAAAACCAACCCAAACACCCTAAGACAAAAGTGGCAACCTTTAAACCTGAACAGTGTGCTACACTCTGTGGTCTCATGATGACAATCACACAGCTGAGCTTTCAGCAAATCTGGGTCTCAGTTCTTATGATTTTGATGGAAGACTTGGTGATAGTCTGATTATGTCTACAGGTGGTTATTTTTTAATAAACATCATGGACATGCATGTTACTTGAACCCTTTTTAGTTTCCTTGATCCTGCAGAGTTAGATGCAAACAAAATTGTAGGTTTACCTGAAGCCTTAAGTACAAATTTAAGCTCCAATACCTGTTTTGAGTGCCTTGGCTGATAAGGTGAGAATGATAAAGCCTTTTAACAAGATTTGTTTTCTTTTTTTCCCAAAAAATATCCTTATGAAGGTAATACTTTACCAACTGTGAAGACTTGGGTATATTGTCTAGAATGGTAATTTGCTGTTGCTCCAGCAGTGGCAAGCCTGGGATGGGGCAAGCACAGGCCACAGGTGTGGGAAGCTGTAATTTACAACTGGTTTCAGGCACAAGCAAAGTGGAAGTCACTGGAAGTGCAGTGGAAATGGTGGATGTTACAGCACTGGTGGTTGTAGTGCATAGCTGTGCATAGAACCATGATTCTTTTCACCTGTGCAGACTGAAAAAAAGGTGGGAGCAAGCCATTCCAGGTGTGGATTTGCTGCTAAATAAGTTCTTAGTTTTTATTTTATTGCAGGTAAAACTCCCAGAAAGAGCCATCTTCCCTTCTTTGATGCTTGCAGAATAAGGCACTTGCTTTCAGCACTAAGGATTTCTCATAAAGGGAATCAAAGATTTGTTAACTTTTATGTTGGGAAGTCTCCTATCATCAGTTTGCAAGCATTTTGGGCAGTTTTTATAGAAAAAAAAAAACCCAAAACCAAACGGCCAGTTTCCTGATTATGCAGGGCTACCTTTGATGTCTCACCATTGACTTTTCTAGATAATGGAATCAAATGCAAGCCCAGAGTGATCAGACACACACTTGAATCACCTGGCATTAATTTCCTCACCCTGAGGGGTGACAGAATGCTGGTGTTGCCCTTAATTTGAAAACTGGAGAAGTCCCATCCCTGCTGTGTAGGAGGCCAGCTAAGCCATCATCAAAGCAAAGCTCCCAGTATTTATGCACCCAGAAGAATCTGTCTAAAGTTTCATTTGTACATCTGCTGATGGTGTGTTTAAAGTCCCTTAGGCTGAACAGTGGCTCTACATGACCCGTTGTGTTAAAATTAACATGAGTTAAACTTCAAGGGAATCTTTGAAGTGGTCACTGAGTGCTTTTAGTGAATGTTTCAAAGGCTTGCACTGTACACCCGTGCCTCTGTGTTTTTTAAACTTATGCATATGAAAAGGGCTGATGTGGAAAAAAAAAAAAAGGAACCATAATAATTTCTTCAAGGCTTCTGTTGTATCCAAGTCTCAGTTTGTAATTTGTGCATTCACCCTGACCAGTGTAGCTAATGCAGTGACAAAAAAAAAAAAAAAAAAAAAGCACAGCAGTCAAACCTGACCCAAAGCCTGTTACAAAGAGATCAAACTTGGGCTTAATTCCTGAGGACTGGGCCAGTTTTTATCAGAGGAAGGCTGGCAGCTCAGCTTCTGGTGTGGGTAGCAGTGCTGCTTCTCTGCATTTCTACCAGAACAGCTTCCCAAAGCAGATTGATGTCTGATGCTGCTGTCATAGAGCAGAATTTGCCATGTCCTGGGTATGGCTGTGACTGAAGCCACAGAAAACAAAAACTGGCCCTTCAGGGATGTTTCTGCTCCAAACAGAGCAGGCAGCTTTTTCAAAGTGAAGTGCTTTTTGTGTGCATTCTGGAAAAGAAAATCTGGGTTCTCCCTTCATTCCTTACAGTAGGTTTACAGTTGCTCATTTTACAGAATATTTCCTGTATTTCTCCCAAAATATGTTTTGGGGGGTCCCTACCCTCTTTTCCAGTCACTGCTGTGATCTAATCCTGCCACACCATTCCTGTTTCAGTTTTGTAAAGCTCAGGCCTTGATTGACTGGGCTGATAGATGCCTGTCTGCTCCCAGCTGCCACCATTTCCTTTACACCCTGAGGCTCTTTGGGGTGAGAAGGATTTCTGCCTGTGCTCACCTACCAGGTGACAGTAGCCAAGTGTTGTTGTAGCTGGCACAGTGTTGCTACAGCCTGCAGATCCGTCTGGATGCTCCATGCTGCAAGCCAGTCGTGAGTGGCTTTCACATATAAAATTCCAAACCCTGGACAGAGGCAGAAAACATCTGAATTCTGAGAGTTCTGCCTCTTCATAACCTGGACCCCCAGAACTAGAACAGCTTTGGGGTCGTTTATTTGAGCAGGTCTTCAGCTGAACAGCAGAGGGCAGCTGTGCCCACGCCTCCTCTGCAAGCTCATCCTTCAAAATCCTAATTTTAAAAATCTTGCTGTCTGGTGAGGTGATGCAATGCAGCATTTTGTCCAGACAAATGGGATACAGCCTGGGAGATGGGATCAGTGGGGCAGCAGTGCCATGAGTTCCTACTGATACCTAATGAGGCTTTTCCCACCCTGTGTGTTGGGGTTGTTGTGATGATGGATGGAAAGATTTCTCCTTTCTTTCCATCCCTCAGCACAAGCCAGGTATATAGACAAGCCAGCTGCATTGTACATGAAACTGCAGCAAAATGCAACTGAATCTTATTCCCAGGCATGCAAGAGAAGGGTTTTTCCCTACCCAGCTGTGGTTTTTTTGGATGAGCTTTGCTAGCTGGAGTGAAAGGACCTGTTACTGCAGTGGGGGTGGAGGAGAAATCTGAATCATGAGCCTGGAGCTGGACTCTGGCAGTGATGGTCTGTGAAGAGGGAAAAAGGGCAAGATGCTACAGGTTGGTGACAGGGTGCAGTTTTGATGAAATTCAGCCTAAGGTGGCAACATGCTCACCCTGTTGCAAACCTGTATGTGAAGCTGATGTGAAGAGAGCTCCCAGGGTCTCTCATGGCTTAGCAGCAGCAAGTTTTAGCACAGTGGCACCCTGGCTTGAGACCAAACCTCAGCTGCTACTCCTGCACCCCAGAAGTGGCTTTTTTCTGCTTCTTGGGGCGTATTTGCTGGAGAAAGTTGCTGCTGCTCTGCAAGTAAATGGCAGTTTTCAGGCTGTGTGGCTGCAGAGCAGCATTTTTCCAAACATTCAGCTTGTTAGTAAAAAAATGCTCTGAAGTCTGCTGAAAACATGGAAAGTATGAAGAGAAAGAGAGGTGCTGAATAAAGGATTGTCTCTGCAAAGTGTGCTGCTGCTTCTCCATCCGATCATGTTACACCCTGTGAGACAGCCTGGAAGATGCAGAAATTCACTGTAACAAACCCATCTTTTTGCCTGTTTTGTCATGTCTTGAGACCAAACCTCAGCTGCTACTCCTGCACCCCAGAAGTGGCTTTTTTTCTGCTTCCTGGGGTGTATTTGCAGGAGAAAGTTGCTGCTGCTCTGCAAGTAAATGGCAGTTTTCAGGCTGCAGAGCAGGGTTTTTCCAAACGTCCAACTTGTTAGTAAAAAAATGCTCTGAAGTCTGCTGAAAACATGGCAAGTATGTAGAGAAAGAGAGGTGCTGAATAAAAGATATTGCCTCTGCAAAGTGTGCTGCTGCTTCTCGATCCGATCATGTTACACCCTGAGACAGCCTGGAAGATGCAGAAATTCACTGTAACAAACCCATCTTTTTGCCTGTTTTGTCATGTATGTAAAAGAGCATTTCTTGGAGCTCTGAAAGAGCCTGGGTAGCATCTTTTGTTGTACTTAATGGTGAGAAGGAATGTACATCCAGCTTTGATTATTAAAGTGACAGTGATTATTGCATGACTGTGTTAATTATACTGCAAATACCAATTAAATGGAGAATTGGAGAAAAGGGATTCTTGAGCAAGCATGTTCTTTGAGAAACTCTCCTCTGGTGTTTTTAATTGATAATACAAGCCTAATCCATTCATAGCAGCATCTCCTTGGTGGGAACAGTCTGGTTTTGATGGAAATTTGCCTCCACCATGCACTGACCCCCTTGCTCCTGGAAGTCACTGCAATGAAGACTCCTAACTCCTGGAATTAAGGAGGTGGAAGTTTTTCCTTATATAAAGCAGAGAAGCCTCATCTGACCCCAGGCTGCAGCCTCCATGTTTATTGGGTTATTCCTAGTTCAGCTGTTTGCTATAATGACACAGCTGAATTTGCATGGCCATGAGGGGTTGCTATTTGATTTACCCTTCATTTGCTTTTTATCTCTCCATCTGAAGTTTTTACTCTTTAACATCAGGCCCCTTGGCTTGTGTTAGAAGTTGTCTGACAGAACTAAGGCCCATTTTTATGTCTCTGGAGGGATGTCATCTACTGGCCACTGGCACTGGCAGAATTCTTAGCATGAAATTATTATTATTATTACTTCTGTATCAGCAGAGATGTGTGGGGCACTCTGAAGAAGCTGTCAAGATGAAGTTTCTCCTTCTGCAAGCTTCCTCTCTGTGGTCTTGATCCTGTAGCTTACTCTCCATGGTCCTTTCCTCATGGAAACCTAAGCAGTCAAGAGCAGGACATTGGGACAGAGACACAGGAAGGGAGAAGGTAAGGTTTAGGATAATATGGTTGTTTTGGTAGTTACTGGGTGGGTGTTTTGTTCATCTGAATTATGTATGAAGCTATAAATCTTCCTCCTTTTCTACATCACATTATTTTTAGACTGGTTGGCTAATGAGTGCTGGTTACTAAAATTACCATGAAAATTCAGACTTCAACCAACTATAGACCTGCTTATAAATCAGGAAACCTACCAGAAGAGAAAAAGATATTAAAGACACTCTCTATAATTGAAGGGATTTGAAGCCAAACCTCTCCCCCCCCCAAACAGAAATCAAATAAAGTGTTGAGCACTGAGTTAATTACTCTGCTGGCAGTCCTGCAGTTTGTGAGTGGCTTTTGCATTGCAAATGTAAGAAGCAATCTTTCCCAATTGGGTTGCTGTTTGATAGCAACTTTCAAAGGAGCTCTGACTGTTCTGTCAAACTTAGTAATCATCCTACACCATAGTGCCTGAAATTTTGTGTGACCCCATCATGCAAATAAGGAAGCTGGGACACAGACAGCAAGCAGGGATAAATAAGGCACACAGCTTGGAAAGCAGTGCAGGGAGTCAGCATCCAGCCCAGGCACTGAGCTGAAAACTGTGAGTACCTGACAGCCTGATATAATAGGTGAAAACTGGAGAGGTAATTTACAGAGAGAAAATTTTAGCCAAGTTTTGGACAGTTCATCCATCCTTAAAACCATTGCAGCCTTCTAAAACTTCCTTCAGATGCTCATGGTTAGATCATAGAATCATAGAATTGGCTGGGTTGGAAGGGACCTCAGAGATCATCAAGTCCAACCCTTGATCCACTCCCGCTGCAGTTCCCAGCCCATGGCACTCAGTGCCACATCCAGTCTCTTTTGAAATATCTCCAGACACGGAAAATCCACTACTTCCCTGGGCAGCCCATTCCAATGGCTGATCATCCTCTCCAGAAAGAAATTCTTTCTAATCTCCAACCTAAACCTCCCCTGGCACAACTTGAGACCTTTTGTGCCCTCTTGTCTTGCTGAGAGTTGCCTGGGAAAAGAGCCCAACCCCCCCCTGGCTCCAACCTCCTTTCAGGGAGTTGTAGAGAGTGATGAGGTCTCCCCTGAGCCTCCTCTTCTCCAGGCTGAACACCCCCAGCTCCCTCAGCCTCTCCTCATAGGGTCTGTGATCGAATCCCTTTACCAGCCCAGTTGCCCTCCTTTGGACCTGCTCCAGGACCTCAATCTCCTTCCCGAACTCTCCAGATGTTACCTGTTGACCAGGATGTCTCTGTCCTCCTTTTTCTGCTTTGGAGCCAGTAGCTGGGAAGGAGAGGAGGATAAATGCTTGGAAGGAGCTGGCTATAGCCATGGATCTGGAAGGTCAGATGATCAATCTGGTGTGTCCTGCACCCTCAGGAACCAACAGGTTGTTGGAATTAAGGGCTGATTGGTTAAATTGGTTTTCTAAAGTGCACAGAAACCCTGGGGTGGAAAGTATTGATACGGGAGCAGTAATCTCTCCAGGCTTTTTTGTCAGTAAAATATGAAGCAAGGAAAGCAACTTGCTGCTGTGTAGAATCCTTCTCTTCATTTTGGTTGTTTCCAGGATGGTTGTTATGAGACTGTGCCATGGTTGGAGTGTTTTATCTGCTGAGTTGCCCTCAGCAGGCCTGGTAATATTTGTTACTAAGCTATAGATCTTTTCACAGAGAGATGTCTTGGGCAGCACATTTTCAATAAGAACTGATTTTAAAGGGAAAAAAAAGATTGCACTCTGACAGTGGCAGCAGTGGATCAGATTTAGGATTCTTCGTGGCCTCTCCTTTTATTTAATATTTGTGTTCAAATCCTGCATCCTCAGTTCCTGGCAACATTGCAGGTGTTGTGTGCTTGGTCTCGGGGTGACAACAAAAGTTTTGTTGTTGATTGATGCAGCAGGGGTTCTGTTAACTCACAAGTATTCCACAGGTCATCACAGTACTTGATGTGTTTGCAGAGGTCATCACTCTGGGCTTTTGAAGAGATGCTGCTGTTGGACTGGCTGGGACAGAATAGATTATCTTCATTAAATGCATTTTCCTTTCTTTATGGAAGACCATGTTATTTCTGCTAATATCAGAGAATATTGCCCTTACTGACATGGCTGTTCAGTACTCATGGGAAGCTTCACAGGACTCAGGGACCAAAGACACAGAGCTAATGATTAGCCAGGCACCAGGCTAAAGGGGCAGTGGAGGCATAACCTTAATTTTCAGCTGTGTCTTCTCACAGCCTTTGCACCAGGTCCTCTGCACCAGGGCCAAATGCAGTCTGCTGCTCCTTACCTTTCATTGCCCTTAAGGTGTGAGAGGAGTAATTTATTTCCAATGGGAACTGCAGGAACATAAAGCACTTTGCCATGAGACAGAGCTTTGTGTGCAGTCTGGGATGCCTGACCCCAGGCTGCTTCCACTGCTTTCCTGAATGCTGATCTCTTTTGGCAGAGTTCAGGTACTGAGAGAGGTTTTGTTTTCTGGTTATGTGGAAATCTGCTGCAACAAGGACCTTCCAGAATTCACATACCCCAAGCTCTTTTTTTTTTTCTTTTTACCTTGCTGTGTGAAGGTCATGCTAAATAATTATTCACTCCCCTTTGCTTGGTGTCTTCCAAAGGTGGAATGCCTGCCTTTTACTCACGTAGCACTTTGCCTTTCTGTTTTTCAGTGCTGAAAGGTTAACACTTGCAGTCTTTTTGCAATACAGAGGAAATGTGTCATTGCAGGGTTAAATTATTAGGGTGGCACTGCAGAGAGCATCCCAGCATACAGATATTGGGGCATTTGGTCCTGCACAAGTGGGATAAGGGGCATCATCTCTAGATATTTGTCCTCCTGGCTTTCCTACACCCACCTTTTATAGACCAAGAGATTTTTGCATTAATCAAGCTTGGCTGTCATGCACTGAAAGGCAACTGGGCCCCAGGTAGCCTGCCCGCTGCTCAAGCACTGGAGAGGTGGCAGGGAGAGCCCCGTGTCCCTTGTGTCCCTTGTGTCCCCCGTTTTCCCAGGCCGGTGCCACTAGATGGCAATGTGGTACTCCTGCAGCCGGGCTTCCCCTTCCCTTTCCTGTAAAATTTCTTGCTTTTTCTGTATTTATCTCTGCCAAACTGATGATTGCACCCACCGCCCCGGCAAGAGAACAGAACAAAATCATTTCATAGAACATTACAGCTGTTGTGCCTTTTTCTTTCCTTTTTTCTTTTTTTTTCCCCCCTTTCTCCCCCCCCCACCAGTTCTTTGTCCCACAGCAGGGTGCAGAGGTTTAAAAACCTTCCTTAATCGCTCTCTTTCTAAAAACAGAGAAAACACGGCCTCTTGGGAGCAATTAGCTGTGAGAAAAGCATTTCTTAAACAATTGCCAGGAAATATTGTCCTGACCGATATTCCTGATGTAACACTGTCCTCCTCACTGCTGTTATTCTCAGATCCTTGACTGCAAAACCAGCAGGCTGCAAATCTCTAATGGATGATCTGCAGCTTACCACCTACCTTACCTTTTTTTTTTTATTTATTTATTCATTTACTTTCTGTTTGTGTCCTCCCTTGCACCCCCCTCCTCTTCTGTTTAGGAGGGTGAAGAGTTCTTTGTGCCTCTCCCCTTGTGACTTGGTGTGTCAGGCCAAGGCTGGGAGAAGACAGGGCTGAAAATTAAGGTTGTGCCTCTACTGCCATGGGTTCCTGATTGAAATTCTGTGGCAGTGTGCCATGGAGGAGGTCAGGCTCACACTGATCCCTCCTCGGCTTCAAGCCTGGCAGCCTGAGAGTACGTGAGGCTGGCAAAGCCTGAAATCTGGGGAGAACAGCTGGAAAACAGGGACACAAGGAGCAGGCAGAGCAGAGAGCTATACTGCAACTGAGGAAACCCTGGAAGCCCTCTCCTGTATTCATGGATGGGGAGAGGTTGGAGGAATGGTGACGGTGACTTCAAGAGCTGAAAGCCAGTGGCTGGGAACCTCTGTCTTGGTGTGGATGGGATCCTCTGGCTTGGCGTGGATGCAGCTGTGCCCGTGTGCAGAGCCATGACTGTTTGTGTGGTTCAGATTTTGTGTCCCTCTTTACATAAATTTGTGGAACTGAGGTCTCAGCCCTGGAAACCCTCTCCTCTATTCATGGAAGGATGGGGAGAGGTTGGAGGAATGGTGATGGTGACTTCAAGCCCTGAAAGCCAGTGGCTGGGAACCTCTGGCTTGGTGTGGATGGGATCCTCTGGCTTGGTGTGGATGGGATCCTCTGGCTTGGTGTGGCTGGGAACCTCTGGCTTGGTGTGGATGGGATCCTCTGGCTTGGTGTGGATAGGATCCTCTGGCTTGGTGTGGATGGGATCCTCTGTCTTGGTGTGGCTGGGAGCCTCTGGCTTGGTGTGGATAGGATCCTCTGGCTTGGTGTGGATGGGATCCTCTGGCTTGGTGTGGCTGGGAACCTCTGGCTTGGTGTGGATGGGATCCTCTGGCTTGGTGTGGATGCAGCTATGCCCATGTGCAAAGCCATGGCTGTTTGTGTGGTTCAGATTTTGTGTCCCTCTTCACATAAATTCGTGGAGGTTTGAGAAACGAGGCTGGCTCTGTGGGACAGAGTGTGAACTGAAGCACCTTCTGGAAGACAGACAGCAGTGTAATCCTTTCATTCAACCCTGTCTGCAGCTGCTTTTTATAAACTTGGCACAAATACGTACTCAGGGAGGCCAGGCCTGTGTAGCTGGAAAATATTTTCCACCATCCAAAAAAACAGAGGATTGGAAAAAGAGCCCAGAAATTGTGCATAACATGGAATGGCCTCGCTTGTGGTTTTTTTCCATGACTTCCTCAGCTCATTTTTCTGCTGCCAATTTTAGAAGCCCATAAGTCATACTTGTTAAACTTTCTCAGTTAAAATGTAACTCTAAGAACAAAGTCATATGATCTGTTGCAGCCAAATAAATCCTTCCAGAGCCTCTGAGTGGAGAAAAGCTACCCTGGTCTGCCCAGCATGGGCTCCTGTCCTGGGAGAGGCAGGGCTGGGGGTCAGGTTGGCAGGGTGGGAAACCTTAATCCCTGCTTTTGCAGGGTGAAAAAGGGTGGCCAGGTCCATGGTGGGTGACAATGCAGAAATTTCAGCTTCTCCTATAGAAAAACTTCAATCAGGAGGTGAGGCAGAGGAGGGAATGTGTGCAGGCAATATGGGGGTCTGGCAGTGTGGTTCTGAGATGTGGTTTTTAGGAGCTGCTGCTGCTGTCAGGGTGATGGAGCTGTGAGGGGTGAGGAGAGAGCAAAATGCCAAGAGCAAAAGTGAATCTGTTGGAGGGTTTGAAGAAAGAGCATCCTCACTTGGGTGCATTTGTAAACACTGGATCAATATGGAAGTAGATGCATGCCAGGAGCAATCTTCTTCTTTGCCAGCTTTGCTCTCTTTCATTAGGTGGTTGTGCTAACACTGAGTCCTGGGTGGCTGTCCTGAAGCCCAGAGTTCGCTGTGTCCTCTCCCATGGAACAGATTCCTGGTCACCACTGCCTGGGATTCTCTCTCAGCATTCCCTGGAGCAGTAGCAGGTTTGGGCTGGGGATGCTCCAGCTGCCTCCTGGCTGTCTGGGGTGTCCCATCCCATGGTTGTGAGTCCAGCAGGCTGCAAGGGACCAGGGCAAGCAGGGGAGTTGGAGGAATAGGAAGGATGGGAACCATGATGAGGAGCTTCTTGATTTGCTCGCCCTTCTACCTGCTTGTGGCTGGGGGGGAGTGGCATGGAGAAACTCCCTCTGGAAAAACAAAAGCCCAAACCTATGGTCGGTTTTGTTTTGTTTTTTCCTTTAAATATCAGCTTTTGAGTTTGGTTCTGGCCCTTGGTGTGAGCTGGGAAAGTGTCTGTAGGCAGCCGGGAGGACTCGGGCCGCAGTGGAGCGGCTGCCGGGAGCAGCAGACCCCAGAGACCCTTCTGTGGGGGGAGAAACATCCCAGAGAAACCTGTGTGGTCTGTATGGCAAGGGAGGAACTGAGCAAACCCTCTGGAAACCAGCGAGGGTGTTGTAATGTGTTTTTGGACAGCCAGTTTCAAAAAAAACCCAGCCACTGCCTCTCTTTCTGCCCCCTGGCAGGCGCTTCCCGTGCCGTGGCACTGAGGGAGGTGATGGAACCACAGCCCGGGAGAGTCACTTGCCCAAGGCACAGGGGTTTGGCCAGAGAAATTTGCTAAAGGGCAGGTTTTCTGACAAGGGGCCCCCTGTCCCTCTGTGCATACCTGTACGTGGGCCAGGTGCTTGGCATGGCTGCCTCTCCGGGCAAGTACACAAGGGAGCAGAGCTGCCCAAGCATGGAGGAAAAGGGGGAGAAGAAAAGCAAACAGATTTTGATGTTGTCTCAGGCTGGGCACAGAGTGGCAGAAAGGGACCTGGGAGTTTGGGTTGACAGGAAGGTGAACATGAGCCAGGAATGTGCCCAGGTGGCCAAGAAGGCCAATGGCATCCTGGGCTGTATCAGGAACTGCGTGGCCAGCAGGTCCAGGGAAGGGATTCTGCCCCTGTACTCAGCCCTGGTGAGGCCACAGCTTGAGTCCTGTGTCCAGTTCTGGGCCCCTCAGCTCAGGAAGGAGATTGAGGTGCTGGAGCAGGTCCAGAGAAGAGCAAGGAGGCTGTGAAGGGATCCAGCACAAGTCCTGTGAGGAAGGGCTGAGGGAGCTGGGGGTGTTGAGGCTGGAGAAGAGGAGGCTCAGGGGAGACCTCATCACTCTCTATAACTGCCTGAAAGGAGGTTGGAGCCAGGGGGGGGTCGGGCTCTGCTCCCAGGCAGGTATCAGTAGGACAAGAGATGGGTTTAAGCTCTGCCAGGGGAGGGTTAGGTTGGATATTAGGAAAAATCAGAAAAAATCACCAGAGAGGGTGATGAGGCTTTGGAATGGGCTGCCCAGGGAGGGGGTGGAGTCTCCATCCCTGGAGGTTTTTTTAAGAGACTGAATGTGGCACTCAGTGCCATGATCTGGGAACCTTGGGGGAATGGGTCAAGGGTTGGACTTGATGATCTCAGAGGTCCTTTCCAACCCGAATAATTCTGGGATTCTGTGAATGCAAACCCAATAACAACCCTAGGCACGTGCTGTTTGTGACACCACGCTGTAATTAGTAAGGATGCTTGTTTGCAGAAGCTGTTCCATGTGCTGAGGGTGGGAGGGGTGAGGTGACTCCTGGTGGTTTTCTTGCCTGTTCACCACCTTCAAGTTATTGTGACAGACCTTTAAGAGGCTCTCTTTGTATGAACTGGATTATAATGCTCAGCTGGGCTCTGAAGTTCTGGCTCTGTTGAGAAGAGAGATCCTTTCATATTGATTGTAATTTCATATGCAGTTCAGGCACCGACTTGTAGAAAATCTGGGCCAGGAGAGATATCATTAGGTATTTATGGGGGTTTGGTTGGCTCAGCAGTCAGTTTTTCCATTGTCATGCCCTGACAGTAGTGCATTACATACACCCTCAGGAGACATCCTTCTTCTTCCACAACAATAAAGGACTTTTTTCCTTTTTCTGACTCATCTTCAGCTTGAAAAAAAAAATCCAAAAAACACCAGCCACCAGGAGTAAATATAATTAGCAACAGGCAGATATACTGTATGTAGCTCTCAGAGCCCATAGGGATAGTTCCTGTTAAATGTATGCTTGGGGTTGCTCACCCCATGCTTAGACCTCCAGCTGCATTCCTGATTACACGTGGATGTTTTAACACAGCCTGGAAACTGAGGAGCCCTTTCTAGTTTGGATAAAGAGGAGGAATAAATACATTTAATGCTGGGGTTGTTTTCCATGCACACACAGGAGCTGTGGCCAGGCTTGCAGGGGAGCACACATGGCTGCACTGCACTGGATACTCTTTATCCTGCTTCTGATCTTCTGCAGGAGATGCTGCAGGAAGGAGGACAAGAAACAGAGCAAGTCTAGACTGATCCTGCCCCAGTGTGCCCTCTGGGCTCCCAGCACAGCTCTTCTTGCTCACCAAAGGATGGGGGAACACAAAACCTGCCACCTTGGTCCTTCTGTTCCCCAGGTCCCAAAAGCTGAGTGGTTCCCCCTTGTCTTTGCTTCCCAGATGTGGCTCTGCATGGGATGGGAAGCAGACTCGGGTCTGCTCTGTGTTGCTTTGGATCCAAGTGGTGGATTTCTAGGTTAAATGTGTCCTGGCCCCCTAACTATTTCCCTTCTGTCTGGGTGATGGAGCTGGGAGCAGGTGGCTTGCAGCTGGGCTCTGCTCTCTGCCAGGGGGGTGTTCCCTGACACCTCAGGCTGAAGTCCATTCCATCCCATCCCAGTTAGAGGGCTGCCTCCCACCCCTCCTGTGCCATTGGAGCACTGAGCATCCTCTGGGTCCAGATCTGACCTCAGGGTGAAGGCTGACAAGAGTCACAGCCCAGCTGGGAGATGAGCAGGGTTTGGTTTGTTTGTTTATTTATTTATTTCAACCTGTGACTAAGATGGAGGAGTATTTTGGATGGGAGCTGCTCCTCCCAGGAAAGTGCTGTTTATATTTCAGAGTCAGTCAGATCTGAGGTGCTCCTAACCCAGCAGTGGGCTCTGCTGCCAGGTCCTCACCTAACCTGGTGTTCATGCTGCTGGACAGAGTGTGCGGGCTGGGTGTTTGCTCATCCAGAGTGCAAATGGCCAGAAAGCTTTCCCTCTGTATTCCTGATTGCTGAGCTCAAAAGGGAGGAGGAGAGGAAGAGCAAAGTTTCATCTGGAAATGGCCAGGCCAGGGCTGTACCTGGGGTTATGCTGAGAATAAAGGTGGTGGGGTGGGTGGGGTGATGGCTCTGGATCCACAGAGAACATTGCAGGGCTCAGCCCACGTGTTTAGCATAGTCACTGCTAAAGCTGCTCTCTGGGTGACAAGCCAGTACCTGCTGCCATGTCATCAAAAGATGCTTTTAGAGACAGGTGAGGGTGGCATGAAAAAACAAAAAACCCCAAGTCAGCTGAAGCTTTTAGGGCTAACAGAGGTGAGTGGAACAGTGCACAGAAAGACTTCTTATGTTGAGCTGGCATTTATTTCCATTATCTCTACCTAATTCCACCTGTGTAAGCTACTTATTTCTTTGAGATCTTGTCAATTCACACCTCATCTCAGGGGGAAGGGCAGGGACAGCTCAGCCAACTTGGATGGAAAGTGATTTCCCAAAGTGAGGGTCCTGTTCCCTATTGCAGGCAGAGTGCATTGCAGAGAAATAGCCAAGAAGCATTTAAACCTTGGGCCTTTAAATAGCACCTGACTAGGTGGCTAGGGCACTAATATATCTGAGGAAATAGGATTTTGTCTTCCTGAGCTAAGGGAAGTTTGGAGAATCCTGTCCCCATGTGTCACCAGTTGCTAAAACAAGTCACCTGGAAATGTGAAAAGCCTGTCTCTTTCTCTCTCTCACCTCCTTGCCCTATAGCAATATAAGCAGCACAATTTCATCTGAGTTTTGTGATAAATAAATGAGTAATCCTGCCTCCAAGGCTGTCTGGGATTTCTGCACCACATCCTTGCTCCAGCTTGTGCAGTATTTTACAGTGTCTGGGATGGAGAAGCTTTCTTCTGTGTAACGTGCTGTGTTATGTTCATGGGCACAGTGCTGTCTGGGGGGCTAGAAATGGGGAGAGGCCCCTTCCAGAGAACCACCAGCCATGGGCATTTTCTGTTTTAGCAGAAAATCCCTAATTCTTCACTGAATTGCCTGACCTGGGTCAGGCCTGTTGGCCTTTGGCCAGCAAACTAAAGCACGTTTGGTATTTTTTTTTCCGAGCTGACTTTGTAAACAAGGCATAGGCCAAAGCTTTTTTTTTTCCTTTTTTTTTTTTTCTTTTTTCTTTTTTTAAGCTGTCATGGTAAGGGTTAGAAAACAGGAAGAAAGCAGTGCAGTGTATGCTGAGAGTGGTGCTCTCATTTCCAGCAGGGAGGACTTGAACATCCTAAACTTGAACAGCCCAGCCATGGCAGTGCAGCAGAAACCCTCCAGGGAAAGAGGGAATGTGGAACATTCCCTGGGGTTGGTGTTACCTCCTGGGCAGGGTCCAGCAGCTGGGGGACAGCAGGGAAAGTTGGCAAGGTGCTTGCTCATTTGTTCAGGGAAGTGTCTGCAGGGTCCAGGCTGCCTGTGCCCTCCTGTCATGAGCTTCTTAAACTGTATCTTCAGTGGAAAGGAACTGAGAGAGAGGAAAAGTGTCTTTTAAACCATGCTGGTGTTGGCCTTCTGTGGCTAAAGAAAGATCCAGAGATTAGCAGTGCTCAGAGGTGCTGCCTGAGCAAGGTTTGATGTTGGGAGCATCTCTGTAAAGATATGGGGTGTGTCCCAAGTAGACACTGTAATAAACCAATATTAATCAGGCCAGGCTCATGGGGTTCTGTTCTCTAACTATGGGGTTTGTGTTCAGGTCAGTGGGAGGCAAAGGTGTGTCAGGCCTTGTGTGGATGGGGTTTTTTGGGGGGGAATTTTTTAATTTTTTTTGCTTGAGTGCAATGGGGAACCTTGGGGAAACCTTCTGGAATGAGATGACTGCACCTTGCCTAATTTACATCGCTCTGGCTTCTGCTGACACACAGCCTGCCATTGGGGAGCTTTCTTGGGGTCCTGATCACTGCTCCCCATTTTTGTTAAAGCAAGCCAAGTGTATTTCAGAGAGGAGGAGGAGGAATGGTGTCTGCAGGAAGGGGAGGCTGTGCCAGGCTGGGTTTGCATTACTGCACCACACTGGTTTTGGCAATTCCCTCTCTCTAGACCCAGAGTTTCGGTGGTTTCAGGTTTCAGCCCAACTCAGCATCAGTAAATCCATTCTCCCGGGAAGGTCAGAGTTACTTTCGCACCATGCCTCCCTTTCTCCAGGCAGAGTAAGGCTGAGCAGGAGGAAACTTCTTCGCTTTTTCTTGTCCTTTTGTGAGGTGGCAGGAGCAGCTCCTTTCCCCACAGAACCACTCTGGATCCCCTCTGAAGTGTCCAGCTTCCCCCAGAGGGGTTTGGCTCCAGGTACCTCCAGCAGGCTCTGAGGGCAATTCCTGGCAGTTCTGAGACTTCCCAGGACCAGAACTCAGTTTTCCCTCTGGCCCCACCAGCTCTGGAGGGGCCCCATGCAGACCTGATAGATTTGAGTAGATGCTTTCCCTGACAGTTCCTAAGGAAAATCTGTGGAGTCTGATGACATCATATTTGTGTCTGAAAGCTGCTCTCTGGAGCTGCAGGACAATCATTGAAATGAATAAATAAGCAGACCAAAAGAAAAATCAGGAAAACAGTGTAACAGGGAAGTTATGGATGTAGCGAGCACTCTTGTTCCATTTGTTTTATCCTGGGTGAGAGTCTCAGGCAGAGAACTTGGTGACATTCAAACCTTTCTCTACAGGTGAAGGACACAAAATAGGATCTAGTTTTGTTCTTCATGGGGCATCACTTTCTGCCTTTTTTTTTTTTTTTTGGCAAGAAGCTCGTTCATGCTGATGCCATCAGAGACACATCCTTGTTGCTTTCCCAACTGTGACCTTGTATCCAGCTCAAGGACTCATGGCAGGTAATGATGCTCAGCTTACATCCACAGGGCACATTTTCCAAGCAGCAGGATCTCTCCTGGCAGGGCTGCCTGCCATGCTGTCCGGCCACACCACTGCCAAGTGATTCTGGGAAAATGCAGGCAGTGACACCACAGCACGGTGATGACAGAGGAGAATTCCTGGAAGATGCCTATGGAGAGCAGCAATCCGTGGGATGCACCACTGGAGGGATGGGTGAAATGTGGGAGAAGGGGTGGGACAAGTGACACCAGCACGTTGCAGTGTCCTGTCCACACAGGCAGCAACCTCCCTGAACCAGTCACAGAAAATTGGCTGCCTGGGCTGGGAGGAAGCAGCTTTGCTGTCACAGCTTTCACTCAGAATTAGCTATGAGCTGGCCAGGCATAAATTGCTTTTGGACTTCGTCCTGCCAGCTGCATTACCAACAAAGCAAAAATTGTGTGGGGAACAAGGCTCAGGTTCACACGTTTAAACCCTGCCTGTCATAAGGTTGCTAAACTTTTCCCTAGGGCTGGTGCTACAATATTTACTGTATTGGCATCCTGTCTTTTCTGTTTGACTGCTCCACAGTCGTATTATAAAATGTCCTGGTGACAAGGACTAAACTGAGATTGAACTGAGTGAGGAGATAACCGTGGCCTTGATCACTCTGTGGTGAAATCAGAGTAAATTACTGGGTGCCAAATGAGTTACTCCCTGTTTATTTCAGATGAAACAACCTTAGGATCTGGCCTTCAGATCGTGTTATTTCTCTTATTTCAACCGGGTCGTGTTTATAAATTCACAGAGCGGTCAAAACGATCCAATAAACCCCAGCACACAACCCCAGAACTTGCAAAACACCAAATGTATATATTGGCACTTCTGCTGTTTGCTGACTGCAGGACAAATGGGTTTCGGATTGGGACATCAGAGTCTGTTTCAGCAACTGGATGCATGACAAAGCCATGTTATAATCTGGGTCCTGATTGCAGCACTGAAGCATGTTGGCTCAGCATGTGGTAGATTTGGATGTATAGATAGATCAACTTTTTAGTGGCCTATGGCTTGATTTCAGCATGGAGAAGGTTGTCAGCATATTTGTGCTAATTAAGGAAACAGCATGGGAAACTCCTTTCCACTGCAGATACAGCCAGAGCTCAGGAAATGTCATTGCTCCTCAATGTTTGTTTTGTTTTTTTTTTATACAGCCAGTTAGTCTTGAAGTAAAGAAGCAGCTTTGTGTCTAAACTGTATTTCTAACCAGTGTCTGGGTCTTGTCCAAGTCTTGTGTTTTTACCTGTTTCTGGGGGATGGATTGAGCTGTTAGGTCACAAGCTGATTAAGAGCTTGATCTGCATTTGGGGCTGGTGGTGCAGGGTTGGATTCTCTGCCTTGGTTGGGTTTATTTGTAATGTTGACAGGAACTGAACACCAAGAACTAAATACGAGTTTGTGCCCATGCTTCACTAGAAGAACTTCCTTGCTGCTGCTAAGAACACTTTTGCCCAACAGTACCTTTTTTTTTTTTATTCTTTTTTTTTAAAGCTCAGTCAGTGTTTTGGACATGTTCTCCTCCTCTTAACATATTCCCATGTTCAAGTTCCTGAGGAGGCAGGCTGAGACATTGCCAACTCTATTAAATCCTTCATGTTACACTGAGTCAGCTGCTGTGATTTTACCTCTGCTCTTGGTCAAAGTACTACACTCTATTATCTTTTGGTTCTTTTTTTAAACATGAGAAATTGCAATACAAGTGTTTCTTCCCCGTGCCTACATTTCCTCCTACTTCAATGACAAAAACATCACTTTGCTTTTATTATTAATAAGCCAGGTACACCTAGAAGCCCTGGATATTTTCCCAAGGCATTCACAGCCCAAACATTAAGGACAAAAAAAAAAAAAAAAAAAAAAAAAAAGGGGAGAAATTAATTGCCTTTATTTGCATTTATGAGCAAGGAACTGAGGCAACTACAATTAAAAGGGCACTTAATTACTCCTTACTGAAAGACCAAACAAAGAATTCTTCAGCAAGGCTCAAAAGAGGCCCAGGAAATCCCTGTTCTGCAGATGGTTCTGAACATGGTTCTGCTCCCTGTTCCCTGCCATGCCCAGTCCTGCACAGCCATCCATCCACGTGTCCCTCTACTTGAGCTCAGGCCAGCAGCCCCAGCCTTTGGGTCAGCATGGTTCCCCTGTTCCCAAGGTGCTCCCAGATCTGCTGGCTCTCTGCCCCCTCCACTTCAACCAGAATTTCTGCTGAATCAGCATCTGCAGCGAGGACCCGTGGTGGCTGCTTGGTAGTGACCACCAAAGGCTTCCAGGGTGGCAGCTGTTGAGAAATTCCTGACCTGTGGTCATGGCCAACCTTCCCCAAGTGCCAGTCCATGGGAAGAGCTCTGCAGCTCTCACAAGCTGAAGGTGGAGTCAGCCAGAACCTGCTTTACCTCCCTGGGCATTTTTTTTTTTTTTTTTTTGAAGTCTGGTGAAACACGATGCATAATGACACCTCTGCTGCCTTTTGCAAGTGGGAGACTTTCTGCCTTTGTGCCCAAGTGTCTCATCACTGAACCTCACCTCAATGCTGGGTGCTTATTCAGATGTAACCACGAAAATGAGGGCTGGCCAAAGAATGCCTCTGATTGAAAGGATCCACTGAAGCTCATTAATAATGAGCTTAATGACTTTCAGTTCAGCTGTGTCTGTGATACCGGAGTGCAAGGTAATTATGGAAGTGCTAAATACTATTATTATTTGATATTAGTGACAGGGTGGGGGTAAGACCTGGTGAGTCCTTCCCCTTTCTGGCCCAGAGAGGAATGAGGGTTGGTTGCCCCCTTCCCTCCACCCCTCTCAAGAGCTGGGAAGGGGAAGGACTCTGCAAGCAGGGTGGAGACAGGACTGACTCTGCTCCCTCTTCCACCTGCAGCAACCTTGGCTCTTGCTTTGTGTTGGTGGTGTCAGGAGGTGGCTCCTTTGCACAGCAGGACCTCTGGTGCACATGCAGCAGATTGGGAGAAGGAGGAATGCCCCATGGCATCCTTCTGTCCTGCTTCCATCCTGGCAACAGGGGAAGGAAACACCATCTCTCTCCAGCCCCCACTGGTTTTGCTGGTTTTTTCTCTCAGGTTACTCTCTGGTACTACCAAATATTTCTGGATTTTCCCTTCGTTCTCTCCCCTTACCTGTCTGACCTCAGGTGGTCCTCACCTACACAAGTGCTCCCTGGGCTTGCATGGGATTTCCTTTTCCTCTGTGCTGGTGGCTCAGACTCTGAGGCTGAGAAAGGAGGCATTAAACTTGGCTTCGAGTGGAGTCTCAGGCAAGATGACCTCCTTAGGGCTCTTCCAGACTCCATTATTCAGTGATTTGGAGGCCAGGCTTGCTCCTGACACTGTTCTAGCTCAGGAAGGCACTAACCCCATGAGGTATTTCTAAGAAAACACTTTACATGGTTTACAATTTGATGCCTGACTTTTGTGTAGGACCCAACTGACTACAGGATCTGTGGGATCCCTCTGTGCTGTCAGGATCTGGAGGGCAAAGCTGCAAGCACCAGCCTTGCTTGCAGGTCCTCCCAAATGATGGGTGAAACAGTGAGAGCACATTCAATTCCCTCTGCTCACCTCCCATGACAGCCTGCACCAGGAGAAACTTTGGGCACTGATGATTCAGACCCAAATGATTACTTGACCCAAAGGAAGGCTTGATGATATGCTGAGCCTGGGACACACCAGCAGTGATTATAAGATGATTCACTGCCTCTGCTCTGCCATCCAAAACATCCTTGGAATTGCACCAAGGCAGGGCCATTGGTGGAGGCTGCAATGAGGAAGGGATATTTGCACCTTTAGCTGCAACCTTTTCCCTCAACCTTTCAGCTGCTGCCTTTGGCGTGGCCCTTGCCTCTCCCTGGCCCTGCTGACACTGCAGGAGTTTGAAGAGTTTGCTGGCAGAGAGCTCCCTGGTGCTGCTGTGGGACTAAATCCAGGCATCTCCTGCTGGGAATGTCCATCCTCACCCTAGGAGCATTTGGCCGAGAGTGCAGTGCAGGCAGGCATCCCAGTGTGCCCCCAACACCATCCTCTGCAGTGTGAGACCACTCAGTGTTGGACTTCAGTGCTGAGCTGAGGGGCAGGTGGGATCTCAGACTCCAAGTCTTTTAATTCTCTGTGCTCCATCCCATAATTTTGCAAAGTATTCTTCAAAACCCTTATAAATTCTTCGCACTGCCTTTTTTCTTGCTGTCAGAAACGTGGAGCTCACACAACCCAGACTGCTTCTGTTCTTCTTTTATAGGAGGGCTCACAGCCTGCTATCCCTTTTCATTTCTCACTCTGCTGCACTTTCTTTCTTCCTGTTCCTCCCACCTTTTGTCCTTTACTCTTCCTCTCCTCCAGATTTTCTCCTGCCGGATACGTGCACTCATACGCATCCACCAAAACGCTCTGAATGCACTGCCTACATCTACCTTCTCCTGCCAGATGCTTCCCAAAAGCTCTGACTTCATTGCATGCAGAGCAGGGAAGTGCTCAGCTGCCAGGTACCATTTCTCCTGGCCCAGGACCTGGTTCTGCTCGTGGCACTTTGCTGGAGGCTGGGGTAAGGTCAGAGCCACGGGGAGGTTGCTCACCTTGCCTGGGGCACACAGACGTGTTGAGGCTGATCATGCACAGGGCTTGTGTTGTGCTTTCCCTCCAGCCAAGATGAGCAAGGGGTTAGTTAACAGCTTAGGCATTACTCAGGGCTCCTCAGCCTCATGTTTAGCCAGGGACAAAGTTGCAACCTTGTAGTACAAAGCTCCTGACATTTTCTGTGCAGCGTCATGGCCAAGCTCCAGTGGAGTTGTGCTCCATCCTCTTCATCTTACAGTTCTGCCTGGACTTTTGTCAAGTTTGTTTCCAGCTGTCATGAACTCTTGCCAGCTACCCTATATGTCTAAATAACTAGGTGCACTATCTCTAGAAAATAATCTCTCCCTCTCTGATGAATGTAGCCCTTTCTTCCAGAGGGTGAGCTGTCTTCACGCTGCCTTTCAGATGTGTTTTATGTGGAGTAGTTTTATTTGTGCTTTGTCTAAATGTGTGCTAGCTATGGATTCTCTGCTCTTGGATATAAGTGTGGTTTGAAGTACCCACTGCTGGTTATTCATAGTGCACATTTAGTCACTTAACAAACATGGTATTAGTTCTGCTCTCTGAGTGGGTGACTAAGACTCTTATAAATAGGAGGAATGTGATCTGAAAGGTCACGTGAATATTCCCAGAGTGAACATATCCCTAGACTATGAGACTTGTCATTCCAGGAGCAGGCTTGCAAAAAACCAGAAATTTAGGGGGAAGGAAGAAAAGGGTTCAAAACCCATTCAAGGCATTTCTCAGCTTCAACTCTAACGATTTGCAATTGTTTGTTGAGTTTTGCATTGTCAAAGCTTTGGTTTGCATTCACAGGGACACAAGGCTAAGAAAAGGAGGAGTGGTGCCCTCAGGCCCTCCAGCTTCATTTCATGGCTGTGCCACAGGCTCGCTGAGGGTATGTCTGTAGCATGTGCTTAGCCAAAGTTTGAGCCCACTCTATTTTCATGCACTACCTCTTTGGGCAACTAAAACCCTTGGGTGAGCTGTGGCACCCCTAATCTGAGGCTTTCCTTGTCTGGAGCAGTGATTGCAAAGCCCTCACACTGGGGCTGGGGCAGGAGGGTCCTGCAGAGGCCACGTGCCAGGGGTTGGGTTGCTGTGATGCCAGCCCAGTGAAGCACCTCTTCTACTTGCTGTAGTGTGAAGTCACAATGAAACCCTTCCAGTGGAGAAACAGGCAGCCATGGCATCATCCTCCCTCCTGAGTCTGTAACTCAGGTACACCCAGGTGCACACTTGGGGGGCTTTGGGCTGGTGGAGCAAAGCAGGAGCAAAACTTGCTCCTGGGGGCAAGTTCAGCTCCCAGCTGGGAAGTGGCACTGGCTGCATCAACATTTCTCCACTGAGTGTCAGATGGATGGGATGGTTGCAGCCACCTGTAGCTGAAGTTTGTTTGACTTTGCATTGTGGGAAAGTAGAGGAGAGTACTTGTGTGACTGTCTCTGAGATGTATCCTCACCAAAACAGAGGTCACATTCAGTCACTGGCCAAAGCCCCAGGCACAAGCTATTCCTGGGCTGATAAACCAGGCAGGGGTAGGAGCTGCTCTCTGTCCTTCAAACCCATGTGGCTATGTGAAAACTACCTATTGGGGACAGTCCTAACTCCTGGATTGTGCTTGGGAACAGTTTGGGAGAGCACTGGTTGGCCTGGGCCAAAACTGTGCTCAGGACCACAGTAAGAGCTGGAGGGATGGATGCTTGAGTTTTTCCCCTGATTCACTGCTTTGATTTTCTGCTCTAGATGCTTCCAGCCTGGCTGGTGTCAGGCAAGCTACCTAGTGTGTGGTGTAAGAAAAAGAACTCTCACCTGGGGGTAAATGTGCATCCTTGTGCATCTTGTGCATCTACCTACAGAGTAGAGATCCTGCCAGAACTGGTCACTACTGGGGAAGTGAGGTGTGGTACAGGTCCAGAGTCACTGCAGTGGTTTATAGAAATTTGATTCAGTGAGGAGCCTCTAGCATACACATGCCATAAAGACCTCTTGTTAGGTTTGTCCATGCTTATTTATTACACAGTTACAGATATGCATTAGCATTAAAAGGGGGGGTTAAAAGCAGTCAGTTGTGTGCTATATTCCCCTCCTGCCAGCCTGTGTCTGGACTTGAGGCTGCAGATGAGGAAGGACAGCTGAGGATCTGGGTTCCCCCAAGCAGTCTGTACAGTCAAGAAGTCCCAGAGATTTGACAGGCTATACATGGTGTTTCTTTCTGAGCACATGCCACGTTTCCTAAAACCAGAGGTTTGATTCCAGTGGAAGAGGGTATTTATAAATGATACTTGATTGAGGAGTGCATATGCAGAGATTATGAAGCTGTGCATGTCTGCATGGGCGTGCATTAAAATAACAAGCAATATATTATTTACCTGCTGGCTCAGATTTGTTTGCCTGCCTGAGGGACTCCTGGCTCTTGCCTCTCAGATTCTGTTCCTAGAGAAAATTTTGGTGCAAAGAACTGTGTTTGAGGATGCTCTCCTATGGCTAGCATTGAGGGGCTGAGTGATGCATTCAAACTGAAATTAAATGTTCCATGCAGTTTATTTTGGGTGTGCTGACAGTGGCTTGGTTGGGGGGGGGGAACTGAATTTCCCTTCTTCCCTTGGTCAGCAGCAGCAGGATTTTTCTTATGGATGGCAAGTGGTTGTCAGTGGTGGGGCAGCTCTTGGTGGTGGCTGCTGGCCAGCTGACAGTGATACAAACACAGAAAAGAGGTGGGAGAATAAAGGAATGAGGAATGGATATTTTAATTACCCATGATAATGAGCAGCACAGCACTACATATATTGTACACACATTTGAAACCTACACATGCAAACATGAAAGAAAAGACTCAGGCCATGGATTCAGGTTCTTCCCCGGAGCAGCCACAGGTACATGAAGAAAGAAAAAAGGATTTTTCTGCAGTGGTGCTGGCAGTCAGCATCCCCTCTGACTGCGCCTGGGAGAGGAGTGTGTGAAGTGTGAGCTGAATAAATGATCTGTTCAGAACCAGCCCAGCAGGCACCTGTGGAGCATCTCACTGCAGCACCTTCCTCTGATGTCTGGGTGGCAGGGGCAGGCAGCATGACTCGTCAAATTCAACCCAGTTACAGTAGATCTTGAGCAAGATCCTGAGAGGGAACTGCTGGAAAAATTCACCTGCACGTTCCAGACAGATCTCTGCTCAAATCTTGCTCTCTGCACTTGGACAAACACTTCTGAACAGGGGACATTCTGCAAAGGAGGAAGGAGCAGCACCTACCCTACCTCATAGCTCCCATCTCTCTCCTGGGGTCTGAGAAAAGCAGAAAGCAGCCCCCCCACCCCCCAACTTTCTCCTTTTTCATGGTGACACAACAGAATGAAACAGGGCTTGCTTTGAAGCAGTAACTGCACAGGCTTTGCAGCATTCCTACAAGGGTGGATTCAGATGACAGAAAGTGGAATTTCCAAATGCATTTCCCTTCCTTCACCTTTCTTTTTCATCTTCATGAATCTGTGTCAATTTTTAAAGAGCCTATTTTTGGGAAAAGGGGACAGAGCAAGTGATGAGCTATTCAGAGCTGAAAGTAGGGATTCATGCTGCCAGAGGTAAGGCTAGAAAAATGTGTCAGTGTAGCAGAGGAGAGTTATTCTCTCTTAATGCCTCTCCTGAAGCATCAAGGTGTATGTGTTTCTCAAAGGCTGTAGATCTCAGAGGTAGGCTGGGAACTGCATGTTGGAACCGTTGCCATGGCACTGACTGAGTGTAAGTTACAAAGCTGGAGTTGGCCTAAATAGCTGAAGGGAAGGATAAAAAGAGAAAGAAAAAAAAAAAAAAAAGACAAGGACTTTCTGTTATTTCTAATACAGATCCATTAGCCTTAGACCATGCCAGGAAGGGAAAGTGGTGCTGATGGAGAGGAGGCTGTGGGATGTGCCCTGCATCCCAGCCCCAGCTGGGGTACCAGCATCCTGCAGAGAGGTTCCAAGTCTTGCCTGAAGTGGCACAGAGGGCTGCAAGCCTGGGTGAGGTGTTAATTGCTGAGCTCCCAGTCCCTAGAGCCATTCATAGGATGGTTAGAACTGGAAAGGATCTTAAGGCTCATCCAGTTCCAACCCCCTGCATGAGCAGGGATGCTTCCCACCAGCCCAGGTTGCTCCAAGCCCCATCCAGCTTGAGCTGAGGCACTTCAGGGATGGAGCTTCCCTGGACAACCTGTGCCATTATCTCACCACCCTCACACTGAAGAATTTCCTCCTAATCTCCAAGCTAAATCTCCCCTCTTCCAGTTTTAAACCATTACCCCTTGTCCTCTCACTACAAGCCCTTGTAAGAAGTCCCTCCCCAGCTTTCCTGCAGGCTCCCTTTAGGTACTGGCAGGTGTTATTTGGATCCCTGAAGCCTTTTCTTCAGGCTGAACAACCCCAACTCCCTCAGCCTCTCTTCATAAGAGAGCTGCTCCAGCCCTCTGATCATTTTTGTGGCCTTCCTCTGGACACATTCCAACAGCTCCACATCCTTCTTATGTTGGAGGCTCCAGAGCTGGACACAGTATTCCAGGTGAGGTCTCACCAGGACAGGAGACATTCCATCTTCATTTGGAACCTGGGAGCTGGAGAATGCATCCCTTTTTGTTAAGTCATGGCAGTGGTTAATCACATTTGCTTGTTAAAAAAAAAATAATAATTGCACCTTACATCTAATTTAAATGTGCATGGTATTAGCATTCAGCCTCTGGTGCCTGCTGTGTTCTTCTCTGCTATATTGAAAAAAAAATAAAAAGAAATCACTTCTTGAGATCCTGCAGGTTTTTTGCTGTGAAGGTTTCTTATGCACTGGAGTCACTTTTGAGCTTGGTTTTGAAGAAGTGAAGAGGCAGAATTCTTTCTCTCAAAGGGTTTTCTTTTAGGTCTTCTCAGGCAGAAGTAAAAAACTGGGAGGCTGAGGTGAAAACAGCTCAGTTCCAGGTCTGGATGGAAAAACATCCTCTCTAGAAGCTGCTGAGTGCATTATTAGGGGGGCAGATGCCCTGTGTAAAATCAGCAGAAGAGATCAGACCCTGTTAGCCCAATTCTCTTCACTCATAGCTTTCTAAAATTGAGAAGTTAATTTACATTAGCCTGAAGTGCTGCTGCTTTTTAGTCCTTGGAGTGAGATATGAATCTACTCAGCTCAATCCATAGCATTTGACCACTTACCAAGGGTATTTTTTTTCTTCCCTCTGTCCCAAGAGATCTTCAGGCCTCTCCTTTAAGAGGAGGAATACAAACCAGCAGTTTTACTGCCATTAAAGGATGTCAGTTCTGCTTGATGAAGCTGGAGTCATCATATGGCCTGAAGAAAAAGAAAACAAAACCCCACAAGACACCTTTTTGCCCTGTGAATCAGGTTATTTTTTTGCCCTTATTTGCAGAAGTCTCTCCCACTTCTTGCACCTCCTAAATCCTTGTCATCCAACTTTGAGAGCTGTGACTCTCTTCCTTGGCACCAAGTCAACAGCACATTTTTAGCACCAGCAGCCATTCAGATTTTACATTAGTGTTCCTCTCTGTTCCTTTCAAGCAATAATCATAAATATCAGCTTTCATTCCTAGAGAGCCTTTCATCCCAAGGGCTCCCAAAGCACTTTCCAAGCTTAACAAGCTTATTGTAGAGCACTCCTTTAGAAAGGGGGAAACTTGCTTCCCATTAAAACCTTATTTGGGGAAGAAAACCCCCAAATTATGATGCCTTCAATAGATGGGGAGCCTTTGCAGCTGTTAGTCACTGGATTTGTTTCCTTACCAAACCACATTGCTTCTTCCTTCTTCATCCTCCCAGCTCCCCCAGCTTAACCCAGCAATGTTCAGCTACCTGGGGGAAAAGAGTGCAAGCAATGAGAGGTTGTCCTCTGGGGGATGAGAAATCCTTTTTCTCCTCAACAGTTTCTTCTGGCAACTGCCTTTCCATCCTGTTGATTTTCTCTTTATTGGGGCAAATGTCCCAGGACAGAGCTGAATGTCATGTAGCTTAACCAAAGAGGTTACCATCCATGGCTGGGATATACTAAAGATCAAGTAAGAAACTGTAGTCCTCTTCAGGACAAAGCCAGCCTAATTTAAGTCCCATTTCCCTACAATCAGAGCAAACTTGGTTGCTTTGCACTGAAATGAATCCCAAGCCTTTCAAATGGTCCTTTTTTTGCTTCCTCCCTTGGAGCAGGAAGCCCAGAAGAGGAGATTGTTGCTGGCAATTCCTGAGCTGAAAAATGTATTTCCTAATGGATCACACAACTGATTTTAGGGCAGCTTGAATCTGGGAAGTGTCCCTTGGTTTTCATTGGTTCCAGGAGGACTCAGAGCTTTCTCCCATGCTGGCTGGGTCTCTGCTTTGCATGGCTGAGAGAGGCTGAGCTGAGGCATCCAAACTTCTGTTGCTTCTCCAAGGACACACCAAGAGCCTGGGGTAGAATCATAGGCTCATAAAATTGTTTTGCTTGGAAAAGACCTCTTGAAATCCTCAAGTCCAACCATTAACCTAGCACTGCCAAGTCCACTACTAAACCCTGTCCCTAAGCAACACATCTACACCTCTGTGAAATGCCTCCTGGGATGGGGACTCAGCCACTTCCCTGGGAAACCCATTCCAGTTCCTGACAGCTACTTCAGTGAAGAATTTTTTCCCAATCTAAGCCTCTCCTGGAACAACCTGGAGCCATTTCCTCTTGTTCTTTCATTGGTTACTTGGGGTAGGAGACTGATCCCCCCCTGGCTCCAACCTCCTTTCAGAGAGTTGTAGAGAGTGATGAGGTCTCCCCTGAGCCTCCTCTTCTCCAGACAGAACACCCCCAGCTCCCTCAGCTGCGCCTCAGATTTGTGCTCCAGACCCTTCACCAGATTCCTTGCCCTTCTCTGGACATCCTCCAGCACCTCAATCTCCTTCTTGTAGTGAGTGACCCAAAACTGACCACAGTTGAGGTTAAAGTGTGGCCTTACCAGTGCCAAGGACAGGGACATGGTCCCTTCTCCTGCTGGCCATGCTATTCCTGATCCAAGCCAGGATGCTCTTGGCCTTCTTGGCCACCTGAACACACCACTGGCTCATATTCAGCCAGATATTGACCAACAACCCCAGGTCCTAGTCTGCCAGGCAGCTTTCCAGTCACTCTTCCCCAAGCCTGCAGCTTTGCATAAAGTTGTGACCTAACAAAAGCCCCATCTGTGGTTCAGTGCTTCAACCACACAAACAGAATTTACATTAAAGCAGGTTTGGGGCTGCTGCCTTCAGAGGTAGCACTCAATCTCCTGGGGGAATGCAAGGAGTGAGATGTGATCCAGGACTCAAAATCCCCATCTTCTTACAGTCTCTCCTTCTCTCCCACTTGCTGGGCTCACAGGGAAGCCCTTGGAGTTTTTGTGTCATCTATTCCCATCAGCAGATTTTGGTTCAGGAATGCATTTTTATTCTTTCCTAATAAACTGCTGCCTATTTCAACACCAACTCTGAGAATCTCAGGCAACCCACCTGGCTGACCAAGGGAAGCCAGTTGATGTCATCTTGCTGGATTTCAGAAAGTACCCTCCTAAATAAAATGTCCAGGGCCAAGCTGGGCAAGCACATAATGTGATGGGTGACCAATTGGCTGGTGGCTTGAGCCCAAAGGGTCATGGTAAATGGGTTGACATCAGGCTGGCAACACTCGTGGGGTTCCACAGGGGTCCATTTCAGGATCAGTTCTTTTTAATATATTCATAAATTACTTAGATGCAGGACTTGAAAGATTGTTAATGAAGTTTGCAGATGACACCAAATTAGGGGGGGGTGGTTCATAGAATCATAGAATCATAGAATTAGCCGGGTTGGAAGGGACCTCAGAGATCATCTAGTCCAACCCTTGATCCACCGAAGCAGTTGCTAGACCATGGCACTGAGTGCCACATCCAGTCTTTTTTTAAATGTCTCCAGGGACGGAGAATCTACCACCTCACCGGGCAGTCCATTCCATAGCCTAATCACCCTCTCCGTGAAGAAATTCTTCCTAATATCTAACCTAAACCTCCCCTGGCACAACTTAAGACTGTGTCCTCTTGTCTTGTTGAAGGTTGTCTGTGAAAAGAGTCCAGTTCCCACCTCGCTACAGCCTCCTTTCAGGGAGTTGTAGACAGCAATGAGGTCTCCCCTGAGCCTCCTCTTCTTCAGGCTGAACAGCCCCAGCTCTCTCAGCCTCTCCTCATAGGGCCTGTGCTCGAGTCCCTTCACCAGCCTGACACCCCTGTCACCCTGTTGACACCCCTGAGGGCCTGCAGAGGGATCCAGACAAATTCCAGAGTGCTGGGAAATTGACAGTTTCATGAAGCTGAACAAGGAGAAGAGGGGTCTTGCACCTGGGACACAGTAACCCAGGATATTCATCCACCCTGGGGAGCAAGAGGCTGGAGAGCAGCCCTGCAGGAAGGGCTCAGTGGGAGTAGGAGGAAGATGAAGATGTGCTGGGGGATGTTGAGGTTAGATATAAGGAAAAAAGGATTCATTCATCATGAAAAAAAGGGTTTGTAGCTGTGAATAAGGTTTTGCTCAGGAGGGCCCTTGTGCTTCCATTCCTCTGACAACAAAGCTTACGAACATCAAGAGGTGGTTTTACAAAGGCTATTCATGCACATCTCTTACTTAAGGATGAGATTGCATCACTGGAAATGATGTAGGCACTCCATTGAATGCAGCAGTAGGCTGAAAGAAAAATATTATTTATTTTCATGTGTCCTGATTATTTATTTATTTATTTATTTAGGGACCTGAACGTATTTATTGAATCTGGCTCTCAGGCTTTTTTAAAAGACTAGAATGCTGATATACAACCTCAGGCTCAGTGGTTGGTTTTCATAATATGGAAAAACAAGTAGACCTTCACTAAAAAACTATGGCTGTGGAAAAGATTTTGCCCTTTGCAGCCTATGACCTCTTCTGAGGATGTCAGTGAAATAAACATCTTTGTATGAGGTACCCTTAGGTCTGCCTTACCTCCTGCTGTTGGTCACACTTGGTGCAATTTGCCACAACAAGGTTTGTCATGCTAGTTTGCTTTTAAAAAAGGGGTTTGTTAGTTCTGTTTTAGCTGGGATGCCATGAGCCAGGAACAGGTCCTCTGCAGGACCAGCATTCAGCCTTGGCTTCATCCTCATTATGCAGGTGATGGGGCTCTGATATTTAACAGTGTTTGTGTGGGAGACAAAAATGTTCAGTCTCTGTGTCATGCCTACAGATTTTTGCTATGGTTCCTTGAGATTCTGTAGAATGAAGATCCAACTCTTTTTTTTTCAGGTGTGTTATTGTGTTATATCCTCTAATGCACCATTTTTCTTTGAACTTTTTGACTGCTTCACTTTTAGGCTGGAAGCAGCTGAGGTCCAGGGCCCTTCCTGGGCATTCAGACAGCTCCTGGTGTGGCTTTGGTTCTGGCAGGAGACTTAGGCCATTGCTGCAATCCAAATGCACATTTTAAAATAATAAATAACCAAATGTTTGGAAATTAACTTTCTGTTAATGTGCCCCTGTCATGCAAAAGATGATGATTTGCAAGCACTGTATTTATACAGCAGGAGGAAGAAAAGAGTGAATGAAGGGAGAGACCAAGGACCAGCCTTCTCTGGGCGGTCCTCTTGGAAGGCCATGACTTGCTGAGACTTCCCTGATGGAGTTTTTTCTCAGCCCTTCAGATTCTCAGGCAATGGAAGCTGGGCTGGTGGCTGATGAGGAATCATGAGGGTCGCCCCCCACCACCCAAAGGGGACCAACATTTCAGCATCCAGCTGAAACGAGCAGGAATAACCCTAGAAGTCTCTAAAGGGGTGGGTAGAGAGGTGCACATGAGGGATTTCATCATAAGCAGTCAGAGCTTTTCTTTGCTTTCTGGGCAGCCAACCCTTTTCTGCAGAGAACCAGGATAATTTCCCTTCAATGTGGGGCAGGTTGCCAGCAGTCTGTGATGCTTAGGGTATTGCAGCCAGAGATGGAACAAGGGTATTGCAGGCACTGCCACTGAGGCAGGTAATCTTTAAATGTAGCTGCAAATTGCCTGGTTTAATGCTATCAAACCCTAATGGTGAGGAAGAGCAGACAGGTAGCAGCACTGCTACAGGATAATGCAATGTGGTGGCTGATAGAAATGAGACTCATTCTATCCAGAGGCTTGAGTGGAGGAAGGTGGATGAAAGATATAAAACCAAATCTGACTCTTTTTTTCCTTCCCAGTGAAGGTCACCACCAGGAATAGCATGGGAAATGATTAATAGAGAGAGAAATGTTCTCCTTCAAATCAGAACTATTCTCTTCTTCACACTTTGGTTTTCCTCTCTGGGCTTCTGCAGCAAACACCAACAAACACACAGGATCTTTCTCCCTGAAGCTGCTTCTGGTTCTCCCACCTGGCAGGCAGGGAATGTGGGAGTCTGCTCCATGCTCATGGTGTCTGGCAATGGGTGCCCTCCAGCAACGTTCTGGGAGGGCCTGGGAGGCTGGATGGGACCCTACAAAAAGATGCCACATTTTTCTGGTCAACATTGAGGTACAGGAGCAAGGCTGTGTGCAAGACATGACCTTGATCACTGCTCAGTGACTGTGTTCTGGGGTCACTAAAGCAGCAAGCACAGTGTTAAGATATATTCATTTGAAGGGGAAATTTCTTTTGGGAGCCCAGAAGTTCTGATCCTCCTTCCCTGACCCTGCAGTGGTTTGTCAGAGGTAGGAGCTCTGCAGAAGTCTTGAGTGCCTTGGAGCTCCCATTTAGCACAGGAAAAACCTTTTACAGGAAAGCTGCTAATAGCAGGGCTAAGCTCTTACTGCATTTTTTCCATTGGTGTTACAGACTCTGGAGAATCAGCTTGTTCGGGCCAGGTTCCCAAACTGGTTTTTGGTGTTGATCCAAAACAAGCCTGTGGATTGAGGTTTCCTACCTCCAGAAATGTCCAACCAAATGAGAGGAATGACCTCAACTCCATGGATGCTTCTCCACCTGGTCCTACAAATAGAGCTGTAGGGCCAGAACACAACCACAGATTGACTCCCTTCTTTTCCCCCAAAAAGGAAGTTGGGCATGTTGGAGCTCAGTCAGTCCAAATCTGACTTTCACAGCTGACTCCTCTCTCTGTAGGGAGTAAAATCCAAGCTGGAAGGCAGTTCAGCAATGTGCCTGTGTGTAAATGCTGGGCATTTGGCTGGTAGTGCTCAGAATGCTGTTCAGTCTGGAGTATTTGGGGAACAAAGATCAACCCCAGGAAGGCAATCTGTCACTTGCATGCTTTCATGTTGACTTGAAGTTTGGCCCTTCCATTCTGCTTGATTTCCTCCTTTCCAAAGCATTTGTGTTGCTCTTCTTGCCATGTCCCTATGTTCATGAGATTTGGGGTCACACAGTCTCTGATCTGGGGTTTTCACAGCTGCTGCTCCTTGAGGTGGTTGCAAAGGATGCTGAGGTGGGTGGGATTATCTCTTGCTTTCAGGTTTTTTTCTTTATAACATCTCTATCAAGAAAAACTGTAAGACAGATATCATTCAAATGCTACCAGATCACCTGGGAGACCATGGTCTTGACAAACTCAGCAGTTACAACTCCTTGTGAATGTGAGATTTGTGAGCTGGTTTACCCCACCTTTGGTTTGGGTTTTTGGTGGCTGTTTGGTGCTGAGGATTCCATATGCCAGGAGATTTACATCCTACTGCCTCTGTTCTGCTTCCCAGGAATGGGATGCTCATTAGTGGTTGGAGCACAAGAGATGTGCTCCTGGAGTCCATCTCCTGCTTTTCTTTTTCTCAAAAGGAATCTGGCTTCAAAGTTGCCTCCTGACATAAATTGAAACATGGTTAGTGGAGACAAATGGGAGATTTGCCTCTTAAACTCACTCCTGATGCAAACAAAACCAGGCACCTGTCAAGAAACCATGGGCAAGAGACCAAACCCAGAGCTACTGCTTCACTCTGAGGTTCTTTGTGGTTTGAATAAGTGGCAAGCAAGTTAGTTATTTGACTAGTGAAGCAGCTGTTGGTGGAGCAGCTCTCTCATTCTCTCTGGGATTCTTCCACCCCCTTAAGTTTCCCCCTTTTCCAAACCCTCCCTAAGCATGTACACACACACACATATATATATATATATATAATATTAGCTCTGTCTGTGTGTAGGCAGTTGTGTCTGCTGCTGGGATTTCCTCCCAAACAATACCTGTTGTGCTGGCTACAGCAGCTCTCTTGGTTCCCATGCTCAGAGCAGTTTGAGTTTCCTGCTGGCTCAGCAGCAAGGCTGTCAGGGCTTTTTATACTTCTTCTGCTTCAGGAGCCAAGTGGAGGAGCAGAGTTTGCCTGTGAATAGGGAGCTGGCTGGGCAGGCAGCAGGAAGCTTGCATACTAAAACTGTGTGAACTCTCAGAAAAGGAGGAAGGGGGTTGGGGGGCTGCTGGCTGGGTTTCCTGAGGGGTTTGCTGCAGCCTTCTGCCTTCCCAGCTCATCATCTCAGCACAGGGATGCTCCCACCCTGCCCTGCACAGGGAAAAAAAATACCTGTAAAATGGGAGTGGAAAGAAAGAGAGAGAGATGAAAGTGGAATTACAGAAGACACACAGGGAGGGTTTGGAGAACACAGAACAGTGAGAGGTTTGGGTTTTAATGATTTGCTTGAAGCCAAGTGTGGGTTCCCCTCGTAGGGCAGTGCTACAGCATCTTCTGCTCTGCTGCCCCTGGCTGCTCTGGGCCAGGGCAGCTTTTCTGGATTGCAGAGGCAAAATCAAAAGTGTGGAAATGAGAACAAGCTTCTCTCTTCCCCTCTGTACCTCCCCTCTCCACCCCTCCTTTCTGTTGCTGTCAGCAAAAATTAATAAATAAGTGAGATCCCATTGTTACAGAATTGTCAGAGTTGGAAGGATCTCTGGAGATCATCCAGTCCAACTCTCCCACTAAAGCAGCATCACCTAGAGCACATTACACAGGACTGAATTTTGGCAGGTTTTGAATATCTCCAGAGAAAGAGACTCAAAAACGTCCTGAGCAGCCTGTGCCAATGCCTTCTCACCCTCACAGTAAGGATGTTTTTTCTTTAAATGGGGCTTCCTATGTTCCATCTTGTGCCTGTTACCCCTCATCCTCTCACTGGGAACCACTGGGAAGAGTCTGGCTCCATCTTCTTTGCACCCACCCTTTAGCTATTTGCAGACATGAATAAAGTTTCCCCTCAGCCTTCTCCAGGCTAAAATCTCAGCTCTCTCAGCCTTTCCTCATAGGAAATGCTCCAATCCCCCAGTCACAATCTGCAAGGACCAAGCTATGGGAAAGCTGACAGCCAGTGCCAGGAAATGTGCCTGCTTGTTGGTGATGAGCAGAGGTGTTTCTGGAGAAGGGAAAGGGGCAATCTGGGAGTTGCTGTGGCTCCACTGCAGGTGAAGCTTGTTGGGAGCATCCTTGGAAAAAAATGTGGGAGCTGAGAGGAAAGCTGCCCACAGACAGACCAGCTACCTGCCTCCTGCTCATGTCTGCACAGGCAAATCAGGGAAAGACTTTGCCTGGGACTTAAAAATGAGGTGGCAGAGGATTGCATGTGACACACAGATCCTTCCTGAGCAAGAGTGTGGGTATGGCAGCATGCAGGGAAGGCTGCTGTGCTGGGGTTGTTGGAGGGCTCCAAGGTAGGCACAGGCACTGTGTGTGTACAGAATCTGTTTTTAGGGTGATGGGAAGATGGAGAGACCCAGCAGGGAGTGGGAATGGTCAGCAGAGTGACAGAGAGGGAGAGGGAATGCAGTGAGGGGTTGCTCATGCCATAGCATCATTGGAAATTGGTGGCTGCAGCCTGGCCTGATATGAAATAACAACAACCCACAGCTTGCCCTGGTTTTCATGACACCTTTCTGAGTGTTTTCTAAGGTGCCCATTACTCCAGGCTCTAAATAATCCACAAATATACAATAAATCAAAAAATCCAGCCCCCTTGCTCCCCTGCCCAGCCCTGTGGCACGTTGTGTTCAGCTCCTAAGCAAGCACCAAGCAACACATCTGCTTGGCATCTGCATCCCCCTCCATCCTACCAGGACAAGTAGCTCTGTCCAGAGGTCCTGAGTGCTGGAGAAATGGGAAAATACTGCTCTGGGTCCCAGAGGCTGGCAAGGAGGCAGTGGAGATCCCTGGGGAGCCTCACCTGCCAACCTCATTCCCATCCCAAAATGTCTCTGCCCTGGCAGCAGAGTGCAGGCATCTTGGAAGGGAACTGCTGCTCTCACCATGCTCTCATCATTTCTTATGAAATACAAAGGCAGGGCAAAATTTGGCAGAACATCTTCTGTTCATCTCCCCTCCTGACTCAGCAGAAGCTCATGTAATCGATGACTTTAGTGCCTCTGTCTGGTTTTCACATTATCCAACATTTCTTATAATGTTTACTTGCCTGTAACCCCTGCAGACTTCAACCATTTACCTCTTAATTCTTTGTTTTCCTGTGCTGGGTATCTGTCTCAGGCTGGATGCATCTGGGAAACTTCAGCCAAAAATGTTTTACTTGCTTAAAAGAGAGGAGAGAAAAAAAATCATTCTTTTTTTCTTCATATTTAAACATGTCCTTAAAGTGATCTGTTGAGGAACTCAAGCACTTTCTGCCTTTGGAGGAGAAGCTTGAAATTTGGCAGATATCAGGAATGAGCCTTTGGTTGTTCTTCACTGGAGGAAAAAAAAAAAAAAAGTATGAAAACTTAGGGAAAAAAAAAAGCCTCAGATCTCAGGCACTTAACAGAAACTTCTCAAGAGTTAGAAGCTGAATTCTTTGAAGCCACTTTCTCAGTGGAGATACATTCAGGTCTGGTGGATAAATCAGAGTGGGGAGTGTGGCAGGCACATTGCATCCTCCTGCTGCAGGTGCAGAGCAGCAGCTCTTTGAAATGGTTTTGCAGAAATTTCAGGGGCACTGTGACACTGAGGACCACAGCACTCCCAGTTTTAATGTGGGATTAACAGCTGAGAATAAGATCCAGGAGGGCTGATGTGGACCAGGGCTAGGACCTGACTGAGGTAGGGAGGAAGAGGAGGGAGAGCCCTGCTACAGGCTGAAGGCTGAGGGTTCCCCACCTGGGGAGGGGGTTTGGTGGCAGATGTGGAGCTGGATGTGGGAGCAGGACCAAAGCAGAACCAGGAGGTGCAGGAGGAATCAGGTTTGGGAGGATCTCTTCCTATCAGGTCAGATCTCCTGCAGGACTCAGGGATTTTTGCTGCACAGGAGTTGTCTCTTCTCAGCAAAGATTTGGGGGAGCCACTGGCACAGGCTGGGACTCATTCCTTGGAGAAACTGGTGGACTATTGGCACTCCCAGTTTTTCTGTGGAATTAACATCTGAGAACAAGATGCAGTCATGCAGAAGGCAGTGTGATGCTGCTTGATGGGATTCCTGCATTTTTGTTTCAATTTGCCATCTGCAAATCAAGGAAATGACACAAACCCAACATAAACTGGAAGTATGGGAAGTTTGTAGGGTCAAGCACCCAGCAGTTAAAAAATTCTTGATGTTCACACTGCCCTTGCCACCTGAGTGTGTCTCCCATCTGCACAGGCATCACGATGGTTTTCTTATTAGCTGCAGGATCGAATGCATATGTAATTTATTTATTATTTTCCTACAACTCTATCTTTTAATGCTGATGATTCTCAGCAGGTGAGTGGAGGCTGAGCAGGAAAGGGTCCTTCTCCTGCCTCATTGCAACTGGGCATGCCAAAAGTATCCCTGCTCTGCCTCCAGCCCTCAGCCATGGCAGTGTCAGCCAGTGTCTTTTTTTTGCTGGGCCAGACCAAAATGGATGGAGTCCTCAGATAAATTATCTGCCAAACTCAAGCAAGCCCCCATCAGAGTGAAGTTTTGCATGACTTGTCACTTGCCCACAGGTGGGAAAACCCAGGACCCCTGCAAAGCCACATCTCCCTTCCCTGGCTGAGGACTGGTGCCAAGCTCTGGAGGCAGAGCCACTTCATCTCTTGGTTTGATCAGAGCAAGCTAACATATATCTTTAGTATCTTATTCTAGGAGAGAGTTGAATTATTTTAGCTAAAAATTACCCAAAGGTTCTGCCTGAGGCAGACATCCATAGTGGAAAGCTGTCGTTTATGGGAAGTGTTCAGCAACTTTAATTCCAAACAGTTCTTCCAGAGGGAAATGAGAAACCTTGGCTCTGGGGCTGGTCCCAGCAGGAAAGATGTAGATGTCCCCATGAAATCCTGACACTGTGCCTCCAGGTAGCTGATTGCTCCAGGCTAACACTGCCCTGCATTTGTTTGCAGGCTCCAGGGGTGGGCCTGATGTTTTTGCAGAATTCCTGTTCACTTTGTGGTTTGGTACTTTTTGGGTTGGTCTTGGTGACTCCTCCCTGCTCCCCTCTACACCAGTGGAGGTTTTGGGTAGTGGGTTGAGGGGGTTGTGATGGCTTTTTATCCAGCAGCTCTTCCTGCCAGTCTGCAGTTTTCCTTTTCTGCAGGAGGAGGTATTTTCCTTTTTTTTTTTTTTTTTTGTTACACTCCATCTAGAGCTGTGCAAACAGCACTTCTCTCCTTGATGTTGACACCTTCAAATGATTTTATCTCCTTCTTAGGGATTTATTTACACAAACTATACTGTTTAGTTATTTAATCTTCCCTTTAGTTATTTGATTGTTGATCATTACTGAATTCTTTCCAATCTGCCAACGTCTCCTTGGCACAGGAGTGCCTGCAGCTGCTTGCTCTGTTTAGGGGATGGCTCAGCCCCAGCAGCAATGCTGCAGAGAGAACCCATCCTCCTTCTGCTCTGTTACATGATGCTCTTCACCTCTCTGCAGGTCAAAATCAGGCTCTCTTATTGTATAAACCAGTGTCTGGTTTGCTACTCACTCTTGCCCCAGTGTTAAGCCCTTCTCAGAGGTGCTCCAGATTATTTTTCCAAATATTTTTCCTTTCATTGTCCATGTCCCAGGCAGGAGCTGTTGGATGCTGTTTTCCTTTCCACTCCACCATCCCAGAAGTAATCTTCTTGAGCTTGAAATCGTAATGAGAAACTGAAGTTCTCACATTCTTCCTCCTTACTAAATCCAAAACGTTCCTTTCAATAAAATAATAATAATAAAAAAAAGCTTTACAGGTTTGTAATTCTCCAGCCTGGGAAACAATTCTTTCCCATTCAAAGCTATGTTGTGCATTCGCTGGGGACCAGGAAGGCTGACAGAGCCAGTTTGATGATATGGAAAGAAAAGGGTGAGCAAGGCTGCTCTGGAGAAGGATGGGCCAGGGATGTGGCCGTGCAGCCCTTGGTTGTTCTGGGCACTAATGCATTCTGCTGAAACTTGGGCAGAGGTTTGAAGAGCAGTTTGTTTGGGTAGGTAAGAGTTTGGGACTGATAAATGCACTTTGAATGTGCAGGAGACACTTTATTTTTATGTTCTAAGTGCATTAGAACATGAAAGGAGCCAATTTCAACCAAGCCTGCAAATGCCACCTAAGCCCAGGCTGGGAAAGATGTGCTGCCTGGAGATGTTCACTGGGATGTCTGTGCAGATTTCATTTTTCTTAAGAAACCTTGCTGAGTATTTCTTCCCTGCAGGCGTTAGAGGTGGAAATAGGACAGGTTTGGGACCTGACAGTGAAGGAAATGAGAGGCAAAGGGCTTTGTCTGGGTGGCTCCCCAGTACCACTGGGTTAAACCAGCAGTGAACTGGGAGCCAAATGTCCACCCTGTCTGCCTGTGGCTGCTGGGGGAATTTTTCTCATTTCAAGGTCCAAACCCTTCTAAGCAAGGGTTTGTGTGGGTAAATAAAAACTAGTTGCAGCCTATGGAGAGCTCTGGAAACCATTTGGTGCTGAAAGATCAGAGGACTCTGAGCAGGACTGCAGTCTGCTTTTCACCAGAAAACAACATTTAAGGAGCAGAACATGTAAATATATTCATAATGGCTGCTATCAGGAGCTGCTGGCAGGTCCTCTGAGCAGCAAAGTCCTTGTCTTGGGGATTTCTGCTACCCCTCAGGCTTCTGTCCATTTCTGGGTTGTCACTGTTTAAGCTCCACTAAGTTTAAGTGCATAAATTTTCTTTGGCTATTCAACCCCAGCTACTTTAGAGAAGGAATTGGCCAGGATCCCTGAACCTAAAATAATGAAATGTCTGTCTTTCCATTAAAAAGGCTGCCATTTATCTGACAAGCAGTGCAGAATGGAATAGGTAGCACAGCACCAGCATCCTCTGAGAAACATCTTGCAAAACCAGGCAAGTGGCTTGCACAGAAGCAGGGAAGATACTTTTACCAGTGCCCAAGTTGATTCACAGCATGTTTGGTTTCATAACATGTGTTACTTCTATTATCACCTCCTTGGTTTCTAACAATCTCAATAGAAATATTCCAGCCACAACTTGTAACCTTTACAGGCTTGCTCAAGGAGCATGGCCTTTCAGACACTCCTTTCATGAGTATTTGTTGTGCTCCAGGAGAGGATGTCTTTGTTTCAGGATTGTTCTGGACATGAGAATTAAAAATCATAATGGAGAGGGTGGCCAGGACAAAGAACCAGTCAAGTTATTTGAATGAATTTCTTTCCTTACCTGCCAATCCACCCTCCCCTGCAGGAAAAACAACTCTCAGACAAGCAAAGCACATGGCATGGAGGATGGAGTGAGTGCTGATGCCAAGTTTGGCTTTGTCTTAGCAGAACTCCCTGCAAGATGCTGAATCTGCAGATCTTCTGGCTCATGCTCTTCAAGAGAAAAGGAGAAGGCATATTCCCATATTCCCACCACCTTTTTAGCTGGGCTGGTGCACTCTCACTGTGTAAATCCTCAAAGGACGTTGCAGTGGCTGCAGTGCTTGGCATTGCCACTGCACTTCACTCAAACTCTCTGCAGCAGACACTGCAGATACTGCAGCAGATACTGCAGATACAGCAGCAAATAGCAGGGAATGAGGCAGCAGCAAAGAAAACCCATCACTGAGGTGGGCTAAATATTTGAGGAGTATCTGAAGCCCACACTGAGGTGCCTTCTGCATGCATGTGATTGCTGCATGGTGGTTGGACACCCTATTCCTGGTGGCCATGGTTTGCTATCCAGTTGGAGTTCATATCACTGGAAATGTTTGAGGACACAACCTTATTTGAGCTGTCCAGAAGTGAAGTGTGAGTCCTTCCATCATTAGTTGCTCTACAGTGAATGGAGACACAGTCATTTCCACAGGTTATTTATCCTAAACACCCTGCGAGAGGCTCCTTCTCTCTCTCCCTCAGCTCAAAGAAAACCCTCAATGCCAGCTCAGCCTCTGGCCAGTCCTTACAGATCTATCAGCTCCCAGCTCAGACCCATCTACAAAGGCTCTGGGAGTTGTTGGTGGGTTCTGAGGTGGTACAGGTTCACAGAACTTCACCACCAGCCTGCTCTGCTCTCTTCTGAATGATGTAGGATGCTGGAGGACCAGTAAGTAACTCAGCATTATCCTTCTCCATGTCTAAGTGACAGCTGGAGAGGAGGACTGAGTGTCTACATTTAGAATTTAGGCATTTAAGGATTTCATTGGACCTATCTCTGAGGGGACTGAAGCTGAGCAGACTTACACAAAAGGAAAAAAATCCCCCGCTGAGTTACTTTAATCTTCCAGGCAGCTGTGGAAATGTTTGGGTTGGGTACTCTTAGAGACATTTTTTCTTTTATGGGTGCTCTGAGTCCTAAGAGATGAGGACATCATTTTACCTGGACACACAGCATGGAGGACACCATGGGCTGAGCAGGAGCTGCTGCTCTCCCAGGACCTCTTGCAGCATTTTGACTTGGGAGATGTTTTGTAAGGTGGGAGGTGAAGTCTCCACCTTTGGACCCAGATGTCAGGAAAGTCTCTGACTCTGGGTAAGCAATTCCTCTCCTTCCAGAAAGTAGAAGACCCCCACCAGTGTGTTGAAATTGATGGGCCAGGGAGAAACTTTTTATAAAGAGATGCTGGGAGAGCTGGAGGAGGCTTGATTTATCACATGGGTGATGTCCCCAGTCGTCTTTTTAGTCCTCTCATGGCAACCTGTGTACTTTGCAGCTCAAAGTCACATGAATCTCTGCTCAGCAGAAATGTAAACGTTTTGATAAAGCTGTTCTTGACAAGTCTGATTCATTTAATCAGCTTGATTAACTGCTGTGCTTTGTGGGTTTAAATTCAGAAGGATTTGCTACGAACTGCCATTTTGGGGTCATTTTTGTGAAGAATGTGGTGGTGCCCAGGATCCTGCTGCCTTTGTGGCTGTTTGGAGGTGCCTGGCATAGCCCTAAAGCTTCACATGTGCCAGAGCCCTAGAGATCTTCTGCTGATGAGCCATGAGGCCAGGCAGATGCTGGCAGGATGGAAATTCAACTGGAAGCATCCTGATAGACCCAATTTCTTTTCTCTCATGTTTGCATCTCCTAAATGATTGATCTCCCCTCCCAGCAAAACTGCAGCATTCTGCTGCTTCTGATGAGTCCCACAAGGAAGGAAGCATGGCCATCCACACCAGCCCTCTCCTTGGTTTGGTTCATTACCAGCCTCAGCCTGCACTGGGTTTTCAAAGGCTTGCTGAACAAATCCCCAAGTTTACCAGTAGAAAAAAAAAAAAAAAAAGCATTGATCAGAAAATCTCAGCTTGGGGACACACATCTGGTCTTTCCTCTCTTCCATTTTATGTGTTGGACTGTCAGGCTGTGAAATACGTCCAACTGCATAGAAGATAATTTTGTTTTACTCTGCCCAGTCTCATTTTTTTCAGAGCTGAAGGTCCAGTCATATACCTGTGTGAAACCTCCAAGGCCCTGGAGGCATCATGCAGCAATGATGTTTTATTTTCACAAGCAGTTTAGTCTCCACATTACACTTTTCTGTGCCTTTTGGTCAATATCCCAGAGCAGAGGAACCAAGACTGAAAACAGATTAACTCTCCCCTTAAGTTTAGAGCCTGCCCAAAGCACCAGAGCAACCAGAGCATCAACAGAGTCTCTGCACCAGTGGGTTTGCTCTGTTCTTGGCCAGGACCCTTCTCCAGTTGCACTTCTGTGATGCTCAGGGGGTCTTGGGGGTTTTGTCCATCAAAGTGCACAGGCTGCAGGCAGCTTCAGACAGCTTTGGATTTTCACTCCTACCTGACTCTGAGGGGGAATGGTCCCTGAGAAAAGGCTGTATTCCATAAGGATGTTTTTCCCTAGCATTTCCCTGGTCCTTCTGCATCCATAGCTCTCAGAGGTTAGTGTGGTGAAGGAGACAATTCTAACAGCAAGCAGCCTGGCTCCTCTGACACCTTTGTGTAGCAGGAAGAGCCTTTCTTGCTCCTGAGGCTCGACAAGCTGTTGATCTCTCCATTGCCTCACACAAGAGCAAGCTCTGCTCTGTGGGTGTGTGTCCCACCTTTATTGGCCCCCTGGTAATAGGGGGTCTGCCCTAACCAGGCACAGGTGGACTCACACCCACTCTTTGGCAACTCGAGGCACCTGGTTTATCTTGTTTCTCTACACCTTTGACATTTCTTGGTTGCTCACCAGAAGTTAGGATTAGATGCTCTTTTTGGCACAGATGAAACACTGGAGCTGTCATGTCCTGTAGGATTTGTCACCCTAATGGAAGCCCTACCAACGGAGACTCTTGGTTGGAGTGCTTAAATTTTTACTCTGTAGCAGTTTTATCTTCCTAAAGCCAAAATGTCCTTTATACAGCTTTGGCTTTTGCAAGAAAAACCTCAGATGTTTTTGGATTGGATGTAAAATGTTGCTTACATTCTAAAATACCAAGGTGGAAAATCAACCCTTTCCTTATTAATAGACTAAATATTGAAACAGGGGGGGGTTTAAATCTTAAATCGTTTTAAACCAGTATGAATTCTTCACAAGTTTACATACCCAGCGAGGGGAATAATTAAAAACAGAAGAAATGTGTAAAAATAAATTAAGTACGAGACGAAATAGATATTTGTGTGTGTTCAGTGGGGGTTTCCTAACTAGATTTAGCTTTTTTTGGGTTTTAGCTTTTTGTTTCAAATCCTCTTCTCTCAAGTTGCTTACACTTTGAGGCTCTGCATCCTGACTCCCAGAGAGCTCTGGCCTCTTCATGACCAGAAGTGGCCATGAAAATGACTCTTCATGGAGGCAGAGATTCAGAGCTGTCCTTCAGAATTCTCTCAGCTCATGCTACAGCCTCTGTGGTGAATGTTTGAGGCTGAGGAGGCCACAGCTTCCTGGTGCAATCAGAGGAAATGGTGAAAAGCACCATCAGTGTTCGAGATGAAGCATGGTTTGGGTGGCTTGGAAAGAGAAAGTCTTCTTGCTGGTTACTGGATCCAAGGAGAAAGCAGCTCCATGTTGCTGGTTCCCTCTCAGGAGAAGTTGCAGATCACTGATCACTTTTTAATTGCTCTTTCATGGTGCTGTGTGAACTCCACGTGGGGACTGAAGCAGCCCCAGAGGCTGTTGCATCACAGATCGTGCTTTCAGCAGAGCTTTGCAGAAAAAAAAAATGAAAGTAAATGTTGTTATTTTCAGCTTGAAGACTGAGCAAGTTCTCAGTATCTAAATGAGAGCCCTTGAAGTAAGCTCCAGGTGTTGCAGGAAGTGGTGGATGTGAGTCAGTAAATGTCACACATCCCTCCAAGTCGGTTCTGAAATGGTGTCCAAAAATAACATTTCATGGGCATCTGGCTGTTTGAGATGGCCCTGCTTTTTCATAAAACTCAAAACTAGTGCTACCTGGCACATTTCTGATTTTACACCAACTTTCTTGACTCGGGTGTTTGCCTTTATCACCCTGGGTTTTTTCTTCTCCATAAAGTCAAAGATATGACAAGTTAAGATATGCCAAGCATTAACCTCTTTCATCCTCATTCCACTGCTTTGATGCATTTTCTTAAATATTTGTGCTCCCTGACAGACCAGTATTTCCTCCACTGTTTTAGTCCAACATATTTTTCTTTGCAACTGCTCTATCAAACATTGATGGGGTGAGCAGACAGCTGCCAGGACCAAGCAGGTGGAGGGTGGTGCAATGGAAAAGAAAATAACTTTGGAGACTAACAGTGTGGATTTCCACCTACAGGCAGTGGGAGAGAGCAACCAAACCCCAGAGGCTCTGAAGAGGTGTTGGGGGCATCCAGCTCATTCCAGCCCCCCCTCCTTAGCTGGTTCCTGTCATGCTGGGCTGGGGTCTTCAGAGCTCTCCTTGTGCCTGCTGGTGGGGAGACGTTTGATGCTCAGCCCATGGCTTGGTGATGTGGGAATTTCAGCTAATCCATGGTCCAAGGGTTGATCTCTTCCCTGGGGGAAGGGGAAACATCTTACCCACAGCAGAGGGGATCAGCAAGAATATGAAAATCCAACTCCTTGCTGGAGATGAAGAAGTCCCAGGAACAAAGGGAGGGTGTAGAAGTTCTCAAGGTTGTGTTAGGTTAGAAGAGAAAGTGTGGTCTGGTCATTTCAGAGCATCTCCCCCTGAATGCAGCCTTAGGAAACTGGGTGACATATGAATGGGGCCACAGCCCCACAAGCATCACTAATTTGTACATGGACATTGCAGGCTGTGGATGCCAGACAGGCAGAGGCATCAGGGTCTTTGCTGTTCCCCATGGACAAGGGACAAGTCTGATAAACTCGTGTCACAGCTGTCTAATTTAGATTTTGTAAACCAGCACTTCTGTTTTTATCTGAGCCTCATCTGAGAGGGATTTTTCAGGTAGCTGTCTAACCACAGGGTGTCTGCTTCTGCAGCTGCAGTGATGCTTTATACCAGGTATTGGTACCTCCTTAAAGTTAACCCTAATGCAGGGGGAAATCCCCCTGGAGCTCCTTGCCTTAGGGAGCACAAACTATTGCCTCCTGCTTTCCCACTCAGGAGGTTTCAAATCCTTCTTCCAGCACCTCCCTGGTGGGGTGGTCTGGGAGCAGACAGCCTGGGCTCCTTGGGGAGGAAACTCAAGTAGAAGATGCTCTCCAGGAGTGCCCCATCTGCTTCTCAGCTCAATCCACAGAGCCAGACTGCAGCTGGTCTGAAATAACCCTGCCCAAAATCTGTGTTCCATGCATGTCAGATCCTCAGCTCCCAGTGCTTGGTCCTACAGATCTGTTCCTATGGGATGCATGATGTGCTCTGGTAGCTGCAGCCCCTGTGACTACTGCTGGGGTAAGTGGGCAAGCTGGGCTCTCTCTTCAGTGGCCAAGGTTCAGCCTTCCTGGGATCTTCCAGTACTTTGAAATTTGTACCAGGCAACTTTGACACATCCAAGTTTGAGCTGTGGGAGTTGAGCAGTGCTGGCAGAACCCCCCAGTGCCCAGATGGTTGGGACGGGAACCACTGCAGTTGTGCCAGAGTGAGTGCTTGAAGGGCTTTGTTATCAGCTCTCTGCTGCCTGTGAGGGTGTCACAACATTTCTGTATCTGAGAGGGGTGTGATGGGGATCAGAGGGGTCTCACAAGCCTTGAGAGACTCTACAGTGAGGGGCACTGCAGAAGCACTTGGGTGGCAGCATCCCATCCCCTCATCCATGTCCCTGTGCCAGGCCTGCTGCAGTGCCCAGATGGGATGCAGAGTTGTGGGAGGGCAGGCAAAAAGGCACAGAGACCAAAGGACTGGTTTTGTTTCTGAACCCCTGTACATCACAGGCAGTGCAGGTTTTGTCTGCAGGTCATTTTAACCATTTAAATACAGAAAATGGTTTGTTTGTGTGTATACCCCCCCATTATGCATCATGTTTACTCCCACAGAGAAAAAGCTTTTTGGGCTCTGTTTCTCTGCTTCAAGTCCACCTTCTTGTTGACTTAGGTGAAGGAGACTTTGGGAGAATGATATCTCCTGGGCCTCAGATACTCAGAAGTTTTTGATCATGAGTTTTGGATGGCTTCAGGATCAGGCTTGCTGATTTACGAAGTGCATACACCTGCTCTTCAAAACTTGTGAAATATGGAAGCAATCTGTGTATGTTTGGAAGGGGTGCCTCGCGTGCTTGAAGTCTGGGGGGTTTTTGCCTTGTCTTTACAATTCCTGAGTCCCTGGGGCTTTTTAATGTTTCTTTCATGCAGACCCAAATGTCTTATGAACCGTGCAAGGCTTTGGCCCTTGGAGTGCAGGAATAGGCAGCTCCAGGAACCAGTCAGCCCCCAAACCAGCTTCTTGTGCAGCCCCTTCTCATTTTTCTCTGGGACAGAGCCAGCACAGAGCACCCTGCCAGCCCATCCCACACTGCAGTGCCATCTCCAAACCCTTATATCAGCAGGATGCCATTTGTACCCTTTCCAAGCAGCTGTTATCACAGGAAAACCACAGCCAAGTCTGGAGGTCCAGCAGCCCCCTGAGAGGCTGAGGCTTCTGACCTTCAGGGTGGGCTCAGCCCCAAGCAGCCCAGCTCCCTCTCTGCTGAGGCTGCAAGAGCTGCAATGTCCCAGCAGATTTCTCTGAAAAGGTCAAAGTGGTTCAGCTCTGGCAGTCAGTCCCCTGCCCATTCCCTGCCAGGGCAGGCAGAGGATTCAGGGACACTCAGCAGGGCAGCAGCTTTCTCCTGGAGAAACACAAAGTGCAGGCTGTGGGCATGGTGGCTGTGCCTGCTGCCCTCCTTACAGGCATGATGCTACTTAGGAGGATTTTGAGTGATTTCCCAAAGGGAAGGATTTGGCAAGATGGAATAGAGGAAAAGGACATTTTTCTCCCCCTTATTTCTTTCTTTATATATTTATTTAGCTGGGAAGCCACAACCTCACGAAGTCACCATTCATTTGAGCAGCAGAGGCAGCTGCACGCAGCAGAGTTGGTGACCGGATGCTGTGGTCTGGTTGTGTGTGGAGTCGATGCAAAGCTTGGAAAATAATAAACATGAGCTGGGCACGTCCCTTATCCTGTGCACAGTGTAATTCAGGAACTAACAGATGTCTGAGCTTTGTGCCCAGCCTGACAGAGACACAAGAAGGGAACTGGTTCAGGGTTTGAGCACAGCTGCGCTGGTCAGATGACTCTGTCAGCTGAACCTGTCCCCAAACCAGCCTTGATTTATCATAGCAGGGACTGTGACCTTTGTTTGGTCACAAAAACACCATCTTGGAAAGCTCTCTGAAGGCTTTGGAAGAGGGAGAGTGACAGCAGTAATAGATCAGGGGTGTCCCTGTAAAGGAACCTTTGATTTCTGGCTGAGATGTGCAGCCTTCTCTGTGTGTCCAGGCTTAGCCAGAGACATCACAAAACACATTTTCAGGGGGCCTGGCTCATGAAATGGTCAACATTTGTGCTTGCATTCCTCCAGAGGTGCCAGGGCATTGCTCTGCCTGGAGATGCTGTCCCCACCCTCAGACAAGGGGTGCAGCCTTGCCCACATCGTGATGGGTCAGACCCACTATCAACCCGTGGCTGTTTGGTGGCTGAGGTGACACGAGGTGGCAGCTGCCATTGAAATCAAGGCACCTTGCAAACCTCAGCCCAAACTGAGCCAGCCAGGCTGTTTCTCACCAAACTCCTTGCTTGGAGCTTAAAACCTGGGCTCAAGCTCTGCTCTGGCAGGGTGGGGCTGTCTGAAGATGGCTCTGCAGATTGGTGTGGCCAGGACTTGACCACATCTCCAAAACAGAGCTGAAAATGAGAACTGGAGAAGCCTGTGGATTTCCTTTCAACCTCATCTGCTGTGGATGGGCACATCCTGCTGCAGGTGGTGGCAACCACAGATGGGTTGTAAAAAATGCTCAGTCAGAGAGCCTGATGACATGGAGGCAGAGCTCAGGGGTGCCTCACACTTGGGTGAGACTGTGGAAAAAAAGCAGACTGCCCTCCTGAGCTGTGCCTGTTGGGTGTGAAAAGGGGAGAGTGTTTCTTTTGAATGAAAGTGCTGCTAAGCTGAGTTATGTATTCACTCCTTTTCTTTCAAAGTCCAGAGGGTGATTGTCTTTACTACTGTGTAAAGTCACAGGGATGTTCCATTTGCAAGAAGGGAGCACAAGTTGGTGGCTAAAACTCAGGAGTGGCAACGTGGACGTGTGAGCTCCATGGATCCAGTGGCACTTCCAAGCTGAGGCATCATTCTGGATGGATGGCTATTGAGCCCTTCCAGTTTTTTCCTCCAAAATGCATAGGTAAAGATTGTGTTTTAATCTCAAAAAACACTTGCCAAAGGGACCTCAGCAGGCAGCTCTGCAGAAAAGGCTAAAGTGCAACATTTATCTGTAAAAATATGCAACTTGTTCCCTGAAAGGAGGCACACAAGGAGGTGAGGTGTTTGCAGGAAAGCTCAGTCTGTAGCTGTGGCCCCAAGGGAATCGTAGCCACTCCTGCCAAATATGACTTTGTTCAAGATCTTTTCCTCAACCTTTATAGCAGCAGCATGTGAAGTTTCATAGCTCAGCTTTAAACAAGGAGCACAAAACACCCCTCAGAGGAACAGGCAGAATGCCAGCAAGCTGCATGGGTGACCATAAGGAAATCAGGAGATGGGGATATGGAAGGACAAGGAGAATGTGCCATGGTCTTTGATCACATAATTTGTTTGCAGTGAGTCATGGTCTTCCACTTTCACACATTGCCCTCAGCCTCCTGCACAAGGATGTACTGTCTGTTTTGTGGTGTTTTGTGAAATGACTGTGTCTGCTTTCCTGGACAGTCCTCTTTTCCTTTGCCTGCCCTGGTGATCTTGCAACTCCACAACGCCTGCAGTATAATTTCATTAACACGTCTGATTTTTCATGCCTCAGCAATATTTACTTAAGCCCTGTGGCCACCCAGAGGAAAAAATATTGATCCTTTTACCAAGGGGAGCCTAATGGAAAGGGTGTTTCATGAAAGGAACAAAAGTTTGGGAAGAGAGGAAAAGTCAAATGAGTGCAAACACCCATCAAAGCTGTTTTCTGGCTCAAAATGAATACTGAGAAAACTTGCTCAGTGGGTCATGATGAGCTCATTCAGTCCACTTGATTACTGGAAAAAATCTTCCACTTTGAGAAGCATGCATGTGTCTGTGTTGAGTCAGAACCTGGCACAGCAGCTTCAGTACACATTTTTGTTATAAAAGAAGTCCCCTTTGTCTTCTGCAACCCTAAAAAAAAAATCTGGCCTAAACATTTTCTGTGTTGCATGGTTTTTTACATAGAAAATGTGAGCACTGTAGTGTTAGGCTCAGCCTGGAAGGTGGTATCTTTGAGCCTGGGCTGGGTCCATTTTCCTACTTGCAGCACTTCAGTGCTGTGCTTCCTTTTGTTTGCTCTCCAACCACCTTTTATTCAGTAATGAATATACAAATAATGGGTGCATGGAAAGGTTGCAAGTGCACACCTGCACGTGCTCAGAAATCCCAGTTTGAAACGTTTGCTGCAAGTGTGGCAAAATCTTTCTGCTGAACTTCTCTGCATATTTTCAATGCAAAGCTGGCAGCTACTGCATAATGCCTCCAGCCTACAGAACGGGGGCCTCAGAGAAAATGATGTGTTCAGTGAGACTGGGAAAACACAGTCACAGACACCACAGAGCTCTGCTGGGATGGGCACAGCAGTTGTGGGGAGGGGACATGGTCAAATTCTCTATTTCGAGCCCAAGCTGAGATGAGGATGTGTTCTTAGCCACAGGAAAAAAGTGTTGTCTTAGTTGGAATGGTTAATCATATACCCTGAAGAGCAATATGTACTGCAAGCCCTCGTGATTGCTGTTTCCAACAGCTTTTACTCCCTCTCTGAAATGACTTGCATGTATTTTGGTGCTGCTCACTCGCAATATGGTAGAGTCTGCTCCCTGGCTTTGTTGATGGAAAGCTGAAGATTCTCCGGGTGGTAGGAGCCCCACTTCTATCACAGAGGTAACCTCCATGGGCCTCTTTTCAGGAGAAAAGCAGAGAGAAAGAGAGGGGAAAAAATAAAATGTCCTGCTGACGTCAAGGAAGACCACACTGTGCTGGATAATATTACTGTGTACCTCAACCACCCACTCCCTTTAATTTACTAAAACTAAGCAAGCTGTTTTGAAACCCATCACTTCCAGCATGTTCGCACTGTTCTCCCTTGACCAAAGGCTATTAATTGCCAGGAGCTTTCAAGCTACCTGATTCCTTGTTCAAAGCACCGAGACAGAGGGGATTTCCATGAGTAATAATTTCAGTCTGTGCCTGTGCAATGCACCGTAGGCTTTAGAGTAAATTGATCCAGCTGCTTGCAAGACTAGATGGAAAAGTGCCCGGGGGGGCTGGGAGAACATCACCAGATGGAGCTGGATGCTGTTGTCATCACGTGGGGCTCCCCAGCTGCTGGGCATGCTTGGGCTCGACTTCCACCATGAGCAGGGAAGGCTTGGCCTTCCTCTCGGCATTGACTTGCAATGCAAGGCAAATTCTCCAGCACATGTTGCAACATCTTCTCTTGTAATAAAAAGGATAATTTTAGATTAACCAGAACTGTTGCCCCCCCCCCTCCTTTTTTTTTTTCTTGTGTTTTTTTCTTTCTTTCCTCCCTCTTTTCTTTCCCTGCTCAGCGTCCCCAGCACTGTGTATCAGCATGGGTATCCTGAGCATGTGTTTTGCTCAGCAGCAATCTTCTCTGTGACAGAGACTATAGAAGCTTCTGAGAGGCCAGCTACCTCTACAAAGAATAAAAATTGGCAGGATTAACCTCTAACCCGAGGTGACGAAAATACAGATTCCACTAGCCAGATGGCAGAGTTCAAAGATCCACTCACTTCCTGGTGAAGGTTGCACAAGTTAATTTTTATCCTTGTTAAAAAGGAGTAAGAAATGCAAATGCACCAATAAAACGAGTGCTGCTTGCTATCTCTGGTTTTAATCACATTTATTTTATTCCTTTGTGTTTTGGTATTAGAGATATTAGGAAACTACATTGTTTCTCTCTTCTGGAGATGTTTAAATCCTGCTTGATTTTTGTTGTTATTTTACTGGGGTGTTTGCATGATCAGTTCAATTTAGTCTATTGGAAGAAGAGCACGGGTATGGCAGGAACTAATTAACATAGCAGGAATGCAATTCACTTTTTTTTTTTTTTTTTTTTAAAATGAACCATTCAGTGTTAATTGCATGGAAAAGAGATGGCAGCCTGGATTTGGTGGCTGCTTCCTTGCAGGAATGCCTGGGGCTGTCAGTTCAGCAGTGGCTGCTTGGTGTGAGGTGTGCTCAGAGGGTCTGGGGGCTGCCCAGGTTCATGGGGGGAGAGATCCCCATGGCAAATACTGGGCAAAGCCATGAACGAGGTCTCCAGAGCAGGAGCTGCAAGGGAGGATGGGGAAGAGCATCCCCTGAGTGCTGGCACCACATGCTGGGTAGCAGACACAGGGCATGGAAGCTTTTCCCATAGGAACAGCAGGAGAAAGTTGTTTTATAGAAGGGGACAGTGGAGCAGGAGGTGATTTATCCAGGGAATGGCAGGAACTGGACAGACACAGGGATGGATGTTCCACTCTGTGCCCTGTGCACCCCTGGCAGGGCTTGCCAGCCACTGCTCTTCACAAACACCAAATCCTCTCTGTCTCTTTACCTTTCCTATCAGTCCCCTCTGGCAAATGTCTGCTGACAGTATTGCAGCATGGGGACCTTCCTGCACCCCCAAATTTACTGGAGAGAAAGGACTGGGGTGTTTTAATCTGTGAGCATCTCTGGATTCTGCTTTTTTTCTGCGCCTGACCATGCTGCTCTCTTGACAAGCTAAGTGTTAACTGTGAGAGGAAAGGCTGCAAAGTGTGAAGAGGAGATAAGTGCCTGGGTACTTTGCTATCATGTGGCTGTCCTGAAGTGCAGGCAAAGGTAAATGGCTCAGCCAGCAGATTGCAGAACCGGGAGTGAAAGAATAAAGTTCACGGTTTGTTTTTGTGACAGTTTGTCCTCCCTTGCCAGCAGGGCCATTAATGAAAACAGAAGTTGAGCTGCTGGCAGGCTTTTGGAGCAGGCTGCAGGTACCCTTCAGGAGAGCAGCACTGGGAGTTCCAGGCAAGGAGTTTATGATTAATTTTGCAGGCATTTATCATGCAATGTGAGATGGCCACCAGCCAGCTCAGAAGTTAAGCCAGAAGATGACTGTCAAATGAAACTGTTAGGTTTGGCAGATCTTTCCAAAGCTGCTGTGCAAAACAGGCAGACTTGAAGCTGATTTCTGGATTTTCCAGACCCTCTGCACAATGTATTCTTGTGCAGCAGTCGTCTTCATTTTCCCCTTTTCAGCAGAAGAATTGGTTTTGACTTGCAGGCCACATGGAATTTAGGTATTACAGTAGGCAGCCCTCTCCATGCCTTACATTTACCAGTGACCATCTCCTCCTGGTAATTCCTCCTTTAATGGGCTCAACAAGGAACCAGCTCTGCTTCCCTCGGCTTTCTGAAAACAAAACCCTGTTTTCTTTGAAAAGCCTCCTTAGCCCAGATGAAGGTGAGGAGGAGATGAAAAGGCTGGGGGGTGTGAAACCAGCCCTGCCTGTGCAAGCAGATTGTGCTAGAAATTCCCCTCTTGTGTGTGGCTTACCCAAAGTCAGGTCAGGCAGTTAACTCTGTTTGGACACCGTCTGCCATGAATGCTTCAGCGATAAAGCTTAATGTGTAACCGGGGCTCTTTTTTTTGTTAGGTTGGTTTTTTTTTCCCTCTGTGTCAGCAGTTGGCAAGAAGATACTGTAAATAAGGCTCCCTGTGAGTAAATAGATATGTGTGGAGAGGGGAGGGGAGCAGCACAGTGAGGAGTTTTGAAATTCATGCCAGCGTTGCTTCAAGTGATAAGGTTGTTTGAGTAACCTGCAAGCCATACGGATGCACAGGTTTCAAAAACAGGAAAGCATCTTCTTTAAAAACCTTTTGAGGCAACATGAGGGCTTAGAAAAGAAACTGGCTTTGTGGTTAAGTGATTGTACTTCCTTATTGATAGGAGGATGGAGGCCGTGCAAAGGCTGACGGGACGGCGGGTGCTGCGGGCGGTTGCGATGACCACATTTGTACCCGGCCAAGGGGCTTTCTGGAGGGATGAGAGATTTCAAAGTTTCCCTTTTCATTTCCTCTTTGGGCAAGTCAGGAGGGTTTGGTTTTTTTTGTTTGGTTTTGTCTTTTTCTCACTCCTTTGGTAATGTAGTAAGAAATAAGTAAATAATCCCAGCAAGCTGACATCCGCAGAGGACGCTCTGGCACCCAACAGGGAGGGCAGGGTGCAGCATGGACGTGCAGAATTTGCTGATGTTTTTGGAAAGCCTAACACCTCCATTTCTCCATAGAGAAAACAAAGCCTTGCTGTTTGCCCTTTGTTTTGGATCAAGGAAAAAAAATAATAAAATTCAGGCTACGAGATCTGAAGTTAAGTTTCCACAGGAGAGAGAAAGAAGCATCTGCCTGGGTGCACGTGGCTGTCGGTGTGCACGTGTCTTGCTGAACACACCATGACCCCTGCTTGCCTTGGCAGCATGCTCCTTGGGGATTTACAGAGCTAGTACCTAGAAAACACAAGTTCCTCTCACCTGAAATGACACAGCTGACACTGTTCCAGGTCACCCTGTTGTTGTTTATTAAGCAGGAGTCAAAGAGCGAAGCTGGGATGCAGGCTTCATCTTTCCCAGCATGTGTGGTTTCCATGGGAGGTTGTGCTCCTGCCTGTTGAGTCTGGGTATGTCTGTGCTTGGGGCTGGGTATTCTGTCATTTCCAGAGTTATTCCTCTTCTCCTTGTGGAAGGTGAGGGGATATTTCAGTCCCACCCAGGCTTCTCCTCCCTACACACCTAACCTTCCAGGACATCCACCCAACTTGGTTTCCTCACTGGTGATGGCCACAGCAGAGATGGCTTTGGCCCATCGGGTCCTGTATGTTGATTTCTCGCCAACTGAAATGTCAAAGGTTTCTCAGTTAACTTAAATATTTTTTAAAACTTTAGGAAATTTATGTCGCTAGACCCGGAGCAAAGTTTTTTGGCTAGAAATCCAGGCTCCAGCTAACACAGCAGACTTTTGCCAGCTCATTGCCTTGGTCCTAGAAGCCAGCAATGAAAAGAGGGGGGGGGGAGAAGAAAAAAAAAATAAAATCCCCTCCGTTTCCCATTAGATTTAATTGTGCTTTTTTGTAAGCCTCATAAATCCTGCCCAAATCATGTCATCAAGCCACAGGGAAACTGAAACCTTGCCCAAGGCAGGAGCCAGCAGGGCTGTTCAAGCTAGCAGGGACCTTCAGGGACAAACTCAGTGCCCTGCAGGCTTGTTTTGAATGGGAATGTGCTCCTGGAGAGAGAGGCACCTGGGGGTGGGAGACAGTCCTGCCTTTTTCCTCTTTGGATGTCAGAAAAGCTACAAGAGGAAGAGTGGCACGAGTGGAGGAAGAGCAGACATCCTCAGCACTGCCCCCCGAGAGCCTTTCAGATGCTTTTCCTCTCGAGTTGCAGAGAGGGAGCAGGAAGGGAGGAACAGGGACTCACACCAACCAGCCCAGCCAAGCACTTTATTTTTTCCTTTGGGCATCAGACCAAGGAGGGAGGGAGGAGGATTAAAAAAAGAAATAAAAAATCAAGGCTTGTAGACTGAACTCGAGGTTTTTCTTCCCCTTCTCTTTTGTGGAGCTTTGTTCTAATTTTTTTGCATGTCAACCCCCAGCCAGGAAGGGCAAAGAGAATTCCAGCTGGGAGGCAGAGCCTCCTCCTGCTGCCTCCTCTGTGGTCCCTCTGTCGTGGCTCTCCCAAAGGTGGGGTGGGTGATGCTCAGCTGGGAGAGCATCAGCATCTCCCTGGGGGAAACCAGGGCCTCCCCAGCCAGCCAAAACCTCACCATCAGGCTTTCATGGGAGTGGATTTGTGGAAAAGGGCCTGCAAGGTTTTGACATGTGCATTTTTTGGCTTTTCAGCGGTGAGGGAAAGCAGGATTTGACCTGAAGCAGTGGCTGACACTGTGAAAAAAGGCTGTGAAAAAGGAGGCATCACTGTGAAACCCCTTTGTCCCCCAGAACTGGCAGCTCTGAAATGCTCCACAGCCCCTTGTCTCTCTGGAAGGGTTAAAGCTAAGAGCAGCAGGCTCTGATGGGGCTGGGCTGTAGCCAGCAGTGTTAAGTCACCCATCTAGAGACTGCAGCAGGAGCTGAAAACATTTGCTTCTTTTTATTTGGCTTTTTTTCTTTTTTTTTTTTTTTTTCCTTGCACAGTAACATAGGTGTAAAAGCAACAAGGGGACAAAGCTCCCCTCTGCCAAGCATCCAGTCCCCTCAGCTCTGCAAAATCCCAGCCCCCTGACCTTTGCCTTGGGCTGGACTTCTTTCAGACTCATCATTATTTTGGCTGCATTTGTGCTGCAGAGGAATGCAGGTGTTTCCTCTGTTCCCACCAGCCTGCCCAGGCTCTGATTTCTGAAAGGCTGCTGCGTGTCCTGTCCTGCTCAAGGAGGCATTTGAGGAAAATGTGGATGCAGTTCAGGCAAATGACCAGGGAAATGACACATTTGCATGCACTTGCATGTAAGTGTAATTTAAGCAGGCAACGTGCCCAGCTTGCTTGAAATTCTGGCCCATGCTTTTCCATTTGTGGGCTTTTTTTTTTTTTTTTTTTTAAATTAAAAAAAAAAAGGCAAAAAAAGCTTGTTCCTCCATTTGATCTGTAATAACCTGAACTGCTTCCCCTGGAAAGCTTATTTATTCTCCTTGGCTGCTAAAGCGGATGCTGAATTTTGGGTATCCTGAGAAGAAACGGTGTGCATATGGAGTTCTTTGTTGCTGAAGCTTTTGTTGGACAATTATGAGACTCATTTAGATGGCTGTTTATGTATTAAAAATTGTTGGGTTGCCTGGAGCTACGGATAAGCACTCCTTGCTTGACATATCTCTAAATAAATAGAAAGGCACCTTATTAATGGATACAGCTTTAAAAGCAAACACCCAGAGATGCACTTACAATAAGGGGAGGAAAAACCAAGGTTACATCATGTTGCTAGAAGCCAATTGCTTTGTTTTCTGAAATGTTTCCCTGTAGGACACAGATGATTTTTTGACTCATTCAGTGTTTGAGCATCCAAAAAGTCTCACGGTTGTTCCAAAATTCTTTCAACAGCATCCCAAATGGCATTAACAGATGGTTACAGTATCTTACTGTCCAGCATATCCTTTTTCCCTGATGGACTCATGTTTGCTAGGGAGGTTTTGGAAGGAATATTTTTGCATTTCTGGAGAACTGAGTCCCCACCGAGGGAGGAATCAGCATTTTGGGGCTTTTCAAACCCCATAATTTTGCAGTCTCAAGGAAAGTGTCTATTTCTGAGCTTGTCCACATGTGGCATTGTGAGTGCCAGGGGACACCAGGAGAAGATGGAAGCCTCCTGTTCCCACTGTCATCCTGCTCATCCTGCAGGTGCCTACCTATGGCTGGCACAAGGAAACAAAGGAATTCTTGCTCGTGGCCCTGCTGTTTGCTCCTCAACCTCAGTGGCAAGTGGTTCTTATTGGGTTTGGGCTCAGATACAAGCAGGACTGGGACTGAGGATAAGATTGTTGCTTTTGCTGCTGTTCACACCCTGAGCCAACAACCTACAGGTCTGGATAGGGGAACCACCACCAGCAACCTCTTCCAGGGGCTGTACTCTGCTCAGAACTCAGCAAAACCTTGTGATGACATTTGGGACACAGGACTAAAAAGTTCCTGCCCATCTTCTTCGTGGAGCTGCTGCAAGGCTCCCAGGGCTGTGAGTCCAGCTTTGCCACAAACCTTTATCTCATTTCACTTGGCTGTGTTGCAGGAATGTGGTGAGATGGCAAAGGGGACCTGGCCTGGGTACTTTGGGCTGGGCAAGAGGAATGGGTGTGCAAATCATGGGGTCATGGAATATTAAGGGTTGGAAGGGACCTCTAGAGATCATTGAGTTCAACCTTCCTGCCAGAGCAGGATCACCCAGGGCAGGTCACACAGGAACACATCCAGGGGGGTTTGGAAAATCTCCTGAGAAGGAGACTCCACAACTTCTCTGGGCAGCCTGTTCCATCACCCTCACAGTAAAGATGGAACTTCCCGTGTTCTACCTTAAACTCATTATTCCTTGTTCTATTACTGGGCATCACTGAAAAGAGATTGGCCCCTTCCTCTTCACACCCACCCCTCAGATATTCAGACATTTGTAAGATCCCCTCTCAGCCTTCTTTCTTCAAGGCTAAACAGCCCCAGTTCTCTCAATTGTTCTTCATAGGAGAGATGCTCGAGTCCCTTAACCATACTGATAGCTCCCTGTTGGACCCTCTCCAGTATATCCCTGTCTCTCTTGAACTGGGGAGCCCAAAACTGGATATAGTGTTCTAGGTGTGGTCTCACTACAGCAGAGTAGAAGGGAAGGAGAACCTCCCTGGATCTGCTGGGCCACCCTTCTCCTGGTGCACCATAGGATCCCATTGCCATTTTCCTGATGCACCCAGGATCCCAAGTCAACATCTGCTTGGCTGCTGCTTGGATTCCAAAAACCTCTGAGGCTGGCAGGAGGGCCCAGCACACCCCCAGCAGCACTCAAGCATCAGACCAATAGCTCCCATGGCAACCCCTGCTTGGGGACATCATCCCCAGTGTCCTGGCCACCACACTCTGGTGGCTTTTGCAACCCACCACTTCCAACCAGCTAGAATTTGGTTGCCCTAAATATCTCCTGTCCCCTCCTGTGAGCAGCCCTCTGAAAAGGCTGCTGAGGAAAGGGCTTTCATCCAGGTGCTGTTAAACATCAGCTGTGTCCCTCCCAGCAGGCAGCCACTTCCCCCCCTTTTTGCTGAGCATTTGGCCACCTGTGCCAGGGTGCTTGCGATGCTCACTCACTCCTGGTTTTCCTCAAGCAGGCAAACAAAAGTGCCTGGTATCCAGCTGGATATATGTAACTTCTGGTTAACTCACAGGCTCCCATTTCATGGAGAAACTTTGGGAACTGATGAAGAGACAGAAGTGTTGGAAAACGTGGAGAGAGAATAAAAGGACAGGCTGGGGCTGATCAAACACCAGCAAAAAAAAATAAATTCTCCAAAGCAGCAAAACAGAGATGGATAAAGAATTGCCAGTGAGTCAGGAGGAAGGAATGGCAGCATTGTCTCTTGTTCAAGCAAAGAATCTGTAATGGAAGAAGATGAAGTGCCAGGGAACTAATATCCCTCTGCAGCAATTGTTTGATCCCTCCCTTCCTCTCCAAAAAAGCAAGTTGCTGCTGGCTAGCTAACAAGTAAAAAAACCCAGTCCAAACCCTAACCTAGTCTCTTGTGCCAATAAATGCATCTGTTGGTGTGTCAGTGTTGATCCTCCTTCAGTGCATGCCACATGCTCCTTTCTTTACACAAGATGGCTGGAAGGGCCATTAACCAGATTAGAAATTCTAAGGTGCAATTAAAAACCAGGCTGCTGCTTTGCTTTAATCTTCTCTCATTTACCTTCCAGGCTTGTTTTTTCCCTGGCCTGACACAGTCCTAAGTTGTTTGGGTATCATTACACAAGCAGGGCTTGTTCCTAAAGTGTTGAACATCAGGCATTACCTTGGCAGCAACGTGCAGGTCTGTGAGGCTCTCAAAAAAAAAACAAAGAAAAAAAAAAAAGGAAAAAAAGGAGTAACTTCATCAAAAGGCAGAAAAAAAGCTGCACCTCACCTGGGGGGTGAGAGGGGAGAAGGTTTGGGCACTGAAAGTTGTGCAAACAAGGAGCAAAATGGTGACTTGCCAAACCCTTTTCTATGCCCTTTACTCTGCAAACTAGGGGAAAAAAGAGAAACCAGGGGAACCAGGGGAAAAAAAAAGAAAAAAAAAAAGAAAAAAAAAGAAAAGAAAAGAAAAAGAAGAAATAAAAAAAGAAAGGAAAAAAAAGAAAGGAGAAAAAGGAAAGAAAATGCTTGGTATATTTGTTCAAAATGCAGCTATACATCTGTAGCCCTATGGTAGAAGGAGGTGGAGGGGCAGGAGGGTGACTGAAAGGTTGGTGGCTGTCAGGAGTGCTCAGCAAGGCAGGACTCATGGCCCAGCAGGACTGGTGAGAGGTTCATCTCCCCCCATCTTCCCTATCCCTATGCAGACCATTTCTCCAGGGAAAGCAGTGATGCTGAAGATGCCACCATGCTCACTCCTGCCAGAGGAGATCTGCTTTTCCTCCTCCTGCTCACAGCCATGAATATGATGTGCTGGGGTAATCCTTGCCCCTGGTACCTGAGCCCCAAGGGCAAAGAGAGCCCAGGGGAAGCAGCACCAACCTGAGCACTCCTGATATCTTAACACAGGGTGGATCACAGCCTGGTTCTGAGATGAGGAATTACTGCTTAATTGCTGCTGCATTGTACAAATGCAGTGGGAATTTTATAGAGGACATAACATATTCTAAAATGACTTTTTTTATTCCTCAGGTAAGTGTTTTCCTCATGCAGAACAGCGTTTATTACAATTATTAATGGCCTCACTGGTGCTTGTGCTGGTTCTGAGTCTTTATAGTTGCTGTCATTATACAATTTTGAAGGTACAGACTGGATCCTGGCCTATCTGCCTTGAAAACTGTCAAGTTTAGAGATTTGGTTTTTCACAGCTTTGGGCATCAGGATATTTTTCCATTCTCTCCTGTGCTTTCTCTGCTGAAAAGCCCTCCTTATCACTGCCTATAGAATATAGCAAGAAAACACTTCCCTGCTGTAGAAAATTAAAGACATTATAATTGCTCAGTTAATCCCTCTGGGATTTTAGAAATGAACACTATTGTGTCCTAGTATTTCCATAGGACCTTATTTGCTTTTCTTTTTTAGATGCTGTGAGATTTTTCCATATGGTTATGTTTAGGATGCATTATGGAGGCCTTTCATCTTCCTCTGAAGCACAGGATGAAATATGGGTCACTGCTAGAATAAAGCAGTGAGGTTTTGGGATCCAGGAGTCTGCTACATCTGATATGGAAAACCCTTTTGGGTCCTTTTGGGAACTAAATGTCTTGGCTGGGTTGCTTTAAAATTGGAGCTGCACCTAGTTGAAACTTTTTTTTGGGATGAAAGAACAAGATCTTTCACTCTCCTTACTGTGGAGAGCCAGCCAGGTTTAAAATTAATATCAACTGACATTGAAGAGGGAAGGAAATGAAAGAAATGTTTCTTCCCCAGAAACAGCCCTGCTTCCCTGCCTTTGCCATAAGTGCATAGACGTCTGTCAGTTTTGGCACCAGAAACCATTAAAATTAAGAAGTCTTTTAAAATACTTGGAATTCTTCTGCATGTTTAAATGTTGCCCATCAGGAACGCAGAGGCTGTGAAATGGCCAGAAGAGAACTGAGCTGGTCAAGCAGTGACCATGCTTCTACTTCTTTATTCCCACTTAACAAACCATCTGAAATATCCTTTGTTTTTTTTGGAGGAGGCCAGAACAAGGTGAAAGGCTCTGCCTCTTGCACCCTGGAGCCTGGAAATTGAGGAGCTGAGTCTTGAGTTTCCCACTGTCCCAGCTTCATTCCAGCTCCCCAGCAGATTCCAGTCTGGGAGAGCTGCTGCGAGGTGCCTGTAGTTTTATTTCCTAGAAATACTGAGCACCTATCCTAGTCACTGATTTGGAGCACAATAAACAGTGGTAAATCAGGTTCTTGGCACTTATAATACAGACATTTGAAATGAGCAGAGCCTCTCTCAAGAGATATTTTTCCCAGCTATTAAAAGGGGGAATAACTACATTACAAGATGGGAGGTTAAATCATGGTTTGGTTTTTTTTCTTTGGTGTTTGGTTTTTGTTTTTTTTTTTTTTTTGGTAAACTGCTTTGAAGCTTTGGAGAGGAAGCCATTATAGGAGTACAAATTGCTCTTTATTTTTTATTTTATTTATGGCCTCATTTTCAAATAATGAAATTCTGAACGCACCTCCTCGCTAGCTCTTGAAAAATAAGGGAATGTGGGAGGATTCTTAATGACACTAATAAACCCAGCTGAACACTTTGCCAACTAATATTTTTCTTTCTTGCAAAAATACGATTTTATTAATACAAGTGATCTTTATAGGATCGCATTAGTTGCTACAGTTTTGTTTATAAAAATATACAGACCAAATCATTTTGTTCAAAATGTTCCCTTTTTATCAGGTTGGAACGCAGCCCTTCATTCCAGGGTTTCATTTTGCAGTGACTTTTTTGGGTTTGACGGTGCACTTTAGGTTTTATAATAAAAATATAAGGAATTTCAGTGATGTTATTTTAATGAAAGTCTGGTATATTAACAGGATATAATTTTATGTCAGTGAAAACTTCGATTAGTGGGAAAAATGCAAATAAACTGATGCAGCCCTGCTGCCCTTCTCTACTAGGGAAGAGATGGAGTATCCAGAACAGCCTTCTTATAATGTGCTCTCTATTTCAAGCTCCACACACTATTCAGTCTGGTGGGTGCTGTTGAGTGCCCACTTTCTTCTTGCCATCCCCTTTGGTATGATGATGCTGGACAGAGAAATTCCAAATTCCTTGCTACTCATTTTTGGGGCTTTTGCCCGCTGATGCGGTGTTGCCATTGGGGTTTGACTGGACTCTGTCCCACTGATGTAAGGTGCTAATTGCAATGTGCTGTGAGTCCCCCAAAGCACGAGGGGTGTGGAAACATCTGTCCTTGGCAGCCACAGGGAAGAGAGACAGGAAAAGGGATGAGGAAGGTGGGACCTAAATTCTGTCAAGTGGGAAGCGTTGGAAGCGATGCGATGCTCTGAGCGGTCAGAGCCTGGGCAGCGTGCACAAGACTGCTGCTCTGCACTTTTCCAGGAAAAACAGAAGATGTGAGGCTCCACAACATGTGCTCTCTGTTAGGCATTGTCTGGAGTGGCTTTTCAGGGAGCAAGGGAGCTCTTGGTGCATTAGCTGGAACAACTCCTCTGCTGAGTGAACGCCCGGCTCCCTTTCTCCTCCAGACCACTCCCACCCGTCTGGCTCTTAGCACTTCCAGCCTTCAAAATGTTCAAATAACTCATCTTATCCTCAGAGGACCTCAGTGGGAGGGATGGAGGGATGGGTAAAATCCTTAGTTTACTGGTTGGGAAACTGAAAAATAATCCTTCATCCCTAATCTGCAGCGAGCCTGTGGTGTGCCAGGCCAGACTGCAAGCACTTGTCTGCTCAGGCAGGGGCAAACACACCTCTGGGCATCTGGATACTGGGAGAGCTCTACATTTATGGCTTGGTCAAGCTCTTGTGGAAACTGCAGGTTCAAACATAACCTCCTTTTGATTTCCTTCATAATGCTCACCTGGTATGACCTAGTCTGGTACAAGCTTTTTTTTTTTTTTTTTTTTTTTTTTTTTTTTTTTTTTTAAGAGATTTATCTTCCCGTTGGAACAGCTCAGGGAGGAGGAGGAGGGCTGTGTGACGTGCAGTGATGTCTGTAGCAGTGTGTGCATGGACACAGCAGCGTGTAACCCACCAGTGGGGCCAGCCAGAGGCACTGACACCTTCAGAAACCTCTGGCACACACTGCAGGGTGTGTGGCACCACTGCCTGGGGGTGCACCAGGCTGCAGCTGCTTCCTCTGAGCTCCTCCTGATTTGCTTTTCCTGGAATCAAACTAGAACCCCAAAAGGATGAAATGAAACATGCATATCAATTTGTCAGCCTCCTTTTTCTTGTTTTCATTTTACCGTGGGCCAACAGGAAAATAATTTGTGATTAAAACTGAAAGCTGCCTTGAAGCGGCTGCCAGGCTGGCGGGTGTCAGGGGGGGTTCCTAGGGGCTTAGCTACCTCCAAGTCCTTGGTGCATCGTTTTTACCCTCTCATCTCCACATGGAAGTTCTATTCCCAGATCTAATCAGGGTTTGGACTTGCAAAGAGGTGGATGCTAGAGCTGTGATTGGAGGCTGGGAGGAGAAGGCAGCCCTTGTGTGATTTCCCTTCAGGCTGCTGCAAGCTACTGGAACCCTTTGTCAGAAAAGGGTGAGTCTGATTCAACAGATTTACCAAAGCTCACGGGTTTCTGGTGAAAAAGTCAGTATAATAACAGGTCGTTGTGAGTTGTGAATTTGTGACATGCAAGCAAGTTATCCTGCTAATTGTTAAAGGCAGCAGGCTAAGTGTTAAAAAAAAGAAAGCCTTGCAGGGTGATTTATTTGGGTTATTTCACAGGCGTTTGTGTGAAATATGTTTATAGATCTTCTGCCTCCCTTCCCCAGGGCTGCAAGGGTAGGAGCAGTGCTCAGCACAGGCCAACCCACGCTTCCTCCCCAGGGTGCTGAGCTCCAGAAACCAGGAGGCATTAACCAGGGAGAGGGAAAATGACTTTTGGCTGCTCCTGAGCCTCGCTGTCACTGCTGCCCTGCAATCTCTGTGCTGAATGGAGACAGTTTCCTCTCCCCCAGCCCCAGGCTCACAGACTGGGTTTCCTGCCTTCCTGTTACTGCCTCCACCTACCCAGACAGCTCTGACACTCCAGACTTACTGATCAGCTATTTTCTACCACAGCTCTTTGAGCAAAGGTTTTTACGCGGCGGTGTAACAGCTGAGTAAGCAGTCAGCCTGCAAGGGGGAGAAATGAATGTAGGGATTTTTTTTTCTTTTTATTCTATTTCTTTCTATTTTATTATTATTTTATGACTTGAGAAGGCTCTATCTCCAAATGGTGAGGCTTTTTTTTTTTTTTTCCCTGTGAACAGCCTGTTCAGTGTATGGAAGGATGGATGGATGGATGGATGGATGGATGGCATTCAGATGTGCTCTGTGAGCTGGCAGGCCAGGCAAGCCCTGCTGGGGCCCCCTGAAGAGGGAAAAAAGCAGGAGGATGTTTCAGAAACAGGACCTGGAAGAGAGGAGTACAGATGATTTGCATAGGGAGATGGTGATGGGAAGATAGGCTGAATATGTGACTCAGCTTTGGAAGGAGTTGTCACATGCAAAAGCAGCTAATGCACAGGAGAAATGGTAGAGGCAGGGACTCTGTAGACCAGAAATATGAAAGTACAAGGAGATTTTCATATCAAAGAGAGGCTGTCATTTCAGAATGTCCTGGAATTGTGCATTGTGGAGCACCACAACCAAAGTGGAACCAGCCAGCCAGCTCTGAACTGAATTTGTATGTGTTTTATACATATATATCCCCTCCCCTGTGCTGAGTTCCCTCCATAACCAGGATAGTGCAGCCATTCAGAGCACATTTCCATGGTGCTTTCAATTTTCATGCTCAGTTTTGTAAATTACTTCCAATATATCTCAAGAAATGAACCAACTCTGTCTTCAGTTCATGATGAATGTACCTTAAAACATTCAAAGCACTTGAAAAGTTCTGATATCTTTGGTCTGATCCTTATCCGAACTATGTCTAGCCTTGTCCTAATCTCTGCTTTATTCAGACACTGGTGGTGAAAACATCTGTAGGCTTCCATTTTAGCACTGTTAATCTACTGCCATCTGTCCTAAATAGGTATTCAATCTTACCACATTGGTCAGGTGGAGGAAAAAAAAAAAAAGTGGCTTACTCTTTTTCAGATGTTAGGAACTGGGAAAATTTATCTTACTGGTATGGGGCCTGGTTTCTGCTGTGAGGTTGTCATATTAAATGCCCCCTTGCCAGGTGGTTGGTGTTAGGGAACTGGTGGGATGGTAACATTTTCCCTCTGATGAGACTCCTGGAGAAGAGCTGCTAATGCCTGGGGAAAAGTGAGAAACAGGAGAGGGATTGACAAATGTTCTTAATAAGGTACATCAGAGGTGCTAAATGAGTTCATAAGGACCAAGAAGGAAAAGGGAGGAGATGGATGCTCAGAGAAGTGTGGGTGAGGAGATGAAGTGGCTGGGCTGTGTGAGGGATGAAGCTTGGTTCAGTAGCAGGACAGGGCAAGATTGGAAAGAAAATCCAGGGCTGGTCTGTGTGCCTGAAGATGAAAGGATCACGTGAGTTCATTTGTGGATGCTCATTCAGGGAGTTGGTAGTTTCTTGTGCTTTGCCTTTTAACAACAGCAGTGGCACATTTCTATGTGTATCTGCTCCTGTCACCATCCTTCCCAGTACCCTGAACAGCAAAAGCAGAGCAAAAAGGCTGAAATATCCCTTGATTTGGGAGAGGTGGATTTACTGTCAGAAGGGACCTCAGGGGTGATATTTTTTTTTTCCCTGTGAAAAATGTTGGGAAGCCAAGGCTGCAAAACCTTTTATTATTTCAACCTTTTATTATTTATACTTGTTATGACACACATGGCCAGAGGCAGGTTTGCTCTCAGAGGGTGAAGAACTGAGAAGGATGCTCAGCACCAGAGTTTCTACTGAACAGGTCAATAAAGCCTCAAGTGTGATGGTGCCTTTCCTGGCATCCCTGGAAACCACTGCTGAATGTAATGCAGCACTGACATTTCTGTGCATTGGTTTCTCTGAATGCCATGTCCAGCAGATGAGAAGCTTTTGTCAGCCAGTTTGGCATCTGATCCCTGACCTAAAGCTTGTGGGAATACTAAGGGTGGAGTCATCAGAGAAGTGAGGAAATCTTGTGTCCTTGGAAGGGAGAGGTGGATATGCAAGAAGAACAATGTATTCAAAAGAAATCAATAAATCAAAGATGCCAGCCCTGGGCAGATGTGTTTCTGTGCTGATTCTGGTGCCTGTGCAGGAATGCAGCAAAGCAAGGTTTGGCTGGGTGCCTGGGGAGGGCTTGAACACTGTAGGTTTGAAATGCAGACTCACTGCTGGAGCATGGGAGGAGAATTAGCAGAAGGTGCTGCATGGCTCTGCTCCCCTGACCTGGAGGACAAAAGCCTGCAAAGTGAGAAATATTTTGCAAAGTGCTATGGCAGGCAGGTAAAAAGAAGGTGATAGAGTTGTTACTGCTATTGGTTGTATGTAAGCATCTCTTTTTGCTATGTTCAGATTCCATTTTCCCCAGGCTTTCCTCTGATTTCTGCATCTCAGCAGGTGTGGGTCAGGCTCCTCAGTCTGTTCAAGGAGCAGACCTCAGATATTGCATCTGGAGAAGATGCCTTCAGCCAAGTATTGATTTCTCAGTGTTTGCCCATTCCAACAAGGGCCATCACTGCTTCTGCAAGCACCAGAAAGCCTCAGCATTGCTGGGCAGCACTGTGGCTTTTCAATCTTTCCCTCTCAGTATCTCCACATTGATCCCAGGATTTGTGAGGCATCAGAGATGTTGTTGGATGTTGTTGTCTTTGTGGTTTGGACAAGGGAAGGAACAGGACTCATCTGGTTTGGGTGGTTTAATTACATGTTGGGAGGCTCTCCAGCAGGGTATGCTGACCACTGCGTGTACCAAAACAATCCTGGTTGCTTTTCCTGGCATGGCATTTCATCTCCCTGCCTTAATGTGTTTGCATGGTGAGACAGGGGCAGCATTTTGAAAGGAGAGAGTGCAGAGATCTGCAGAGATCATTTGTGAAAGAGTTCACTTGAAGAGCTGGAAAATGAAATGAGGAGAGTCTAGGAACAGTGATTTAGGAGTGTAGGGGCAGCAAGATATCAAGGCTCTGGATAGATAAATGGAGCATCAATTTGGAGTAAATTGCAGTGTAACAGCTCCCTGCACACACATATTATGGGATTTGAAAAGCTAGGCAGGTTTAACCCTTATACCTCAGGGTGAGACCTGTCCCTGTGTGCCTCTCACAGGTTGCAGTGAGCTTGTGAGGTTTTTTAAAGATGGGACCCCTTTCAGGCTTGCCAGTAGTTAATCTGTTTATACCTTCTGGATCCTCACTGGGAAGAGAAGAAATGAAGTGAGGAGCAAAGAAGAGTCTGGAGAGTTAAAGGCCAGAGACAGGCAAGCAGGAGCAGGAGGTGGGAGGCATCTGTGGGTCTCTGGAGTGGTGGAGAACAGCTCAGGGCAGCAGGAGAGAAGCCACAAGAGTGTGGAAAGATGACATGGTCAAATTTAGGTGACTGCATCCAGGCCAGGAATAGAAAAGCCATGATTGAGCTTAGCATGAACACAATGTGCCAACCCCAAAGCTGCTCCCTGGAGGGAGCTTTATGGCCCATGCTGTACCAGTAGTGCTGTGGTGTGCTCTGGCTTGGCTTATCAGCCCTCCCACTGCTATCTCATGGGGGTTTGTTTGACCCTTGAGTCACTGTCCTTGTAGGTTAAGGCTTCAGCCTGCTCTTCCCATGGGAGATCTGGACCTCTCCTTGCTGGGTGCTGGGTTTTCCATGCTTGGCTTGCCCTCTGCAGCACTCCTGCTCCTCCTGAGTGCCTGCCATGTCTGCTGGATGTGGCCTTTCTCACCTTTGGTCTCAGCCACCCCACATCAATCCCTTCATCTGGCAGGCTGGTACCCCCCTGAGCAGAGCCAGTCCTCATGGCAGGGATGCCTGGACCTCTCCCACTGTGGTGGGATTTTTGCCTCACTGGTATCATGGAAAGATGCACAAGAGCCAAATCGAAACTCTTCTCTGAACCATTTGGGTATCTTAAGATGAGACAATGTGCACTGTAGGTCCTGCATCCAGGCATAGCTGTTGTCAGCCCTTTCCTGCCATCCATGCATGCTCTGGTAGAAGACCAGTATGGCCAGTTGCTGAGCCAGGAGGAGATACAGGTGGAAGGTTGTGTCTTTGAGCTTCAGTTGGGGCAAATTAATGTTGTCAAATGACTAGGAAGCCCTCAGATCTGATACAGCTGGAGCCCTGTCCTGTGTAGAGGGGTTGGCTTCTGGTCTGAGACTCAGTCCCCCCTGGCCTCCAGCATCCTGAGGGTTCATCACCTCTCTGGTCATGCTCAACAGCCCAGCTTCCCTCCCAGGAAGCTCACCCAACATGTTGGCTGGGGAGAGAGCTTCTCAATTTAAATTGAAGTCCTTGTCAGGAGCAACGTGGTAGCAAGGGAGTTGTGTTGAGAGGAGCAGTCACTGTTTCTCACTGTTAATAGCGGTGATGTTGTCATTTTTGTGGCTGTAAGCAGAGGGAGGTTCCCCCACTCCCCCCCATCCTTGGAATTAGGGGTGGATAATTAAATAATTTATTTATTTATTTAATGCTGGGAGGAACAAATAGTCTTCCCATCAAGCCACTTTAATTTGTGTTGCCATCTTCTGTCCTCCACCCTGGAAAGCTCTTGCTTTGGGGAAGCCTCAGCGGGTCTGCGGGGTGTGGAGGGCTGCAGACACACACAAACAAACAAAAAAAAAACCCATCCTAAAGTAAAAAGCAGCTGCTGGAAGTGAGAGCTGGGCTAATGTGGAGATGAAAGCATTTATGCAGAGCAGAGGTGTAGAATATTGGCTCAGCAGAGTGGGTGGAAGTGTCCTAATGAATGAGCAGCGCGATGTGGAGCTGTCTCGAATAACAAAGAGGGAAGGAGGGCGTTTGGGTTTGATAGCAGAGACTCTGGAAAAAATGAGAAGCTGAGAAGAGAAGGAAATCATGGCTAATTAAAAACTGCCTTGGAGAAGCAGGTGGGAGGAAGACCTTGAACATTTGCTGCACTCTGATTTGAAAGTAAGGAAATGGAAAAACAAGGGCTGGAAGGCAGAGCAAGGGAGGGCCGGTCTCCCGCTCACCCTTTCAAATGAACAATGCTGACTCTCATAAAGAACATTAGGGATTTTCTGAGAAAATGCAGAGCTCCTGGAGTGAACTGTCCTAAGGGAAGGGCTGAGGAAAGAGGAGGAAGCCAGTGGCTGGCAGAAAACCTGATGATGATATGATGAGTCAGAGGCACTTTGGTTTGCGCTGAAATATTTACTCTTTGTCTGCCTGCATCCTCAAAGCCCACATCAAGAAATGAGAACAACCCTCCTTTGACAGGTTGCAGTTATGCTATCAGGTGGTGTGTTGAAGGGATAAATAACAGTAGCCACAAGAGTTTTATCAGCTCTTCCTGCTGTTACTTACTTTGGACCAAATTCTTAGTGACTGGGTTGTGCATGCCCTGGGGTGGCCAAGCATGGAGCTGGGACACCTCTCCATCAAGTGCTTGCATTTCCCTTTTTTTTGCATGCTTAACTTGACAGGGGTGACAACTCCATTATGCAAGGACCATGTGACAGTGGCATTGTGCCTCCCTTGAAAAGTTGCCCAGGACTGTATCTCACATTTTACACAAAAAGAGTACTGGGCCATCCAGAAAAAATAAGCACAAGCAGCCAATACAATCAGCTTCAATATAATCTCCTCTTCCCCAAAAAAAAAAAAAAAAAAGAAAACCCAAAACCCTGAACATCTTTCCAAAATAATCAGAGCTGTTGAATAACATGTATTCTGTGCAGAGGAAGTATGGCACGATGGGACCTGCTGACTTGTGCCAAGGAAAACACTTGGAGTTGCTTGGCCTGTAACAATGGACCAAAGTGGAGGAAACTGGAGGCTGTGGTGCCTGTGGGCTGTGCTGGGGGAGCAGGATGGGGATGTGGGACCCGGTGGTGGTCCCGGAGGAGGACGGGAGCTCTGTGGTTGTGCCATGCATCTGGAGCACTCTGGGCTTGCTCTTCCCCAGGCAGTGACTCCCAGTGACCAAACCCAACCCAGATCAGGCAAGAAGAGTGCAGTTACCCTGCAGCAGGTGGGTGGTGATCAATTAAATAACAGTGGTCTCACTGAGGGGAGAATTTAGATTTTATTTGCAAGAGTAAATGCATCTCTCTCTCTTTTTTGTTTTATCCCATCTAGTATACTAAATATTAGGAAAAAGTTCTTCAGTAAAAGGGTAGTGAGGCTCTGGAACAGATTGCCCAGAGAACTTGTGGATGCTGTCTCCCTGGCCAGGTTGGATAGGGCTTTGAGCATGAGAGATGTCCCTGCCCATGACAGGGCAGTTGGAGTGGATGATCTCTAATGCCCCTTCCAATCTATGACATTCCATGATTCTATAATTCTATGAAATATTACCTGTGGTTGATGGAGAGTATTTCTGATACACTGCTTATGACCTCAACACCAAATGAAGGTGCAGCACTGTGTATTCATAGGCTTTAAAGCTTGGAGTAGGAGGTTGAACTGAAGAAATCCTTTCAGGACTATCTGATCAGTCCCATATTCTCCCTCCAGCTTTCCCATGCAGTATTTATGTCCCCGTTCCTAACCAGACTGTCCCTGTCCAGCTTGGCCACATCCCACATTCATGGGTATGGAAATCTTCAGACATCTGTCCTCAGATGCCTGCTCAGTAGCATCAGTATTTCCACTGCTGCAACACTCATGCTGAGACCCATCACAGATACATCCTGTGTCATGCAGAGAGCCAGCACATGACAAATATGGCACCTTCATTTAGAGGTACCAGCTTAAAAAAAGAGTAATATTTGGTCTGTGCACTTGCTATTAGCTGTGTGAGCCTGGTGATGGGAGGGGAGGGCTTTAATTCTGTGAGGGATTTTATATGTGAAAAGAGATTTAATGAAGCTCACTGAGCTCACAGTCATTTGCTTGTACTGTTTGTGGAACAGGAGGTGAAAAATGTAGATTTGATTAGTGTTGCTGTATCTGTCCTGATAAAAGACAGCTTTGCTCCACCTTCCCATTCTCACACAAGGAGACATTTTGGCTCCTGTGTTTTTTTTCTCTACCTTTGCACATGAAACAGATCTTTCTCTTCTAAAAATCTGCCTGAAAACATATTTATACTTGACCCTCAGGTGCCTTCAGTCATCCCCAGCCTCCAGCACTGCTCCATGTGGCTTCATTAGAAAGGAGGCCACTAACAGGGACTGATACAGGGGTGAGGTTGGGTTTTCCTCTACTTGCAGGGTGAGGATGTGGTACTGGGAGAACCAGCATCACACTAGGGTAGGGCTTCTGGTGTCCCAGACCTGCTGCATGGGGAAAGTCCCTGATGTCTGGAAGCAGGAGTAGGATGGGAGAAACATCTGAAACGCTAAAAGCTGGCAGCTTGATTTTTGGTCAACGTCCTGCTGAAGTCAGTGGGGATATTGCTCCAGGAAAAAACTGGATAAAGATCTGGGGATTTGGCAGTAGGAGAGGTTCTGTCTGCTTGCTGTTTATTCCCCGAGTGGAGCCCTAACCTGCTGTTTGTGACTTCATGATCATTTCCAGAGCCTGTTTTATGATGTCATACCCAGGGGATCCAGGCTTCAGGTGGGAAATTACCAGCAGGAGCAGATGAACTCTTTAATAAACAAAGTTCCTGTTTTCATGCAAATGTCTCCAGAAATAAGGAACGAGGGGAGTGAGAAATACAGAAATTTATGGTATAGAAGCAACTCTGTTTGGAAACAGACTTTTTATGAGTTTTCCAAGAGGCGCCAGCTGCTCTTTAATGTTTTCATTTAAGAGTTTTATGTATGAAAGCTCGAGCTTGTGTAAACAGCAAGGCTGAGAAAGTTGCAGGGATTCTTGTTAATGGGGAACCCGTAACAGGCTGGGGATTTGGCTGAGGAATGACTGCAAGTGATGATGTTTCTTCAGAGTGGAAGTTTTTAAGGTGGTTGGATGATGCCTCTGATGGCCCTGATGGTGTTCTCTGGGCTCTAAAAACTCCTAAAGCTCCTGACCACCCCCAAAGCTTCCTGTGTCCTTCCTCCTGACACCTGGGAGAAGGTGGCAACAATCCCATGGGAAGTCTTCCAGCTGGGCCAGCTTCAGTTTTAACTCCTGGGGAAGCTCTGACTCCTTCAATGAGCAAGCTCCAGGTTAGGAGGTGGCCCCATCCCTGCCCCATCACTCTGTCCCTGGAGGAGGGAAGGTCTGGGCAGGGTTTTTTTGTGGTGCTGGGGCAGAATTGTCACAGGAAATTGTCACATGAAATGTGTGGCACCCTATTAGGAAAAAAAAAAAACACCAAAAAACAACCCACCAACAAATCCAGAATGATGGATGTCCCCTCAGAGAGGGCAGCAGGTATAAAGCAGGCAGCTGCATGCCCAGCACTTCTCAAGGAAGACCTGAGCTGCCATCCTTGGTGCTTGCTGCTCTCCATCTTGCTTTCATGTTTTTTTTCATCTATCTCTTTGCTTATCTACAGGAATAGTCTGCATCTACCCTGCCTGATTTTGAAAAGGTGATTGCTGATGACAGCTAAGATAACAAGAGGGTGTATTTTGGTGGGCTTTGGTTTGTTTTTTCTTTTTTTTTTTTAATTTTTTTTTTATTTTTTTTTGTCCTCATGAGAACGCCCCCATTTCTATTAATAAAACCCCAAATCTGACTCGTCCTTCTGAGAACTCCCAGTCCCTCTTTACCCATTCAAATCTGTATTTTTAAGCTGCTGTAGGTGGACTGGTGACAATGGTTGTTATGCAAACTCTGAGTGCTGGCTCCAGGAGCTTCTTGGAAACCTGCAATGAGTAATCTTTGTTTCTGACAGGTCTGTGAGGAGGGAGGAGGTGCAGTTTTGCTGAAGATAGGTTGACAAAATAAGTGTCAATTCATGACAAACTAACTGCCAAAAATACTCAGAGCAAACACTGGAAACAATTAGGGAATGGTATGATAGAACATCCCTGATGCTGGAGAGCACATCAAGGGCAGTGTCCCTCATTAATAAACTGCTGTTTGTACCTTTTGGGGTTTTTAGGTGGGGAGAAATGATCAGATCCTTTGTTCTCTGATGTTACTTGCAGGTTTGGTGGGGGTTTTTTAGTGTTTTGTTTTTTTTTTTTTTTTTAATTCATAGGCATTGGCTGGACTTGAAAGATCCAGGAGATAGGAATGTTTATTGCTCCAGCTGGTACTGTGAAGGGAGCACTGATCACATGGGACATGATTTAATACTGGGAGGTTGTAGAGGTGTGGGATGGCCACCAAATTTGAGGAACTCTGGTCAAGGCTTCCCTGGACTGCAGAGGCTTCTGACCTCAAAGCAGCCCTGTGGAGCAGTGCTCTCTCAGGAGGCTGTCACCTTAGGAAAAAATTGTCCCAAAAAGACATTTCTGTGACTAGAGAATCACCTGTGGGTAGCTCCTTTTGTACACAGTCCCCATCATAAGTCCAAACCTTCAGATGCTGAGCAGAGAAAATGCTTTTTGAGGAAGGGGACCCAGAGCTGTTCCCTGTAAAGTCCCCTGGGATGCTGCCAGCTCTCCCACCCAAGTACCCACAGCAAGCCACATCTTTGGATCATGCTGGCAGTCTCAAGGAGGCAATACCCAGCTGGAAAGCCTCATCTCTCTGCACAAGCAATTCTTATTACTACACTGTGGCTCAGAGAATCTTCAGAAGGCAATCCAGGCTGTGAATTGGTGTTTTCTAATGCTGAGAATCTCCATGCTCCTGCCAGTCTGCTAATTCCATCATTCCCCCTCTCAAGTGAGTCAACAGCCATCTGTGCATGCTGAAAATCAAATAACTTCTTCTTTAAGAGGGCTTTTTGTCATTTATAATGAATCCCTCTGCATCACCCTATGTGGTACCTACTGATGTCCAAGATGAGATCAAGAGGAAGGAGGATGATCTGAAGCCACCCACAGCAGCCTGGTATCACCTTTCTGTCTCAGCTGCATTTCAGCAAGCCAGCTGAAACCAGGCAGTTTTCTCTGTGCTTGGTGCCAAACACTATTCTCACTGAAGCAGAGGCAAGTTTTGTTTTTCCCTAAATAGGAAAGATTTGGCCCTTGGTGATGCTCAACTGGAAAGAATCCAGCACTTTTCTGATCTTGTCAGAGTGGCTGAGATGGTCATAAATCAGAAGGGTTGCTCCAGAAATATTTTCCCTGGGTTTGATTCTCTATCCCACCATGCTGGTATAATGAAAAGAAAAATTGGGCCCACCCCTGGTTTAGTTTTACAGATAACTTCTCTCTTTCCAGGCAATCCTTGTGATTAATTTTTCTCACAGTCTGTCTTTTTTTCTTTTTGGGTTTGTTTCACAGGGCTGTTAAGTTTTTTTGGGGTTTTTTTGTGTTTTTTTTTTTTTTTTACCCTCCTCTCCTCTTCCATATGGGGAAGAATAAAGTGAAGAAACAACATTTTCAGAGAAGAAAGGCTTGGAAAGAGTTGCTGTTTTCTGAGAGTCTGCTACAGCTGTTAATTTGTGGAAAACCTCAGTGGAAAGTAAGCAATATGGCAGCATCACTTTACATGAGAATTCAGCAATGGCCTCATTCCAAACCATGGCTGATTTGGGTTCTTGGCTTGCACAGCCAAAGCTTCATGTAGTGTCATGCTTTTTTTTTTTTTTTTTATAGATAATGTTGATGCAGCTGTGGAAGGCTCTGATGTTCATTTTTTTTTAACATGGAATTGTCGTCATTCAATCAAGCTGAAGCATTGTGGAGCTGTGATGTTGTTTGTCTTTTCTTGTTAGAGGTTGGTGGGTGAGCCTGAGATGGGCTGAGATGTTGTTTGGGAAAGAAGCAAACACTCCCTCCCTGCAGCCTTCACAGCAATGCACACAGACCCAAACTCCCATCCAAAAAGGCAAAAACACTGAGAGAATTTGGAGCTCGACTCATCCATTGTGGGCTGGGCCCCTTTTGCCTCTCCAGAGGACACACACTTCTTCTCTTCCTGTGGGCTTTGTTCCTCTCCAGCATTTGTCATGCATAGTTGGTGGCACTTCAAGCTTTGGAGGACTGTACTGAGTGCAGTAACCTCTTTTTCTTGGATGGACATTTTGTTTGTGGAGGATACAGCATGGTGCTCAGTTGTCTGGGCAGAAGTGAACATTGAGGAAAATCTCAGCTATGTGACATCTATTAGATCAGAGATTAATTTTCCAGTAGGAATGTCCAACTATTCAAGCCACTCCAGGAGATGAAAAAGCTTTTAACAATCTGTTTTGCTGAGAAACCCTGCGAGTCATTTGGCATGAATTAGGTGACCTATTGGAGATTAGGAAAGGGGAGAAGGGTTTCTAATTCATGTCAGCCCAGCTGCTGACTTTGGGGAATATCAGTGAGTGGCAGCACAAGGCAAACTCCTTCAGGTACTGCTGGGGTGATGGTTCCTGTGGATGTTGCCACCTGGACCTGCAGCCTCCTGTGCAGAGCTTGGCACAAATCCCTGGCTGTGTTGGGGACAAGAAACTCAAGTCCCACATTCCCAGGTAAAGTGTGCACTGGACCAGCTGCTGCTTCTTGGCTCTGCCTCCTTTTCCAAGGCCAGCTTTTATGAATGGATAAACCCCATCCCTTTTTTCCAGTGCTACCTTGTCACACAATGACTGACTGGCTCAGCTCCTTATCTCTGAGCTCCAGGACTTACTTTGATTGCATCTTCCTCACCAACTTGGCTAAATATCTTGTTTCTTCCCCTGAGGATGAATTAGGGCAGAATCCTTGAGTCCTCAGAGTTCCCCCACAGCATCTGGAAAGAAGAGGAAAACCAGAGATGTGCCAGAAAGAGGCAGGCAGAGAAAGATGAAAGAATTTGGAGGCGGGAAGTATTCATTCTTGGAATGAAGCTTCCTCCTGGCTGGCCTAAGGCAGAGCAATTTACTCAGTTCTGCAACATGCAGAATGGCCCAGCCCCTTCTCTTAGGAGTAAACATTTCAAAGGTGCCTGAGGGGTGCCCTATTTATATTTTTATAAGCTCCTCAGTCTCCTTTGAGTCTCAGGCTACATCCCCACTGCCAATATTGGAGCCAGCTTGAACTGAGGTAGTGTCTTCTTGGAGATACCTGAGCTATGTTGAGGCTGGTTAGCTGCTACAAGTAGTTTGCTGCCATATCTTATCCTGGTTCAAGTCCTGTTTAAAGCTGTCTCTAGCCCACACTTTTTTGCAAAGGTTTTTGTTGCACTCTCAGCTCCTCTGTAGCTGCCCACTGAGGCTCAAGGACCTAAACACCAGAGTCAGGGTAGAGTGTGGGGCTTGGGATCTGGAGTCACATTGGTGCCTTAGAAATCTCTTTATAGGGCTGAGCCCACATTTGTTATTAGCACTGTTAAATGCTTTCCTGTTTTTCTCTGTCCCCTTGAACTCAGACTGCAGCCCTAGCTGACTGTCGTGTTTTGTTTTTAATGAGAGAGCAAAGGTGCCAAAATATTTCAGTAGCTCCCTTAGGAACATCTGCAACTTCTTTAGCTAGTATTTTCACAGCTGGCCATAACTTTATTTTATTTTGGAATGCTAATAGTAGTGAATCTGGGATCTTGAAGGAGAACAATGGCTAATTTCCTTTGCATCAGGATTTAGGAGTTACACAAAGCTACTCTAGCACCTTTGAATAAATGCCCAGGAACAGAGCTAAGGGGGAGTTTGTTGTTTGGAAGACAAAGTTACAAAGCTCACGGTCTAACTTCATGTTGGGAAGATGAAAACATATGAACAACTCATATATAGAGCTGGTTCAAGCTGCCCAAGTGGCAGAAGTGCCACCCCATCACTGCCTGCTGGGCAGTTTCTGCTCATCTTCCCTAAAAATCTCACACCTCAAATGTGATCCCAAGGTCTTGGAACAGGAATTAGGTCTGGGAATTTGAACTTACACCCAGCAAAAATTCTGCAGACCTGTAATTGCTGTTCTGATTTATGACCTGCTAGCTGTGCTGAGTTGGTCTAGCAATGCAAATAAGCTGAAGGGATTTAATCATTGTATTGGCCTCTCAGTCATCAGCTTTGTGCTCTATCTCTTCACTCCCTATATGGATCTAGCAAAGTATGAAAAAGCCAAAAATCATGTAGGAAAGCTTCCAATTGTATTGAACCACCACCAAAACCATTAAAGCCAAAGATGTTTCAGCCTGAGACCTCTACGCAAGTGGTTTTTTTTCCTGCAGCAGCCTAAACTTTGACCCCTGCTGCTGTGGAATCTGTATCTTCCCTTAAAATTGGAATTGCAGGATGAGGGACAACATCTGATAGTGACCCCCCACCCATCTGTGACAGCTGCATCCTCAAGGGCAAGATGTGGTGGGGAGGCAGGGCTGCAGCCATGGTTTGAAAAGATGAGCACGTGGCTCTTGTGGGATGAGAAGCAAGCAATCATGTTGCTCCATGAGTCTCTTTGGGATGTCCCATCTCATGGGTAGAGTTTTCTGCTGGGGAGATGGGCAGCCTGCAAAGCAGCCCTTGGCTGTGTCTGCTCTTGCAGAAGCCCCTGATGGTTTTTTGAGGGAGTCAGAGGTGCCAGGTGAAGGATGTAGGTGGCAGAGGAGAGGGTGATGTGCTGCTTCCTGCAGGCAGAGTTTCCTGGGGACCTTGCTTCCCAAATGTTGTGTCTGAAGGTGCCAGCACGCTCAAGAGATCTGGCAGGGAGATTTCCCACAGCTCAGGAAAGGCAAGGGAGGGTAGGATTTGAGGTTCTTGATGGGTCTCATCACCACCACAGGAGTAATGGGCTCCTCTATCTCAGGTGGGCTCTGGGAGCAGAATGCTGAATTCCTACCTCATCTCAGCTGGGACCACAGCTTGTAATTCCCTAGATGCAGCGAGGCTTCTTTCCACGTACCCTGAGTGGGAAGGGAATATGCCTTGTCCTTTTTTTTTTTTTTCACATTCCCAGGGACCTGTCCTGTCTAACTCATTGGGAACTCTGCTGTTAAGTGCAACTCAAGCAGACACATTGCTGAGTGCAGTAAAATCCAACAGAAATCTTTAAAACTCCCCAGATTACCTCCATCGCCTCAGTTAATTTTTTTCTCTGTGACTTCTCTACGAAACCAGATACAAGTAAAACATGCAATTCAAGAAGGCTTTAGTGCCTTGACCTAAGTGCTAAGGTATTGCATGAGCTGCCTGCCAGATCCCACAGCTCTGCTGCTACAGACAGGTAATGAGGTGGCCACTTGTGAACTTTTGACACACGCAGACTTATGGCCTGAGAGCAGGATACCCTCCAGCAAGTAAAGGCCATTTGCCTTTCATCATTAATCTAACAAGCACTGACCTCCAAACAGTCTCTTAGAATAAGATGGCTTCAGCCCTCTGTGTTTTAATCCTCCCTGAAGGCACAGAGTTTGTCTGTGTGAGTAAATTCCCCAGCTACTCAGCTCTGGTGAGGTCACAGTTTGAGTCCTGTGTCCAGTTCTGGGCCCCTCAGCTCAGGAAGGAGATTGAGGTGCTGGAGTAGGTCCAGAGAAGAGCAAGGAGGCTGTGAAGGGATCCAGCACAAGTCCTGTAAGGAAGGGCTGAGGGAGCTGGGGGTGTTGAGGCTGGAGAAGAGGAGGCTCAGGGGAGACCTCATCACTCTCTCCAACTCCCTGAAAGGAGGTTGGAGCCAGGGGGGGGTTGGGCTCTGCTCCCAGGCAGATATCAGTAGGACAAGAGATGGGCTTAAGCTCTGCCAGGGGAGGGTTAGGTTGGATATTAGGAAAAATCAGAAAAAATCACCAGAGAGGTTGATGAGGCTTTGGAATGGGCTGCCCAGGGAGGGGGTGGATTCTCCATCCCTGGGGGTTTATAAGGTTTTTAAGGTGCTTTAAGGAGAGGATGAATGTGGCACTGAGTGCCATGGGCTGGGAACCACAGTGGTAGTGGATCAAGGGCTGAACTTGATGATCTCAAAGGTCCTTTCTAACCTGGCTGATTCTGTGATTGATTCTGTGGGTGTCTTCCTGGAGATGCCAGAGGAAGCTGAGGGAGCTGCTGTGCTGGTGCAATACCATGCCAGTACCATGTCCCACTTTGGGACCCTCCCCAGAGGTAACTGGTGTGCTTTAGCACTGTAACCCCACAGCAGGAGCTTTGTGCATCTCTGTACCACCACGGGCCCTCAGAGGCAAAGTGGCTCCATGGTGGAAGAGCATGGCTAAGGAGCCAGCCTGATGGTGCTGTTGTTCTAGGTGTGTGTGTGAGAGGTGAGGTGTCCTAAAAACATCTCCTGTCATCTTTCACGAGTGGAAAATACAGGAGCTGATCAACCCACTACCTTCTCTCCTTGCTGTATTTGTCTATTCTGCATATTTTTGACTTGGGCTTCATCTTCAAGCACTTTCCCATCATCTCCTGCTGTTCTGTCACTCTCCAGAGGGCCAGCTCAGTACAACCAGGAAACACCGAAGGCAAATGAGATGCAGATGTGGTGACTGCAGCAAAATCTTCCCCTTCAAGGCAGTTGCTGTTGGAGACCTTGGGTTGTTACCTTGACTTTGTTCCTCCATGGAGTACACTCACATCCATCCACGTGTCAGTCTTGTCCACCTTTTGGTTCAGCTCACCTGCCCCCATGGAGCAGCCTGTGCAGTGCTCCTGCGTCCTCTCCAGGCATTCTCTGTGAGGATGGCTCAGTCCATAATGCAGCACATCTGGTGGGGACCACAGGGGACACTGGAACTTCAGAGGGCCTTGGGTTTGCTGTTCAGTTATGTCATGTCTGAGCGGTGCTTTGTGTGTTTTCAGAAAACCCAGATAAAAGAATATGGAAAGAGATGAGTAAAAAAAAAATAAAAATAGTTTTTTTTCTCCATAAATTAATAGTGACCTCAAAGGTCCCATGGTGGAAAAAAATGCTGTCTGATGCAATGCCAGTAAAAGAGAAGCAACTCTAACTTCACAGAGAAAGCAGTGATATTTCTGATTAATTGCTGTGTTTTCTGAGGTTTCTGTAAAAATGGCTGCTGAATATTTCTGAAACTTATGACTGCCTTAGTGCATAACCCCTTCTTAACATCAATTTGGCAAACAGAAAAGGAAATCTATCACACGATATTCCGCTTGTAGGGCCAAGTTCTGTCATCTTTCTGCTTGCAAAGCCTCTGCTGACTGCCTTGGGATTTCTCCTTGCAGAATGATGGCAGGACACGATCCAGACCCAATATAAATGTAACATATGAACCAGTATATCTTCAAATGGAGAAAACGTGTGTGGAATTTCCCTCTGCTATCATGTGCATACTTTATGGGCAACTGCATCCAGAGTTATTGAAAAGAAGCACAGACGTCTGTGGTGAGACATCAAGGACTGGTGTGGGAAGGAAAAGGGGGAACCTGGAAGGCTTAGAATTTGGGCTTGATTGCTTTACTGAGAAATACAAGGCGAGGGAAATGAAAACAGTTTAGGATAGAACTGTAAGGAGGGGAAATTGGCATTGCTGGCAACACTGATGAAATATAATGTCCTTGCCAGAAGAGTATAAATAATGGGTTTCCTGATAGAAAATGTTGATGAGGCCAGTAGGGGGGAGAGTCTGAGGAAAATGTATGCATGTGGAAACTGAGTTTTATTTTAGCGGTGACTGAGAATAACCATGGAGCCTGGAGCTTGTAAACCTGGGAATCCTGAAATTAATAATTTTCAGAGTTAACTGTTGGAGAGTGACAGCCCCGTGAGGACTCTTTGCTTTTCAGCTCTTGCATATCTTTGCCTATTTTAAGTCCTCAGCCTCACTCTATAACATCTTGTGAAGCAGTGGTTGTCCCAAATAGCAGCCTTCATTTAAACAGCAGTCAGGGAGGCCTCTGGAAGTGCTGGTGGCAATGAAATGTTTTATTCCTGGCTCTGCTTTGGGTAGGTTTTACACCACAGACATCTCTGCACTACCTGGCTAGTGCCTTCTTTAGGTGTTATGTACCACAACTCTCTGCCCTTTGCTGTATTTTTTTCTATATATTTTTACTATTTTCATATAGTATTATGTTTCAGTAGAGTTTCTTGCTTAAATCTACCCCATGGGACACACTGAAGCTCAGGAGGTCTCTTGTCCAAACCACTGCTCAGAGCATCTCACAGGGAGATCAGATTTTTCAGGGCCTTGCTCAGGCACATTCTGCATGTGGAGAATGCAAATTGAGATGGAGATTTCACAGCTTCCCTGGGCTGTAGCCCTGCTTCATCAAGCAGGATGATCCTTCTTTATAACTTGAAATGATTGGTGCTGATCCAGCTTTTGGGCCTTGACAACAAAGGATGCTGTTCATCGCCTTCAGGGCAGGTCTGGGCTGCTTGAGGAGAAGCAGATGAAGGAAGATTTTCTTGGTGTGACAGCAGACCTCAGTATCAGCCCCAAGAAACTCGATCTAAAGAGGTTTCCACAAAGATGAGCCTCAGGCTACTTGGCAGAGAGAAAGAGAACCCTGCAGGGATTTGCTCTGAGCACCTCTGTGAAGCTTCTTTTGAAATGCCCTGAAGAAGTGTTGGTCTATCTTCAGGGATAAAGGCAGGCAAGAGGGTAGGAAGAGCAGCTTCCCCTCTGCTTCCTAGGTACATCATCTGCACGTGATCCTTTCTATCCCTAAATCTGAATTGTGCACCCTTTTTCCTGCATTTTGACAGAAAACTAAGAGGATCTGGAAGAGCAATGGGGAGAATGGTGGTGCTGAAGGGCAGTGGTTTGGAGTTGGATTCACCAGCCCTAATCCTCTGCTTAGGTTGTGACTGTCCTTAACAGACTTGGGAAGGTGTTGGGATAGAGCAGTTTTTGTGATCAACCACAGGGTTTGTGGTTTGCTTTTCATTGCCTTGGATTAGGAAAGTCTCAGTCTTATAAGGGATCTCCCTGCCATAATCCCAAACCAAACCTGCTGTCTTTACACCTGATGTAAAGATCCCTACAAATGCAAAGACCTCTACAGATACAAATGTATTGATGGTTGAGAGCTGAAAAGAGCCCATCAAATGCATCCACACATGTCAAAGGAAAAGCAGATTGGTGATCAGTTAAAGCACTTTCTACCCTGTGCCCTTGATCACCACAGTCATACCTTGGTGGGTAGCAGAGAAAAAGATGTTTAGATGCTCCTAAACCCCTTCTTCAGTTCCAGGACAAGAACAATCAAGCAGCAATGACAGTAGATATGGAAAGACAAAAAATTAGTTATTGTCCAGACCAAGCACAACTCCATAGCTTCTTCACCACACCATAAAAAAATACTAGAAGAATTCCCAGCATTTTTCTTTCACATGCAAACATGTGACCATATGGTGCAGCCATCCCAGTGATGTGCTCTCCAGCTGTGGTTGAGATCTCTCCATCCTCAGCAAGCTCCTGCCTGGGATGACATTGACATTGCAGCAGTGTTTACTATATCCCCTTTCAACTGTGCTCAGTTTTTTTCTTGCAGATAGGGCAAACCTGGTAACCATACATTTTGGAGGAAAAAATAATTGCATGCAATGGTTAAGAGACTGCCACAGGATGTTTCATCTTGCACACTTTTGCTTTGCTCCTTTTCTCCATGATGGGGCTCAAGAAAAACTGCATGGTTCTGTCACTTTGTTTGCAAACCTTGCAGGTAACAGAAAGCTAGAGGGGTACAGGGCACTTCTGAAAATGCAGAGATGCCTCCAGGTTGCAGGGTGGCTGCTGAGCTCCTTTCAGGCTGCCAATGCATCACTGTCACCCTGGGTGTAGTGCTTCCCTTCAGCTCCACTTGGAGCCTGGCTCCCAACCAGAGCAAGGCTTGTGGGGTCTTGTTTCATGTCTGTGTGTGAAAGAAAGTCCCTGACAAGCATCTTTCAGCATTTGGCAGATTTCAATCAAATTTGTTAGGAGGGTGGAGATCTCAGCAACTTGGTGTTCTTACAAGTTCTGTGAAAATAAGCAATAAGGTAAAGAGCAGGCAAGCCCTCACTGCTATTCCTGCTGTGGGAAAGGCAGGAGCTTGTATCTCATTACAGCATCTGGATGGGAGACACAAAGCTCCAGGGTTTTTCCTGGCTGTGGACCTGTTTTGTTTATTTCCCCATCCTGAGTGGAGGAGAAGCACTGTGCAGGGAGAGCTGGGGCTGTTTTCCCACCTGGGGTAAAGTTGCCCTCAGAGCTCAGGCCACGGGACACCTCATCCCCTCTGGATGTCTTCTCTGTCTTCATGTCTCCTTTCTGGCTGCTGGCAAATGAAGATTTATTTTCTCTTTTTTTTAAAAAAGGAGCACAAACGCTTACCCAGAGTCAACTGTCTCTGGCCTCCTGTCTGCAGAATCTCTCTTCTGAAGTAAATGTTTATGCCTTCAGACTCCCTCTAGGCCTGTATAATCGTTCAACACATGGCTGCAGGATAAATCTGTTCTTGCAGTTAGCAAAGGAGTAAATGCATTCTCCAAAATCCTCAACGAAACCACGAGAATTGGAAGGACACCAAACCAAAACATTCTTCTCATTTAGGTTGTTAGGGCTGCTGGGAAACTGGATATTTTGCAAAGGAACTGGCTTTCCCCCCCTTCCCTTCACTGCTTTCCCCCCCTTCCTTCACTGCTTTTTTTCTTCTTTTTTTTTTTTTTCCTTGAAGTCTGCAGCAACGGAATGAGTGAATTATTTCCTGGGGCAGCTGCTGTGTAACATCCAATACTTTATTCTTTGAGCTCATAAAAATAATGCATTGAGAAAGAGAGAGTGGCAAGTTGCTCAGTGTTCCAGAGGATTGGGCGGCTCCAGAGATTTCATGTTTGTTTTCTTGGCATGTGCTAGATATGTCCATCTTTTTTTTTTTTATCTTTCAGCTTCTGCAGGCACCACCTGCCCCTTGTTCTTCTTCAAAAATAGATGAAGTAAATCTGAGACATAGGGCCTCAAGGGAGTGCCTGGGGAAGGAGCAGAATAGAAAACAGCAGGAAGAAGGAGAGGCTTCTATCTCTCTTTGAGGGATGGAGGTGATAGATTTTAAAAAAGTCTTAAATGTCTGAACAGTTGGTGAAAACTGTCAGCCACCACTCCTTACTTGTGACACAAACCTTTACAGGCACATTTCCACCCACCACTTAAAGGAGCAGGCATTATATACATTTGTGGTCTCAGCCCCTCTTACAGCCCCATTCCTCTCCAAGCCATGAAAGGCATCTCGGTCCTGCAGCAATGGCCAAAGCTTGGGGCAACCAACTGGCTGTGCAAAATCACTTTGGTCATCCTACAGGTTCCCTGATGCAAGCTGCTGGGGGAGAAAATGCAATCATGGATAGAGAGCAGGCACTAGCTGAGGGTCTGTGCAGTGGGGTCTTCTCCAGGTCAATGATATCTTAGAGATTTTGAGCACTCATGGCCAGGGAATCTCTACATGTTGCAGCTGGTTGCACTTCAGGAGCAATTTGCAGCCCATACTTCTCTGCTCCTTGAAATATTTGAGTGGTCTCCACTATTTCATACATTTAATGCAAAAAAAAAAATGGTTCCATCCTGCTTCATCTCAGATGTGGGTGTGGCAGAACACGTGCTTGGGATCTTCTTTTGGTGGCTGAGAAGGGAACAAAATATCCATAGATCTCTTTCTTCTGTCTTGTGATGGTTTAAAGGACCTTGATGAGCCCTGATATCACTGAGACCTTCTTGGGTATAGAGAGAGATGAGTGTGAGGCCCCATCAGTGTGTGGGGCAGCAGCAGGGTGTGAATTACCTTGTGATTCCTCAGCTCTGATTTGTGGCACATCCCCTATCCTTAATGTCTCTGCTCCTCATCTTGCTGCCTCCAAAACATCTCTTTGCCTTTGGAGAAGGCTTTGAGATACTTAGAGGAGCAGTGCTTTTTCCATTGGGAAATATTTCTGTTTCTGGCTGATTTCTGGGTTTCCTGGTGCCAAATGGTATTTAATGTTGTTTATCTGTGGAGGTTGGGGAGAGTAAGGGTACAGCTTGAGGCCAAAGCAATCCTGTCTGTGGCCTTCTAAGGTCATGTCTCAGAGAACATGAAGAAAATATACAGACAGAAACTTCCTGGCCAGTATATTTTCTTCCTTATAACAATAAATGTGATGTCTTTTGAAGAAAGAAAATACAGAAATGACAAAAGTGATGGAATCAGTTAATTAATAACATAATAATAAATAATCGCTTAGCACACAGATTGAGGGTTTAGACAAACATTAAATAAGGAAGAAATTTGCTGAGGAGGAAATCAGTGCTGGAATTAACTGTAAGCAGATGAAAAATACCATTATCTTTCAGAATAATATGCATGTATCTCCAGCAAGAGTCCAACGTGCCACTTACTATAACACTAGCACAACTGTTGGAGACTCTGCTTTGGCAAGCTATGGGCTTTTTTAATTAGAAAAGGGCAAATCCTTATCTTAGGGGAGGGGTATGTAATGAGACATACACATTTTTTTAAATTAAGAAAGTCCTTTATTCTCCTCATGTGGGAGGAACTCAAAAAGACAGACATGGAAACTTTCTGTTTCCATGCAAAGCCTTGACAAGTCGTGCAAAGAAATCCAAAATGCCTTGGACAAGGCACTTACTGCCACTGTCCTTTTATCTCCTCTGCAAAGGGATTAACCAGCCTGGAGGAGATGGTAGATAGCATGTTAAAAGCAGGATCCAGAACTAACTAGAACAAGTAAAGTGTTGTCTTGGTGCAAGCAGGTGACCTCCTCTAGGACAGAAGCATTATGGCAATGGTCCTTGTAATGAAGAGGAGGTGAAATAATACATTCCCAACCAATCCACATGGGCAGCTGGTCTGGAGATAAAATCCACTGGTTCAGCACCCTGGTGGGGTTCCTAACCATGGACTGAGTCCCTCTGTTCTATTCAGTTGTTCTCCAGAAACAGTCCCACAAACACCACGCCTGCCTCTGCAGCACAGAACCACTCCAGATGTGCTGAGCGGTAGGAGCCTCATCCTAAATCAATCTTCAAAACAGGGATAATATACCAGAGACCTTTAGTGCGTTCACTAAAGCAATAGTTTTCAAATGCTTCCATAAAGTGGCACAGCTGGAGTTTGAAAAGGTATTTTATAGCTTTGTGCTTTGCTTCATAAGCAAAGAGCAGAAAGGAATACATGAGCTGGATGGCTGTGTTTATCAGAGTGAGAGAGCTGGGTGTGCAGATTGAAATCCTCTATGCAAGTATGTGAAGCAAACCAAGGATGTGCTTTGGAATTAAAATAAAAAGAACTTGTGACCTTTCCCTAATGAGCTGTGTGAAAGGTTGGTAGTGATGCTCAACAGACTGCACTTGTCATAAGAGCATCTCATAGGCTGTTTCACAGCAGGATTCACAGCAGGAGCTCACTAGCCCTGATTTCTCCATTCATTTCCAACACAGCATCCATTCTGTGCTAAGCCCTTTAACCACACCTATCCTTCTGGCTACAAATTGCATTCCATGATATCTGAGTCCTCACTGCATCCCCAGACCCATTTTCTCTCAGTGTGCAGTGCATCCCATCTGATCTCTGCTCCTACCCCTGCATTTCACGTGGTTAACTTGAGATTTACCACCCTGGGGCCAAGAATAGAGGTGAATGTGCCACCAAAAATCTTCTGTGTATGCAGCAGCTTGCTCTGTGCTGCCAGAGGAGCTGGAACCTTAGGAACTGTCAGGCAGTTCTCCACTACCTGGAATCAGTGAGCAAATGGTGGAGTCACCATCCCTGGAGGTGTTTGAAACACATGAGGACACAGCACTTGAGGACATGGTTTAGCTGGCTGGTGGTGTTGGGTTAATAGTTGGACCTGATGATCTTAGAGGCCTTTTCCAACCTTAATGATTCTATCATTCTCTGGAATGCTGCAGAGCCTCTCCTTCTGCATCTCATAGAAGCTAAAGATGAATATTTGACCCAGATCCACAGCCAGGCTGATCACCTCCAACATTTCAGGCTAATGTCAGTGGAGGAAATCCCTGCAGTCCTGTTGAGGCTAACATGCTGGCACAGCATCACTGATAACTGACTTTTTACCTAACCTGCCAGTTGATTTTCATTCCTGGTAATAATTTGTTCTCTCTCCTCCCCACAGCAGTAGTATTTCAGAAGTATGAGAACAGCAGTAACTGTGGGGCCTCTGACTAGAAAGGAAATGCTTTCCTCAGTGGGGAAATGCCCTCTGGTTCCACAAAGAGCATGCATACCACACTGAAAGGAAAAACAAACACTCATCAGAGCTTAATGCAGAAATTTGGGAAGTTAGGTTCTTTTTTTTTTTTTTTTTTTTTTTCCTGGGTGTATGTGTCTGCATTTTTACTGATGAGCTATAGCATGGGCAGCATGAGGAGGTTTTGTTGTTTGCTCAACATATCCACAGGAGGGGGTGAGAAGAGGAAGGAAGAACCATCAGGGGCAAGGGTTGAGCCTGAACTTGACCTACACTGTTGGAGGTGGATGATGTGTTTGTGGCAGGAGGAGAGGGACATGGACATCTCTGATGGTGCTGGCCCTGAGTAAGCTGAGTGAATTGAGGGGGCTGAGGAAAAACATCCCTTCTGCTACATAAGGTGCTGTGGGCCCTCTTTGTGCCTCTTTGTTGTGCTTCTGAACACTTATTAAGTGTTTTTACGCTGGTGACCCCTGAAAATCCCCAGCTGAGAGGGTGGCTTTATCTTCTGCCAGGTGAGCAAGAGACACTGTGCTGCCTAGCATGAGCTGTACCTTCACCTTCAGGTTGTGGTTCTTCCCCAGCTCCCCTTGACAGCCAAATCCAGAGGGTCTTGTCCTTCCTGGAACCCTGGGGCTGGTGAGAAAGCAGCTTGTGCCCAGAGAGCACCACTGGGGCTGGCTCCTGGTGGGCTCCTGGTGGCTCGAGGCCACCTCCCTGCCTGCTGGTGGGACCACAGTGTGTGCTCTGGCAAGCACGAGAAGGTGTCCAATGAAGCAGAGCTTACAGGAGCATCAAAGTGAATCCAGACAGAAAATGCAGCTTGCCCTAAGCTGTCTGAATCCCAGCCATTGATGTAAGACTCTCAGAAGAGTCTGGGGCCTCAGGTTTTCAGCCTGGTGTCCACAGTTTTGTCCCACTGAGACCCACCCCCTTCGTGCCTGTGCATCCCCCTTGATGTCCTCTTGGATCTTCCTCTATGAACTGATCATGTTGAGCCAACATGACCCAGTTGTTCCAGCTCATCCAAACCATTTGATTGCAGTCTTTGGGCAGCAGATGTGTCTAGACAGTCAATTACTCTCTGCTCTCCTGTCTCTTAAGAAACTTAAGTGCAAATGTCTTCTTTGACCTTGCATGTATAATTATTTGTCTTCCCTATAAATAATGGATTTCTTTGTTGCTGGTTGGTGCTGATTCATTAATATTTTGTTACTTCCTTAAGTTTCAGACACCCTCAGCATCTTTCCAACCAAAGCCAGGTTCCTTTGCATGCTTCCTAGCTGTTTTCTCACCTATTTCCAAGGTTTCCATGATCCTATTCACTTCAATTGTAGATCCCCTACTAACAATACCAGTGCTATCTCATCATTCCAGCTTAGCTTTTGTTCATGATCAATGGAATGATTTGCAGTTTCCTCCTGCTCCTGTATACAGACACTGAGAATATACCCTTCACATTCATTGTCATACCAGACCTAGGAATCTCAGTTTCCCAGTCCAGAGAAAAGGAAAAACACTACAGAGAGTCACAAAGTGGGACCAGACCTTGAGGATGTGCACTTCATATAATGCAGAATAATTTCCCAAGGTTTTTAGTAGCAAAGCCCCATAGAGGGCAAACCCCAAAGTAATCCAATGAGCATGTGGAAGTTAAATTCCTGGAAGTGTTGCAGTAACAGCAGCTCTGCTTCTCAGATGATACCTGGTGGTCATGGTTCTTCAGTTTTCCTCTTTGAAAACCAACCTGAGTCAGGTTAGCACCAGAGGTCTCAGGTAACCCCCTCCCAGCACACGTGGGGCAGGGAGCAGCCTCACACCAAGCTTGGTGCAACTGAGCTCCAGCTTTGGCTGAGCCCCCCCTCTGGCAATCTTCTAATTGAGCTGCTTAGCATGGGTAATTAGTAAGGGTGCCAGTTGTCCATTTTGAAAGGTCTCATCTTTCTCAGACTGCAAGCTGGCTGGCAGAGAGATGAAAAGGCACAGGAACTGTCAGAACCTCTCTGCGGACAGGTTGCTGCACTTAAGGAAATAGCCTTTGAGAAGTGCAGTAAATTTACTGTAATCTGCCCAAAGGCACTCCAGTGAACTCTGCACATCATTATGAACATGAGAGCAACCAGCACCCTATCCTCAGGCAGGACAGGAATTCACAGTGTGCTTGTGGAGAGGAACCTCTCAGCCTGGCAAGGGCTACACCTCTCCCATGGGATCAAAAGGGCATGGGAAGGATGGCCCAGAATCAGGGAGAGCAAGTGATGCCCAGCACTCCCAGGTCCCTGCATTAGGAACTTAGAAAGCGCCCCAGATATGTAATGCATCCATGCCCCTCACTAACATGGAGAGAGAAGCTCCAGCCCCACATTTGCCTTGAGCCCCCTGCTCCCACCTTCTCCCTACCTCTGGAGGTGCTCGGTGATGCCCTGGAAGTGGCAATAAAGGTACCAGGGTCTAGGGCTGCCTTTCCAGGGTGAAGGACCCAAGTGTGGTGCATACCAAGAGCTACATTCTGTGTGCCCAGAAGATCTCCTTCACCGTGGCTCAGGGTCCCCATCCTCTGCCCTGGGTGCTTCAACCTCAGGGCCAATCCATCCCTGCCCGCCCCAGGGGGATGGGGACAGCACCACAGCACTGGGCAAAGAAATCACGATTGGGTCCAAGTGGCTGAGGTCTCTGCAGCCCACAGAGGTGTTTCCCACAGCCTGTGTGAGGCGCCCCAATGCCTGTGGCTGTTCACACCTTCTCACACCCTCCTCTCACTGCAGAAACCAGGAAATTGGCTCTTGGCTGCTGTTTGTGGTGGTGCTGGGGGTGTTTCTCCCATTGACAGAGGATTGCAAAACCACACAGCACTCTGCTGCTCCCTTGGGAGTTCAGAGAAGCTGGGGTTTGTGGTGGGTTCTTGCTTTTTTTTTTTCCCTTGGCTTTACTGGGATCATCAGGAGACCAGCACACAGAGCATCAGGGTTGCTTAGCCTGTGATGCCAGATCTAGAGCTTCCCCTCCTGGGGTTTTTCCAGCCCTCCCTCTTCCCCTCCCAGCTTCACCCCACGTGCAGCCTAATCCCACATCTGCTGCTGGCAGCTGCCTGTCTCAGCAGCTCACACCTTGACTGCAGAACAGGGCACACTGAGTGAGTTCCTCAGGTCCACTGAGTCCTTAACCATAACTGCTAGGACAAAAAATTATTTTCAAACATCTAAATTAATTTAAAACCAGCTTTTTTTTTTTTTTTTTTAAATCATCTTCTTTGACTACCTACTGCATACATTCTAAAATCCAGCCTCCTGCAAGCCCTGCCTACCTGTTTTATATTAGTAGTGAGACTTCTGCAGCCTCTCCCTCCTTTTGCATCCCCAGTGAGAGAAAGACGAGAGATTGGTGCAGTGGGGATGCAATCCCTGGTCTGCTCTGCCAGGGAGCTGGGAACCACCTGAGGTCATGTCCTGCACAGGTCCACCCTGGTAGGTTTTATACTATGATGGTTGGACTTGATCTTAGAGGTCCTTCCCAACCTTAATGGTTCTATGATTTCATTCTGTGCTGGTTGGAACTCTTTATGTCTCAGGTAGCCACAGATGCAGGAAGAGCTGGAGTTGACTGCCAATGGCAACCATTAATCAGAGATTAATGAGATTTCTTCCCTTCAGGGCACTGATGTTCACTTGGACTCTCCAAGGCTGTTGCTGTCTCCCACAATGTCTGCAACCCCCTTCCCATAAACTGCCCAGTTTGTAAATCCCAAAGGGTGGATGGAAGTGGTGAATACTTGGGAATGGTTACTGCTCACTGGGTCCACATCCTTGCTCAGGCTGTTGGTGGCTTGTTCCCATCATCTCCAGGGACAGTGGGAACAGACAGATCATTTATTCCTGCTTCCCCTTTTGCTGACCTGGGCTGAGCTGTGGGAGTGGACACAAAGCCCTCTGCCAGGCAGATAGCATGGGATTTGAGGAAATAGTCTTCATTTGGTGTCCACAGCTTGCTGGATGGTCTGAAATGCTGATGTTTGCATTGTTTACAGAAGCTGCAGATTTCCATTTCCCAAAATTCAGGGTATTTTGGATCTGTGGCTTTGGTTTTGCCCATTTATTTTAAGTGGAGAGCTGAGTTCCCATGATAAACCCTCTTCCCCCAGTCTTGGGCAGCAGTTGGATTCCTCCATTGTGTTTGTGTACAAAATGCCTGGGTTTCAATAGCAGTGGGTTCCATGAGCTATGGAATTTTAAAAGCCCTATTTCTTACATCTGTGTGTCCTTTATCTTCTGCAACCCCACTGAAACTATGCCAGTTCCTCCACCATATCTCCCATAGCTTCCTTCAACACTTTGTATCTTCAGCTCCTTTCCAAGTCTCTGCCTCCCTCTAACTTCCAGTTGCTTTCCACCCTGTTACTGGTAACCTCATTTTTTTTCCCTGCTCCCATCTCCTGGATCCCAGCATTTCCTGAGATATCCTATGGCCTGTTCCCTTGGGAAATTTGTCTGTACAGTAAAATCAAGGCTAAACACTTCGTCTGGATGAAAATTATATTTTTACAATTTCAGCTAATGAGGCAGAGGGGATTTTCATGGAAACCAAGCACACTCCAGAAGTCTTTGCAAGGCCAGGCACTGCCTGGATCTGGTGCTGTACCACAGCATCAGGGGCAGAGCATCCTCTGCCATGTCCAGACTTCAGGCTGCAGTGTCAGGCTACCTGAAACCATTCTGCCATCACCAGAGGATGTTTCTGCCTTTGTTCATGTGTCTCAGAGGGCTGTGTGAGCAGTCCTGAGGCCATGCCACATGTCAGAGCAGCTCGCTGGTTCAGGCAGCATCAACTCCCTCCCCAGAGGAGGAGAGGCCATAAATAAGCTGCTGCATCCTATCAGACCCATTCCAGTGCCAGGAGACATCATCCCTTCCCTATTAATACTCTGTTCCAGGGCAGATTTCATCAGTGCCACTGGATGCCTCTTCCCTCTTTCAACAAAGGACACCCAAGTTAATCCAAACCCTCACAACTTCCACTAAGCAATGCTATCATATTAAAAGAAAACAAATTAGGGGAAAAAATAAAGCCCAGCTCTGGTAGTTTGTATCAGGATGTGCAGAGAGATTTCCAGGCAGTTGTGTGCACAGGGGCTGCAGAATGATTTCTTGTGCAAGCCAGGGCTGTCAAAGTGGGAAGCAACGATGCCAAAACTCTTGATGAAGGGGAGCTGTGCTCACACAAAGCAGCAAATCCTTCCTGGGCCAAGTCCAGGTGACTCAGAAATGTTCCCAGCCTGTATCTCCCTCAACTTTGGACCAACTTGTTTTTTCCTTTCTGCTTCTACAAACCGTGGCAGGCTAATCCAAAAACCTGTCATCCTTTTTAACAAAAGGGTGAAATAAACATCCCAGCATCATCCTTGGCAGCCTGCCCCAGAGAAACTGCTGCAAGATATGACAAGGAGAGTGCTTCCAAACATGATACAGAGGGGAAACAAAATGACACCCACTTGGAAGAGGTGGGATCAGGGCCCCTGGTCTGCTAGTGGCAGGATGGGGTGCTGCTTGTGACCCAAAGGGTCTATTGGTGACACTGAGAGCCCTGTTTGGGCCATCCCTATCAGGATGAATTTCTGTTGGACTGGGCAGATATCTCTGCTGGGGCTCTCTCAGATGGTGTGAAGACAGCATCAAGGCAGCCCCACCTTGGTTTGTTGAATTGCCTATAAAAAAGGCAATGCCCCAGGCAAGCTGCTTCATTTTTTGTTTGGTTTGTTTGTTTTCTTTTTTCTTTTTTTTTTTTTGTTTTTTTTTTTTTTAAAGAAAAGGTAATGCCATCACTCAACTGGGATGCGAGTAAAAGACTAACTTATAAGCTTGCTAAAATAACAGGTAGGAGAAAGAGGGCCTAGGGGGGAAATAAATGGATGAAAAGGAAGAAAACAAAGACTAGCATGCAAGGCTGTTGGTCTTTTAAGCCTTCTAAGGGCTTTTGGAGGTTCCTCATGCCTGCTGCTTGGCCTGAAGGAGTTTGGTACAGAGATGGATCCAGGTATTGGCAGAGGGTAACTGTGGCTCCTGGGGATGCAGCTGAGGTCTCCACCATGGCACCAGGCTTGGATCTGCTCTGTTCTGCTGCACTTGCAATGAGCAGCTGCTTCTAGGGCAGCTGTGCAGCATGCAAAATGCACTAAAATGCTGCCAGTTAAAGGTGATCTGTGGTTTGTCCTTCTAGTTTTTTCCTTTTAAAGCTTCTCACTGCCAGGCACCCATCATAAAACACAAAAATGTTGCATGCTCTTCTTGAAGGCACTTGAGTTATTTTGCCTCATCTCAAGAGCATGTCAGAGAAATGTTTAAAGGATGTAGTCTTTGCCCCAGAGAAATGATCTAAGCATAGATAAAGCATAACTAAAGAGATGACATAACAGGGAAATGCACTGGTGTGTTATATTGATGGGTACTGCAGTTTATGGAGACTTGTGATGGTGATTCCATGTTTAAGTGTCCATGCACTTGTGCACACGTGTACACATGGGGATATTCAAGCATCACTTTAGCTCTAGTTGCTAAAAAATTCACCCCATTAACAATCTGAAGTGAAAAAGTGCTTAGTGATGCTTTATGGTCAGAGGAGGTGATGAGGAAAAGAGGATGGAAGAGCAAGAGTTTTCTGTGGCCACTTTGTTTCCCCTCTGAGCACTCCCAATGCTGCTCAGCTGTGTATATTAAGGTGGCAGCTCACATATATTATTCTTAAGTGTCCTCCATGAGCTTGAGTTCCTGACTTTACCACTTGATTAGAGGGTAGGATCTGCTCTGATGGCAAAAATGCTGCCTGGGCCATGTAAAACTGGCTTTCATGTATCTGTGGATTTGCTAGATCACAGCAAAAACATTCTTGTTTCCTGGAGAACAGGGATAATCCTTGATTATCTTTCTGCCACGAGTTCTGATAATTACTTATTTAATCTTTAGGAGCACTTAGATATATGGATACCTCTTGATAGAATCACATATCCCCTGTGTCAAACCACAATAGCACCTTCTCTGCCCTGCTGGTGATGCAGGGGGAGATAATAAAGCATCCCTCCTGCCTGAGCACACTGAGTGACTGGCTCTGCCTTTATCAAAGTAAACCACAACAGGTTTCACTACTTGAATGAAATAAAACCTGAAAGGAGATATGAAAAAGAGACAGGGAGGAGATTAATGCTAGGCTTGATGGAAGACTTCCTGGCTGGCTGCTCCTACCCAGAAAGTCCCTTTAGAAAAAAGAGTTAATGGCTTTTTTTTTTTTTTTTTGTGCACGTTAGCAGCATTGCAGAGGTAGAACAAGGTGGAGGAGGCAGACAACACTAAAATGTCACTGTCTGTCTGTCTGTCTGTCTGTGGGAAGGCTTTGAGCCTGGGTGTGAAGCTGTGGTGCTTGGAAATGCAGCTCAGCAGCTTTAAGGGACATCCTGGGGACATTGCTGCCTGGGAGCACAGGCAGGAGGGCACTGAACCAGCCAACCTGAGTCACCTGCTCCATCACCCTGGTAGCAAAGGGTGATGATGCAAAGCTCCTTGCTCCTGACCTTGAGAGAAGCCAGCAGAGACCTTGACTTTGTGCTGCCATGGGGTCTCTGGCTGTTTGCTCCCTTCAGAACAGACATGGAATTGCAGATTCATGGTTTGAAGGAAAGTTGGATTTCAGTGCAAGACAGACTTGGTGAACTTCAGCAGACCTGAGTTTGATTTAGTGTCTTAAATTTAGGGATGGATCAGTTCTGGACCTCAGCATAGTTTCTGTTCCCTATTTAGTCTGCAGATGGATTGGATAAGATGGGATAATCCTGATTTTACCACTACAAGAAGGCACAAAATCTGAAGCTTTTCATCCAGACCATGCAGAACAGGCTTTAATGTTTTCAGATATATTGCAACCCAGCTTTAATCTGTTGCTGGTTTTGCAGAATTCTGGGCTAACTGAGCTTGCATAAACCCACTACCCAAACTCTTCATTTCATCTTGGTTTCCATTACCTATCTTAAAAGTGGGATTTTTTTTCAAAGTCACATTAAAACGCAGCTTCAATTACATCCTGTTAATAACTAATCACTTAATTATGACTTAGTGCAAGATCTCACCCCACCAAAGATTGGCATTTAAAGGATTGTGCCTGCAGGGGTGAGGACACTTTGGTTTCAGAGCTGTATCTGCCTGGTGTGACTGCTCTGGATGGATTGTGAACAAAATTGTATTGTGAAATCCATGTCCTTATTGGAATTGCTGTTAACTTCATAATTGCTCTGTAATTACTAAAGAGAGAGTATCTTACACTTCTGACAGCCAGGTGCATGTATTGCTTCATCTGTCTCCATTATTGACTTGGCTCAGTTCCTGGGGGTGCATTCCTGCTCTCTTTCAGTTGTGCAATACCAAAACTGAACTACACGGCCTGTCTGCTGTTTTCTTCCTGCTTTGGAGCTAACAACAGGAGCAAACAGAGGTGAACTTTGGAGAAGTTGAAGAGGTTGGCTGTCCCTGAGCTCCTGCCATGAGTTCCTTCCTTGGCTGGGAGCCTTGCTGCCTGCCCCAGGGCAGGGGCTGCTTGGGGCAGTGGGGAGCAGAGCTTCTTATCCATCATTCCTCCTGTCCTACAAGCATGAAACAGGACTGCAGAGTCTTGGCAGGCAGCATGGTCAGAACCTGAGAAGTCTACCAGGGAGAGGTCAAGGGTCTTTCTTCTAGACATCTCCAGGCTGGGATTTGCATTAAAAAAAAATCTCATCTCAAACTGTGATTAAGAGTGGGACAGCAGTGAGATAAACAGTGAGTTGTCAACAGCTTCAGAAGTGATTCCTGCCCTGGGGGAGGTGCCATTGGTTTGTTTTGCTGCAGAGTGGGTCAGAGCTTCTGCTAAAATATCACAGATAGGCAGCTTTGTCTGTGGCTTTGGGAATACTGCAGTGGCCCTCACTGCACACACTGGTATTCTAATAGAGCTTTGGGAAAGAGATTTTTTGGTGTAATCCATCAACAGATAAACCAAGGAAGAACAGGAAGGAGAGTTCAGCACCTCTCCCAAGAGAGGGAGCAATGAAGATGCATGCATGAAGCATCTTCCTCTCCCTTTGGTACCCCCAGCATAACAGGGCCTTGGAAGATCTCATCACAGTGCTGGATGAATGGATGTCCTGCCTGACAAAATCTGTTCTTAATAATCTTTTCACTTAGATGAATAAAGTTCTTGTCTTGGACTTTCCTTGATTTTTTCCAGAGAAATCATAGAATCATAGAATAGGCTGGGTTGGAAGGGACCTCAGAGATCATCGAGTCCAACCCTTGATCAGCTACCGCCACAGTCACTAGACCATGGCACTGAGTGCCATATCGAGTCGCTTTTTAAATGTCTCCAGGGACGAAGAGTCCACCACCTCCCCAGGCAGCCCGTTCCAATGTCTGATCACCCTTTCCGTGAAAAAATTCTTTCTAATAGCCAATCTGAACTTCCCCCGGCACAATTTAAGACCATGCCCTCTTGTCTTACTGAGAGTTGCCTGGGAAAAGAGACCAACCCCTGCCTGGCTCCATCCTCCTTTCAGGTAGTTGTAGAGAGCAATGAGGTCTCCCCTGAGCCTCCTCTTCCTCAGGCTGAACAGCCCCAGCTCCCTCAGCCTCTCCTCATAGGATCTGTGTTCGAGTCCCTTCACCAGCTTGGTTGCCCTCCTTTGGACCTGTTCAAGGACCTCAATATCCTTCTTGAACTGAGGGGCCCAAAACTGAACACAGTACTCAAGGTGTGGCCTTACCAGGGCTGAGTATAGGGGCAGAATCACCTCCTTGGACCTGCTGGTGACGCTGTTTCTGATACATGCCAGGATGCCATTGGCCTTCTTGGCCACCTGGGCACACTGCTGGCTCATGTTCAGCTTCCTGTCAATCCAGACTCCCAGGTCCCTTTCTGCCTGGCTGCTCTCCAACCACTCTGTGCCCAGCCTGGAGCTCCCCATGGGGTTGTTGTGGCCAAAGTGCAGGACCCGGCACTTGGCCTTGTTGAACCTCATCCCGTTGGGATCATCCCAACTCTCCAGTCTGTCCAGGTCCCTCTGCAGAGCCCTCCTGCCTTCCAGCTGATCCACACTTCTCCCCAGCTTGGTGTCATCTGCAAATCTGCTGATGATGGACTCAATCCCCTCATCCAAGTCATCAATGAAGATATTGAACAGGACTGGGCCCAGTATTGATCCCTGGGGGACACCGCTGGTGACCGGCCGCCAACTGGAAGCAGCCCCATTCAGCACCACTCTCTGGGCCCGGCCCTCCAGCCAGTTCCTAACCCAGTGCAGAGTACGCTTGTCCAAGCTGTGGGCAGCCAGCTTTCTCAGGAGGATGCTGTGGGAGACGGTGTCGAAGGCCTTGCTGAAGTCCAGATAGACCACATCCACAGCCTTCCCCTCATCCACCAGGCGGGTCACCTGATCATAAAAGGAGATCAGGTTGGTCAGACAGGACCTGCCCTTCCTAAACCCATGCTGGCTGGGTCTGATCCCCTGTCCACCCTGCAGGTGCTGTGTGATTGCCCCCAGGATGATCTGCTCCATAACCCTGCCAGGCACTGAGGTCAGGCTGACAGGCCTGTAGTTTCCCGGGTCTTCCTTCCGGCCCTTCTTGTGGATTGGCGTGACATTCGCCAACTTCCAGTCATCTGGGATGTCCCCAGTGAGCCAGGACTTCTGGTAGATGATAGAGAGAGGCTTGGCGAGCTCTTCTGCCAACTCTCTCATCACCTTTGGATGGAGTTCATCTGGTCCCATAGACTTGTGGGGATCCAAGCAGCCCAGTAGATCACTGACAGTTTCCTTCTGGATTGCAGGGAGAGTGTTTAGATTCTTGTCTCCTATAGGCTCCAGAAGCCAGCTGTCATCAGGATAGCCCGTTTTACTGTTAAAAACTGAGGCAAAGAAAGTGTTAAATACCTCAGCCTTTTCTTCATCTTTGACAATTACATTCCCGTCCATGTCCATTAAAGAATGAATGTTTTCCTTGCCCCTCCTTTTGCCACTGATGTATCTGTAGAAGGACTTCTTGTTATCCTTCACAGAGGTGGCGAGATTTAGTTCAAGTTGTGCCTTTGTGTCTCTAATTTTTTTCCTACATAATTTTTTTCCTACATAATGATTCTGGAATACCTGACCAAGGAACAGCAATCTCACAGGGGTATTGTCATTTTTTATTGACTTCCCAGGAGAGCAGAAAACAGTGACACAGGTTACTACAGATATAACTTGCTTTTTATGCATGTGACAGCCATGCAAAGCTCTGACCAAGCAGTAATTTCTCCCAGGACTGATGTTCCACTTCCAAGGCTATCAGTGGGGTCCAGTCCCCAAATTCTTGGTGGGCTGTGCAGCACCCAGGTCTGTCTGCAGCTCTCCTCCCTCTCTTCTCACCAGCCCATGTGCCTGCAGGACCCTGAGGATGCTTTCCTTAGCATCCAGCTCAGGGGCTGCATGTGCCCAACACCTCTGTGCCCTGGAGACCTATTTTCTGGAAACTCTCAGATCCTCAAGCTGACAAAGTGGCTTTGTGCTGTGCCAAAAAGATGGGGTTCCCCTTGGGCTTTGGAGGCAAAAGTCACCTCTTTTTGAAGATGTTTCATGGTCATCTTTCTCTCCAGTCACTGTTGCAAGGTCAGATTGTGCCAGTGTGCTCCTCAGTGAACTGAAACCATGCAAAGCATCTGCCTTCCCTTGCCTTTTTCTCAGTTTTCTCAGTTTTCCATGAAGAGCAGAGGAGATTTTCCAAGAGCAAAGTGTGTGCAATGTGATGAAACAGGTGAACTTTCCAGTTCCACTTTTTCCTCCCTTGTTAGTACCTGTTTTCCTCTGAGAAAAAACTCTTTGACACGAGAAGCACAGCAAAATATGTTTCAGGAGGTGCTGCAAAAGACCAAAAGGGGAAGTTTTTTTTCATTTCAGAAACCAGTTGTGTCTTCAAGGCCTCGCAGTTGATGCCATTCTAGGAAATGCTTTGAGCTGGAGAAGGATGTGAGGGTTTTTTTAAAGTGACTCGTGTTTTTTATAGATGACCAGTTTCATAGCCTTGGAGGCTGATAAGTCTGTCCCCAGGTGCACAAATGCCTGGTGGGGTTCCTTGCTGCACACACAGGTAATTTGCTTCAGCTTTGCTGCAGGGAGACACACCCCTGTGGATGTCCTTGACTTCTCAAGCCCATTCTTGTGCTAAATGTTGGGGTTCCCAGGGCTTGAGGCTGGACATCCATCTCTACAGACAGAGGGGAAGAGTGGAGGAGACACTTGCATGTGTCTTCACTTAAAATTTGTGATGGTGGGGAAAAGAAACTGATATGGGGAGGCAAGAGCTGTGCAGGGGCAGCTGAGTGCTCTGGTCTGGGAAAATGCGTTCCACGTGCCCACAGGTCACATCAGGACACAGAACTGTGTCCAGCTCTGGAGTTCCCAACATAAAAAGGACACAGAGCTCCTTGAACATGTCCAGAGCAGAGCCACTGAAATGCTGAGAGGGCTGGAGCAGCTCTCTGTGAGGACAGACTGAGGGATTGGGGTTGTTCAGCCTGAAGAAGAGGATGCTACAAGGTGACCTTAGAGCAACCTTCCAATATCTGAAGGGGCTACAGGAAAGCTGGGGTTGGGCTTCTGACATGGGGGTGTAGTGAGAGGATAAGGGGAAATGCTTTCAAACTTGAAGAGGGAAGAAAATTCTTGAATTTGAGGGTGTTGAGACACTGGCACAGATTGCCCAAGGAAGCTGTGGCTGCCTCATCCCTGGAAGTGCTCAAGGCCAGGCTGGATGGGGCTTGGAGCAACCTGGGCTATGGGAGGTGTCCCTGCCCATGCAGGGGGCTTGGAACCGGATGAGCTTTAAGGTCCCTTCCACCCCAAACCATTCTGTGATTCTATGATCATGACAGAGACCTGAGTGTGCCCTGGGGACACCAATCTCAGCCTCTCAGCTCTCTGGTGCCTGATGAGGAAGCTGGAATGGGCTTTCCATACAGCCCCCTTTGTGCATAGCATGTTGTTACTGCTGTTGTACCTTCCATCCCAGGAAATTTATGGCTTCTTGGAAGACTTTTACCAGTAAATGGAAGGAGAGGGGGTGGGAAGTTGAGAGGAGATGTAAGTGCAGCATGATTGTGCTTTATTAGATACAGTTACCAGATAGTTATCAGTTCACCTTGGGGTTAATGCCAGAATCTGAGTGTGACTTTGCAGTCAGTTACAACACAAGAGTTTTTGGAGCTGCAACACTCTTTTTTCTTTTCCTCTGGTTGTGACATGCTCCTAAATACTCTCCTTTCAAATCCCATGTCCAGGTGCTTTCTAAACATATGCAGAGCAAATGTGAAGCCTGGTTCTTCTCCAGGAAAGAAGCTTGGACCATTGTTTCTGTCATCAGCCAGATGAGAGTTGGCTCCTCTATCTATGCCTGCTCCTCTTCCCCACCTCCTCTGGAGCACAATTGCTCCCAGGTGCTTGGTTACCACTGGAAATTAATTTCAAGCATTTTTTTAGAGGGTCCTGACAAAAATTTGGTCCCACAGCCAGGTGGCACGAGGAGTGCCACTCCCTGGGTGCTGTGCCCCATGCCATGTACCCAGTGGTGTCACATCTCCTGCTATCAGGATGCACCTTGCATCAGAAGACATGAAAGGCTTCATCCTGCAGACCCTTGCAGGCAACTCTTTCTTTATAATTTTTTTCATAATATTTGGAGGCAGGGGGGTTTTGTGGAGGAGGGAAGATGGCAGCCATTTACTGCTGCCTCTGGATTACCTTGAGTCAGGTTAGCCAGGTTGTAGATTAACTGTGCACTAAAGCCCAGCAATCACAGAGCCATTAGAGATTCAGCATTATGTATATCCTCTTGTTTATGACTTTGTTCTTTCTTAACCCCATTTCTCCAAGGCAAATAGACTGAAGCCATGGTGTGCTCACAGCCAGGGCTGGTGCAGGCTCTGTGTCACCTTCCTTCTTCCTGCAGAATTCCTTCCTGCCTGCTGCTGGCCTTTGGGTCTCAGGAGGATGCCTGGGATTGAGAGATAGGACTGATGGTTGGATGTGGTGGTCTTAGTGGTCTTTTCCAGCTGTGAGAATTCTGTGACCTCAGGGACATGGCTCTTGGTTCTGCAGGGCATGGGCTGTGGTAGCAGAGGGCTTAGCCCATACCACCTGCAAGCACTGAATGCTTCATTGCTCCCCATGAGCTCATCTGGCAGCTGCCCACACCTCTGGAGATCCTTCAAGCTTTGGTCACTAGGGCTCTGGGGCTGGCCAAAACCCAAGCAGGGCTTGGTGTCAGGAAGGAGAACACAAGAACAGACCCTGACTTGCAACTGCTGTGGACTGGTGGCCAAGGAAGAGCAGAGCAAACACCTCCCCAGGCAGTGGGAGAGCAAGGAGGAGGAGGTTGGGTCCTGTGGCTTTAGGATGAGTGATGCTCCCTGCATGGGGCAGACTGTGGTGTGGAAGTGTTTAGTCTCATTTCTGGCTGGGTGGGACAAGGAAGTGCTGGCTCCTCAGGAAAACAAGTGGGTAGGATCACACAGGTGTAGCTGAACCACAAAAGGAATTTGACTTCAAATCTGCTCTTATTCAGCTAGAGGAACACTGTCCCCTACCTGTCCCAGGGACCAACTCTCCTGGCATCAGAGATGTGGGGCAGGGGGGGAAGCATCTTGTGAATTAAGCATCTTGTGAATTAAACACAAGCCCCCACAGCCTGGGTCAAAACCCCTGTGATAGCAGGCAAGGGACTTCTGACAGGCTTGGGGGTAATGGAGAGAAGAAAAAGGGCCAAGATAAATCCAGATCTGGACTTTGCAATCTTTTTTCAAAATCCCCATCAAAATATCAGAGCCAAACCTTGCTGACCTGGGGGCTACCATAAGCACAAAGTTTGCCTCCCAGGCCTGTCTCCCATGCTTTGCTTTTTCTCCCCAAGCTTGCCACTGAGCTGGCAAGCAGAAAATAAACTCAATGGCATTGACCTCAGGAGGTCTCTGTGCATGTGGCAATGACCACACATGTGTCAGCAGTGCTAGAGAAAAGCAGTTTTGACCCAGACCAAGGCTGGAAGCCTCTGGTGAGCCATGGGCAGGGGAACCTGACACTGCCAAGCTCAAACCACTGCTGTGGCTAGAGAGGTGGCCAGGGCAAAGCAAAAAGATGGGAAAAGAGAGAAAAAAAACCCCATGAAATTAAAGACTCCTTTCTTCTAGGGTCTCAAATCGCTGTATTCAGCCTTTCTTTAAAAAAAAACCCTAAAAATACATATATAATCCATTCACTTACTAATGTTTAGGGATCTTTGGGAAGTGTAGAGTTAACAAGATGGGTTTTTAAACAGAATGAGCTTGAAAATAGCAGAAAATACAGGACTGAACAGTGAGTGCAGTCTTCCTGTGACACATCCCCACCTGGATCAGGGCTCCCTGTTGTCAGAAGGGAACATGCCCGCCCAAAGCATACACTGACACCCTCTCCCTTTGCAAGCAGAATCAATCATACTTATGTGCCATATTCCATTTTAATTTTCATTGCACAGCCCCAGATTAATGGTTAATGTAGGACGTCTCCCCTTCTCCACTCCCATTACCATGGAGTGCTCTGAATAACTATTAACTTCACAGTTAACTGAAAGAAAATTGTTAATCATCTACAAGCTTATGTTGCATAAAAAGCATTCTCTGTAACCTTCTCCTGACTGGGGGAGAGCCCTTTCCTCAATGCTGACCTTCAAAGACACCTGGTACCTGCAGCAAAACACAGAAGATAACACCACATGGGCTTATCTGCAAGCCAAGGTCATCAACTACGTGAGCCAGTGGAGCACAATTTATGTTTCTCGGTGTTGATGTTGATCCAACATCCAGCTCACCTGCCAGCAAAGATACAGTTCTCTGCGTCCTCATAAAGCACCTAATGACTGGGTTTGCTTGGATTTTTTTTTTTTTATATATATATTTTTTTTAATTTGATCTGGGGAGCGCTGGGTGCTGCTGGGACACACGTGGGGCTGGTCCAGCCTGTCCTGTCACCCCCTTAAGATGTAGAGAGCCTGGGATGTGTCTGCTGGGTTGGGCAGCAGGTCTGGGCTATCTGTCCCACCCCTTCTGGCATCAGAGATGTGGGGCAGGGGGGGAAGCATCTTGTGAATTAAACATCTTGTGAATTAAGCATCTTGTGTATTAAGCATCTTGTGAATTAAACATCCTCTTCCCCCCCACCACCACTTCCCCTGCCCCTGATGCAGAAAAGCTGCTTTCTCCTCACCCCAGCTGCTTTCTGCCTCCCTGTGCAGGGTTTGGCTACAGAGGTGCAGGCTCCCTGTCATTGCAGGAGGTTTGCATCCAGGAAAATAAATCACCCAGAGTTTGTGAAGTAGGAGGGAAGCACTTGGGAAAAGTGAAAGATTAGGCTGTAAGCCTTGCAAAAACGCCCCTTCTGGCTGTAAAGATGGGCCGCGGATGTTGTGTTTTTTTAGCTCTTTTAGATGATTATTTCTGTGCCAGACTTATTAAGCAAGGTATTGTTGGGACATTGGCAAGGAGATAAATGGGGCTGCAGGCTTTGCAGGCTCTGCATCTGGTCAGTGTCAGGCTGAGGGCTGCAGTAAACAGGCTCTGCAGCTGCTAGGGGCTAACTGGAACTCTGGAGTGCTCCAAATCCAAACATTTCCACATTAGGCAGCTCATGTCCTCTCCCAGCACCGAGCTGCAGCCATTGACCTCAGGAGCCTGCACTGCATCAGCTCGTCCTGGCTTCTCCTTGGCCAGCAATCCCACCCCTCCTCTTTTTATGGCTGTGGCTCTTGAAAGTGAGAGCAACAACCAGAGCTTGGGGTCAAGTGTAAGGTATCCAAGCATTGTGCAACCTCCTGTCCTGCTTGTGGAGTGATGGGGTGGCTGGGGTGAGAGCCTGGTGAGGAGGGACTTGCTGAGGGGGTCCTGGGCAGCAGGATGCTGTGGAGAAAAGGGTTTGGGGGGAAAGCATAGATAGCTCCAGGACCTCCTCAGACTTTCTAGTAATCTCTGGCAGGGTCATCCCAAGCTCTACAGAGTGGTGAGCAAGGACTAAGAGCTGCTCTTGGCTCTTCTTTGGGCTTCAGAGAAGTTGCATCCAAACATGAAGCCTTGTTCAGGTGTCCCAGAACATGTCCCTCAGGTATTGTGCTTCCTCACCTCTTCTTCCTCCCCTGCCTTCCCCTTCCATTTGCTGCCTTGGGCTGGGAGCAATTTGGTCAAGACTGATTTCAATGAGGTAGTGGATCAAGGGTTGGACTTGATGATCTCAGAGATCCCTTCCAACCCAGCCAATTCTATGATTCTATGATTTGCAAAACTTGTCTCACAAGAGAGGCAAACATCTCATCAGCTGGAGCCTTTGGCCATCACTGTGATAAAAATAAAATCAAATTCCATCCAGCAGGAGTGGCTCATTGGTGCCCAAGGAGAGTCTGTGAGTGGAGGGGGTTTGGTGTAGCTGTTTTCTGGTCTTGTAGGTTCCCAAATTTCTGGGGAAGTCCCTCCTCGTGTACCAGCACAGGTTAACAGGTTGGAAGACAGGGCTCAAGAGCCCTTTTGCTCCAACACAGTGGCTGGAAAGCAACATCCCCAGGAGGCTTTTCCAGGTTATGGCATTTAAAGCAACAAGTGTGTCCTTGGCACCAACCTCCAGGTGGGAAATTCATCATGTGCTGACCCAGCCCTGCTTAATTATATTCTGATTAATCAAGTATTAGCCCCTTTACATCAGCCCTCCTGCTTGCTTGTCTACTCTGCAGCAAAGTGTGCTCTGTGCTGAGGGAAAGAAAGATTCCTTTTGCTGTTTGGCTGACTCCAGGCTGGATCAGCTGGCCAGGTGCATGGCCAGTTTCCATTGCTGCTTTGAAGCTGAGAAGTATTTTGAAAAGAATAGAGCCTTTAGCCCTGTAAGTGAAAGCCATTTATCTTAGGCTGAAAAAGTGCTGGCATGGAAAAATTCCAATGCTCTGAAAGTCTCTTTTCCTGAATGTCTTGGATACTTGCTGGATTAGGTTCACTGGTAAGGAGCTCGGAGTTATGAATGCCTCTTTTACAGAAGAGCTGCAGAAGGGAAAGGCAAGCACTGGCAGGCTTCTAAGTGGGACAGAGCAAGATTCCCCATGGACCAGACATTTCTGAGATTGCTTTCAGAGGTAGGGTCAGTGTTACTGCAGCAAGATGAGCTAGTAGTAAATACCCTGTTGTAACCATTGCTATGACTGTTCCCCAAGGGTACAGTATCAGCAGAATACCTTATATAAACAAAGTGAAGCACTATTGGCTCTGCTCCTCCTGGCTGTTTAATAACACTTTGTGCTCCATACAGAGAGTGTTGGAGTGTTTTATAGACACTAATGAAATCAGCCTCAGGATGGTATTGTCAGGTGAGGCTGTGTTGTCAGCCCTTTCCCTGGGATGAGCAGCCAGGCGGGACAGGACACCCATCTGTGTGCCTGTGCTTTCCAGGAGGAGACACTCCTGGTGGGATGGGACCTTCTGCTCCGTCACCACCTCCTTACCTAGTTTCTGCTGCCTGGCACTGAGGGTGGGATGCAGGAGGAGGTGATGGAGGCTGCAAGCATGGTGCTGTGTCACCCCACTGCAAGGCACAGGCTTTCTCCTGGGTCAGAGCAATCTTCAGCCACCCAAGGTCTAATGAGCAGAGGAGGGAAACCCAGGTTCTGCTCTTGGGTCACTCAGGGTGTCTCTGCTGCATTTCAAGACCTTATGTCAGCTTGCAGTGATTGAGTTCCAGGACTTCTCCTACATAGCTCCAAATAGCAGCCTGGAGAGTGGGGGTGCTGAAGCTTGCATTGCACAAAGGCTGTGACCTCTTTGGAGAAAGATGGGCTGTTTGCTGCACTTTTGCAAGGCTTCTGCCCTTCTCATGAACAGTAGCCCCAGTTTTGTCCCAAACATCCGTGCTGGCCCTGGGGTTGTTATTGGAGCTACCACTGATGCTTTGCTTTAAATAGATCCTAAGCAAACCTCTCTATTTGTTTTTCTTGACATGGTACTGACTGGTGCTTTCCAAGAAACAAAGGAAAAAAAAAAAGCTGGATTCACAGTGGTGACTTTGACTCCATCTGGCAACAGCAAACTGATCTCCTAAGTGAGAAAGCACAGCCATGAAGAGCAGAAGTAAAGGGGTCACTGGGAGGAGCAGACTGTTCCTTCTGACCCAGTGGCTGCACAGGACAAATTCTCACTGGTGCTTGGTTAGAAGATGCCTCCATTTCAGGATCTCCTCTGTCACAAGAATACCAAAGGGTTTTCCAGGTCCATGAGACCTGCCTATGGAAATTCACGGTGTGTTTCATGAGGTTTGCTGCACTTTGCCCAGCTCTGCTAGGTCAATATTTTGCTTCCAAACCATGCATTTGCCTTTCTGTGTTGTGTGGCCTGCAAAGCTGCTGGACTCCTGTCCATTTTAGGGGTGAATTCCTGACAGGGTGGACTGGGGAGCAGGGGGTGATGGGGAATAGAAGGACATGTACTGAGTACCCCCCATTCCTACCCCCAAAAGTGGGCTGGAATTCCCGCTGTGGAGGCTGTAGGGTCAGAGGGAAGCCCTTGTTTTGAAGCTCTCTAGTGGGAGGTTTGGACTTGGGGTGGCTCAGAGTGGCAGCCTGGAGATGCACAGATCTTAGACTGGACTTTGTATCCTGGGGGAAGAAACTTCTGGGAAGCCCTCAGAGCCTTTCCTTCTGGCTGGAGGTTCAGCCAGTTCAGGCTGGAGCCCCTGTGATGAAATAGAAGGGTTGAAAACCTTTCTTAGCATCATCTCCATCATTCAGCTCCTCTGCATCCCCCTAAAGGTTTGGTGCCTGTGCCTTCTGTGCCCTTGGCTGGTGTTGGGCTGCTGGGGCAGAGCTGTCAGAGCAAGAGGCAAATGCCACCAGTTTATGGCCAGCAGTGAGCTCAGGCTGCAGGTTTTGGGTGGATCTTCCTGAGCCTCTTCCTCTGTCTGCTCAGGGGCACTTGGAGATGCAGTCTGGGAATGGGGGTGGAACCTGGGCTCTGCTACCAGTAGGAAGCTCATTTGGGAAAGCTTCATGTGAGCAATTGGGATGTGCTCAGGTTTAGACCTGAGGCATCAGTCCTGGTGGGTTTTACTGCTGCTGGTTGCAGCAAAGCTGGGAGAAGCAACACTACATGAAGGTGAGGGCTGAAGGTGATGCTTCCTCCTTCCTCAGCCAGAAGTCTGGACTGGCCTCTCCATCCCTTCATGAAGTGTCCACTCCTGACTAGTCCACATCTAAATTCAAGGACTTTGCTTAAGAGGTGGAAATCTAATCTTCAGAGGTAGTTACTTTCATGCTGGGCAGAGCCAACCCCCATATTTCAACACAGGCTGAAATATGGATGGACTTGAAAGCTTCATCAGGTCTGGATCTAAATTTTGTGACTGGCTCTGTCTCAATGACTGTCTGGATCACATGCTCCTGAAATCCACTCTCTCCACTTCCCAGAACTCCACCTCTGGAGAGAAGTTGCCAATAGCATTATTTTGTGTCCATTATATATATATATATATATAATGTATATATATAGGGTGCATTATATGCATACAGTGTTCTCTGTGTGCAGCCTTGACGTGGAGGTAGAAATCCCATCCTCATCCCAGCTGCCTGCTGGTTTTTTGTGCCACTGCTTAGAATTTGGGCTTTTCATCAGCTAACTATAAGATTCTGGTACTTCTTCCTTGTTTTTGGGGGGGGTTTGTTTGGTTGGTTGGTTTTTGGTTTTTTTCTTCCTCCTGCCTATAGTGCCTGGAATATGCATTCACATCCTATTGATGGAAATGATAATTAGGGGGTTTGTTACAAGAAGCTTGCATGAAGTTCTCAAGCTGTCATTCAAAAAAAACCAATCTTTTTTTTTTTACAGCCAACTCTTGATTATCAGTGGGTGCATTATCTGAGCTGCAGATTAGATGTGCCATGTTTAAAAAAAAAACCCAGACCTCTACAAGAACCTTTTTCAAGTACAATGCACAATGTTTTTTTCTTTTTATTTATAACCTCAGAGTGCATCTTCAACTTGGGGTTTGTTTTTTCAGAGTTAAAGGTTTTAAAGCACTGCATTCCTGGGGCCTTATTTGCATGTATTTTATTTATTTGTTTTGCCTTTCTTTCTTTGCCCTGACTGCCCTGGGGACTAAGAGCTGAGCATATCAGCTTATGGCATCTGTGTAGGAGGGCATGTGACACAGTAACCTTTCCCCAGCTGTTTTCTGGTGCTGCATAAGGGTTTCTGCAGTGTGATGCTGCACAGCCAGATGGGCTGGAGAGGAAGAGGGAGTGTTCTGCTCTGAAACATACAAAATAGAAAAAAAAAAAAAAAAAGGTCTATACCTGAAGGAGATGTGAAACAAACAAATGAAAAAAAAAAAAAAGGGGGGGTCTATACCAGAAGGAGCATGAGTGAGTGACAAATAGCTGAAAGAGATGTCTGAGGAACTATTTGTCAGGCTGGAGAATCAGCAGCTTGTTCAAAACCTTTCAGTTTTTCAGTTCAAAGGAGGATCTGACAGAGGAAGGCTCAGTGCAGATTCAGATGCCAGCACTTCAAAAGCCCTCACAGCTGAATCAGCAGATTTCTCTTGCCACCCATAGTGGATGCAGCCCTCATGATGCCCACACCCAGGCTTGCTTTGAGCTCCTGAAATGAGCCCTTTAGGATGGTCCCACTCTGCAGCTTTTCTCCTGCTCCTCCTCCTCCTCTTCTCACCCCCTTTTGGCTTTGCAGCCTTGGGGACAGCTGCCTAAGCAAGGATTTTGGGGAGGGAGCAGTGATGTCTCAGTGCTACCTGTGTACAGATTTTCAGCCCTTCCTTTCACTCTCTTTGTGTCTTGCCTTCAAGTCCCACTGGGTCCTGGCATGGGGCAGATGCTCCTCCTGCCTGGCTGAGCTCCATCCCTGTCAATGCTAGAGAAGGACCCAAATCAGCCCTGCCCAGACTTTGGCAACATTTGGGTCCAGATCTCTGGTTTGATTAGAAAGCTCTCTAAGAAGTGACAACTGTTTAAGTGTTGCCTGAAGAGTCTGAAATTAGCTCAGGATTTTTTTGCAAAAGCAAGTCATGCTGAGTAAAGTATTACTGACTGGTTGTCAGCATTAATCCAAAACCTACTGCCCTGTAATAATTTTACTCTTTGCTTTTGCGTTGGAGGGATGGAGATGGAATAACAAACAGTAAAAAGAAGAAAGGGCTTTTTCTGCGAAAACAGAAAAAAAAAAGATAAAGTTAGCACATTTTTATTCCAACCAGAAGGTTTTCTGAACACGACTTTTGGCTGAATTTTTTTTTTTTTTTTTAAATCTTGGCTCAGAATTATCAACCAGCTCTAATATCTTATGGAAGATGTTGAACTTAATAAAACTGCAGGCAGGCAGAAACAATACCCCCATTCATCTCCACACAGCCCCACACTCCACTTCCCTGCTGCCCTGCTCACTCCTGGGGCCAGGAGCCCTCTCTGGTGCCATGAACCCTTCCATAGGCTGGGGTGGGATTTCTGGGCTGGGAAATCATCTGCAGAGCAGCTGAGGGAAGCAAACACCTTTCTAGGGGGGATGCAGGACAGGGCAGTGGGAGCTGTGGCATCTCCAGTGGATGTGCCATAGGTTGGAAGGAACCTTAAAGCTCATCCAGTTTCAACCCCATGGGCAGGGACACCTCCCACCAGCCCAGGTTGCTCCAAGCCCCAGCCAACCTGACCTTAAAAACTTCCAGGGATGGGGCATCCACAGCTTCCTTGGGCAATCTGTGCCAGTGTCTCACCACCCTCAAATTCAAGAATTTCTTCCTAATGTCCAACCTAAATCTCCCCTCTTCCATCTTAAAGACATTAACCCTTGTCCCATCACTTCACACCCTTGTAAAAGTCTCTCCTCAGATTTCCTGCAGGTACTGGAAGGTTGCCCTAAGGTTTCCTTGTAGCATCCTCCTTCTCCAGGCTCAACAACCCCACCTTTCTCAGCTTCCCTCTCTTGATGCTGGGGAAATGTAAAAGTAGGCTGTGCAGTGGGGGAAACACAGACCCAGAGAGATGGAAAAATCAGGGAACAGCTGAACCTTCACCAGGGTTTGGCACCTTTCACCAGGGCAACAGTGGGACAGTCCCCTGGGGCTTTCCTCCTGCCCCACTCAGGATGTGGGACCCTGGGGATGACAAAATGGGTCCTGGAGGCAGAAGTGCAATTTCTGCTGTTGCCCTATTTTGGGAAGTTTTCATAAGGCCAACAAGGGCCCCATTTTGATTCATTGAGGTCATTGGCAAACCCTAGGATGGTGTTTACATTGCCCAAGGTATTCACCCAAGCTCTGCTCCCAGGGGAAGAGGTGACCTTCAGCTTTTCTTGGTTTGTCCTGTCTCTGGCAGGTGGGGGTTTTGACTGGAGTGCCTGGGTACTGTAATCAAAATAAATCATCCTTATCATCCCTGGTGGGGATACTGCAATGGAAACAGAAACAAGCACCTACTTTGCACTTGGCAAAAAGTGACAACACTGAGAGGAGTGGGAAAGGAGCTCAGGGGATGAATCCCAGGCAGCCACCACCACCTTTCCTCAGCACATCTCTCCTGCCCTGAGCACGAAAAAAACCCTGCCCTTGACTGGAATGCTTGTCTGATGTCCACATTTAACCAGCTAGCAAGGAGAGAAATGGAGAGGCTGTGGTGATGTTCTGCCTATTACTTTTTTTTTTTTTTTTTTTTCCCAGCAAAATTGGCAAAGGAACCCCCACATCCCAAACCCTCTGTCTCTCCCCTCCCTGGGTGAACTACAGAACACAATTTTTCATTTAGGTTGCCTGGTCTTATTTGGAGGGAAAAAGTGTTCAGTGAGAAGTGAAACTATTTAAGGCTGCCTTTTTACTGGATTTATATGGGTCTCATGGTGCTGAGAGCTGACTTTGACTGAATTCTTGTAGTACTGAAGAAAATGAGTACTCAGAGAATCTTCTCACACCAGCACGGCTATGGATACCATAATCATAGGAAGAAAACTTTATAGTTTGCATGTTTTAAAACCCAGAAGCTCCATATAGGAGGGGGCCACAGGCTGAAGACTGAATTCTCTGATGTCCAGTGAGGTGTAATTATTCTTTGGCTTCCAAGGAAGCTCTGTAGAGCCCCTTCCCAGCTGCATATTTTCTTGAAGCTCATAGCAACAACTTCCTATCTCAGAAATGTTTCAAAGAGGGGTTTCTGGTTGCTGTCAAGGAAAACAGTTGTGGGAAAGGTGGGGAGATGTGCAGGCAAGAAAAGGTTTGTGGTTGAAGCAAAGCCAGGTCAAGCAGATCCTGCTTCTGGCTGTGAGCAAGACAAGAACCCTGCCTGTGCCTCTGCTGCCTGAGCATGGGGCAGGGATGAGCACAAAGTTGCACTCAGGCTCTTGAGAACTTTGGTCTCATTGGGAAGGAGATGTCACTCCCTTGCTGAAGGCTCTTTAAACCCCAGGTCAAGGTGCAGGCTCTGCCACTGTCTTCCTTGGTCCTTTCCCTTCCCTCCCTCGGAAGACACAGGCATCCCAGCAGTGGTTTTTGGCCAGGAAAAGCTTCCCCCTTAGTCAGCTCTGGGGTGATGCTCTGCACCCTGGCAGGACTGAGGGAAGGGCTTTAGGGTGAGCTGCTTTAACATTTCCACCCTCCTGCTTTGCTCAAAGAAGCAAGCCTTAGCTTTGAAGCCTTTGAAACGACATCAAAGGATGAGATTTCCAGAGGAATTTAAGGGCTCAGTCCCATTGATTGTCAACAGGAGATGGGCCCTGGAGCTGCTTTGAAAAATCTTATCCTACATGTGTGTCCTTGCTGAGGAGGAAGTGAGAAGGAGTTGGCAGTTCCTTGGCTTTGTAAAAGGAAGATCCTGCCTCTTTTCTGAAGATAAAACATAATGGATTTGGAAATTATGTCCAATACTCAGGTTCACTGTGAAAACAGCCAACTGCTTTGAAAAGGAGAAGCACTTAAAACCACCCTGTGATTTTGCCCCATCCAAAAGACGGTATCTCACCTGGTGGTAACTCAAGTGCTGCCATTTGCGCTCCCCTTGGCTTTGCTGCAGGTGAAGTGTTACCTTGCTGGGAACCTGAAAGCCTCTAGACACGGAGGCTGTGACATGGGGAGGCAGTAACCACTTCTCTGCCTCTTTTTTTGTCACTTTTCAGCAGTCCTTTAGTACAGCCAGGTTACTTTTTGACAGGGATGTCACCACCCCTTTGCAGAATTCTGCTGGTGAATATTAACCCGGGGAGGGGGGTTAACTCTGAACACCCTGGAGAAAAGGCACCAAGGGGTTGTGTGCACCATCAGGATCTTCTCATTGCCACCAGCACCAGCTCAGGACCCTGATGTGCAGATGGGACTTGCTGGGAGCTGGAAGTGATGCTCCCAGGCAAGCATGGGAGGTGTGGGGCTACCAGGGGTGCCCATCCTTGGGGCTGCCCCAGGCTGAGCTGGTGCTGGCTGTGGGGAGAGGTGGTAAAAAGGGCTGGTGTTGATGGGCTCCCACAGAAAGGCAAAGGAAACTTGGCTGCAGCCTTGCTGGTGTGCTATTTTTGTTCAAGGTAATAACAGGAACTCCACTGTAAATAAAAATAGACAAGTGAAGAATTTCCCGAGTCTGCCTCTGCTCATTTCTCTCCCAGTGAGGAATTATCCCACTCCAGAAGCATAAATCCTTCTTGTCTGCTCCTTGGAAACTGGGACAATAACACTGGAAGGGAAAGAAGAGATTACAGGGTTGTCACTAGGGTGACAGCAACATATTGGAGACTGGGTGCCAAAAATGCATCCTCTGCAGCAAATAACAGCCATGCTCTGCTGGGATCATCCTGACAATGTGAGGGCAGGCAGAGCCAGTCCCTGCTGCTCCTGCTGCCAGGGATGTGCTGGATGGGGGTCCTTGTCTTTCCCCAGCTCCTGGCACTTGGGTGGGATCAGTCGTGTCCCTCCCCTCCTGCCTGTCACCCAAACCTCAGCAGCACCCCCACCTCAGCAGCACAGAGCATTCCTGCCCCAGCTGATAACCAAACAAGGTGTGGAGGACCAGCTGCTTTCCTTGATGGGATTTAGTGTCTTTTCACAGCCCCATTTTGCTACCAAGCCTGAATTTCTGGGGGTGCTTTTGTCTTCCCATATGAACCAGGGAGCTGAGGGTCTCCTACACTTCCCCACTGAATGTGTCTTTTGGTTAATGACTACTGCTGAAATCAGAAAAGTGCTTGAACTGCAGTTATTTAGTGGTTAGGGGTTGTTGGGTGGATGGTTGGACTTGATGATTTTAGAGGCCTTTTCTAACCTTGATGATTCTATGATTCTATGTTTCTATGATTCTATGAACTTCACTATCCACACAGAGCCCTAGGACTCTACCAGGAACTGGATTAACTGACCCTAACTTTTTTTCACAGCCTGTCTGCCCATCCTATGCCCATCCTACCCATCCTATCCCTCCCTCTCCATTTCAAGCATCCTTAGCACTTGAGGAAACCCTGCGTCCGCTGCAAATGCAAAGATATTTTACCAGGAGCCCCAGCAGATCCCTTTTGGAACCTGCAGATGTGCTGCAGACCACGGTGAGGAGGTGGCAGAGTCAGAGGCAGCACCACACAGATCCAGCTGAAAACTTCTCCCTCCTGGAGGGCTTCGTGTCCAACTCATCCTCACGCTTCCCACTTCAGCCCAGGGTTTGCAAGGGGAGTTTGTGACTCACCAAGGGTGGGAGTTTTCTTCAAGCTGTCACATGGAGTCACATCAAAAGCTCACCCGGCTTCAGATGTTGATTTTTCCATTCTCAGCTGTTCGTGGCTGCAAGGAGATGGCCAAACCCACTGTTATTGTCTGTGCAGAAAGTGAAGGAGGAGGGATGTCTGCTCTCAGAGGCAAATGCAGGAATGCTGGGGGTGTTTTTCCAAATTGTAAGCAGTAAGATACTATTTCCAAGCCCCTTATTTTCAAGAAGTTTAATTATGCTTTAACTAAAAGCAAAATGTAAAACCACAGAAGGTGATGTATCTTATCTGAGAGCGTGTTACCCCTTTTAAATAATAAAAAAGTGTTTAATATTGTTTAAAAGTGCTTAATAATTAATAATTAATAATACAAAATTAAACATCTTTCGCGAGGGGATAAATGAAGAAAGAAGGATGGGCAGATTCTTGTTTCCTCCTCCAAATCCCTGCCACCCTATGATCAAGCTTCTGACCAAAGTTTACAAAGTTTGAAACTGCAGAGTGAAGAGAAATGCAGAGTAGCAGCTTGTGAATGGAGAGGTGTGAAACTGGGGGTGTGAAACAGCAGAGCTGATCTGTCAGGTCAGCTTCCTCACACTGCTGAGATGTAACTCACAAAAGACAGGAGACTGCCACACAGCATTTGGGCTCCAGAAGACTTTTAAAAAGGCAGAGGTAACAAGCTCTGAGAAGCTGAAAAAGGACTGAGAAGCCCAAGGTCTGTCCTTACTGATGAACGCAGCTTCTGTCGATGGCTGTGGATGTTTGAAGGATGCAGTGCAGGGATGGGCTGACTCCTTTTCCACCTCCATCTCTCTGCAGGACTGACAGGATGGCTCTGGTGTTGCCTAAGCAAACATGAAGCTCCTCCATAGCTCTTACCCAGGTTCCCTTCCTGAGGAGCAGCAGCTGGTTGAGTAAATGCTGCAGGAGAAAAAGTGGGTGGTGGGTCTAATTTAGGGATTCTCTCTAATGTTACCCATGCTCTCTAATTTTACCTGTTTTCTCTCTACTTTAGGGGTTCCATGCCTGCTGGTTGGCCAAAGCTTAATGCTGACAGAGCAGAAATGTGTTGTGTTCATCCACCACCTTGCTGAAGCCTGAATTTTCACATCAGCCTGCTGCTACCACTGCCCAGGAGCAGGATCTTTACTCAGTATATTATTTTTCTGTTTGCCAAGCATCTCCAGAAGAAATCAATTGTATGTAAAGGGTTTTTTTTTCCTGAAATCTAAGATAAATAATACTCTCAGTTCAGAGCCCTCTGAGGCACTAGCCTATTTGTTCTTTTTTCATCATGGCAGGAGTCTAGCCAAGCACTTAGATCCATGCTTAAGTTTAAGTGCATGTCTAATAGAGTTAAAACCAGGTTCAGAGGCATCCCTTGGTGCCCTGGTGAACAGGCAGAGGCAAGGTGTAAATGTAGCTGTCTTGCTGAATCAGAGCTAAGTGATAATATGTTCCCACAAGCTGAGACAGAGCAGTGAACTCTGTGTGTTAACAAGGTGACATTTCAGAGCAGAGGTGAGATCAGAGGACAGGGAAACCAGGTTTTCATAGCATCCACCTTGAGGAGCCACAAGACAAGAGTGGGAGCTGAAACATGAGGATTTTGAGGTGCAGCTTGAAAATGGTCAGGGCTTTTTGCTTCTCTGTTGGCTTTTCTTGCAGGCATATGGCAGGGAGGGTTTTTTTTCTGCTCTCATGTGTGCTGTCACACATCTTACTTTCTCATGGTAGGGCAAATAGGCCAGCAAGAAAAGAAAGTAGGACATTTGGCCTCTCTCCTCTATGGGAAGTGCAGTGCAGATTGGCTTCTGAGAACTGGGACAGGATCTCCAAAAGTAGAACAGCTGGTCACCCTCTGCCTGGCTCTGGTGCCTGACAAACCTATCCTCAAGAATTCAGAGACATTTTTGGCCTACTTAGGGAAATATGTTCTCAAAACAGGGACAGATACACTGGAACAGACCAGAACCTCTGCTTTCCCTCTGGCACGCTGAGCAGGGGTAGGAATTGGAGGAGCCACATGGTGGGCAAATAAACCCAAGAGGTGATGTATGTCACTTAATCCATATCAAGCAGTACTTGGGTGACAAATCTGCCCTCCTTGACCAGCAGAACATGGGGGGCAAATATTGCACTTCAGTGTCAGATGATGCCTCACTGCAACAGAGAACTGGTACCAAACCAATGTTTTGTGTGTGAGTGTGCTATGTGCTTATATTTCACCAGAAACAAAAAACCCTCACTACATTCAAGTAAAATACATAGAAAACATCCACAGAGGCTTTCAATGCATTAAGTTCCTTCTCTAAGTGTAATTAGGGCCATATTATCTACAATGCTATTTGTGTGCTAATGATGCCAGCAGGATGGCAGCACATTCCTGGGCAGGTTCCTGGGAACCATGCAGGAGCCTGTGTGGGTCAACAGGAACATGGAGGACAAACCAGGTCAGCCAGCACAGTTCTTGGAAAGAAGCTGCTGTCCTCACTGGTTGAGGAAAACCCCTTGGTAGCTCCTTTAATGATGGCCATTAATGTTTCCACCTGGTTGCAGCTTGGAATAATCCCATGTGGACTTCTCACCTTGAGGCAGAGGTTGCTGTGTGGCTCTAGGTTCACCCTTTTAGGGCTCATCATTAGTCAGCTCAGGTATTAGGATGAATCTCAATAGTTAGAGAAGGAGGCTAATAGAAAGAGAAGCCTTTCAATTTTCTTTTTTTTTTTTTTGTCCAGTAAGTGTGCTATGGTAATGAACTTGGAGCCTAGTGGTTCCAGTTGTAGTGGGAACCTCACTGCCTTGAGAACAGGTCTTTAATCCACTTGAAGAAGTGTTTCATAAGCCATATGTGATGCCCTGCTTTGAATATTAATACCTAGAGCTCTCATTCAGCTCACAGCCATTTCATGGAAATGCTGTGTCTCTCTGAGGCCAGACAAAGCCCTTGGGTGCTCTGATTTCTTTTTTTTTTTTAATTTTTTTTTTTTTTTTTGCAGACAGTTTCAGGTTGTTCTGTACTCTTAATTCAAAATTCATATTCAGCTTAGAGTCTCTGACACCCCTGCATTCATATTACATAATATTAACTGAATTTAGATTAAATGAAAATGTGAAGGACACTAGAGGACAGCAGGCTTGGTCTACTTAGCCAAGTGACCTGTTAGTTATATACTTCAGGAAGGTCCTTAATCTTCCACAGTGCAGTCCCTTCTGAAATAAAATAACACAAGGAGGCAGTGACTGTTCTGGGCAACTCTCATGTTTTTAAAGGCCGTCAGCAAAAGCTGGAAAATGAATATTCAGTGTGAACTGAGATGCATTCTAGCTGTGTCAGCCAAGCAGGTTTTGTTTTTTACAACTCTCTCTGTGGGCAGAGTTGGGAAGTTACAGCAACAGAGCCTCTGTTGAAGCTCTTGCTCCCACTGCATCCATGGCAGCCACAGGATCACGGGGAGGTGGAGGTCTTGGAAGTGGATGTGGACAACCCTGGTTATTTTTAATATTGGAAAATGTCTTTGATAATGCCTGAGGAAGGTGGTTTGGGATTTGGGTATCCTCCAACCCAAGCAATCAGGGGCTGAGCCAAGCCATATACCTCGTGGGGACCCCCAAGCCAGGTGTAAATGAACAAGGAGGGAACTGTCACTTTTGGGGTAGCAATTGTTGCAACTGTTCTGGTTTCCCAGTGCTGGGAAGGGATGGAGCAGGTATTGCTTTTCTTGCTAGCTGCTGACTCTGTTTGCATGTACTCCCCATGAAAAAGAAGTGTTATTTGCCAGGTCTGACTGCAGAGCACCCTTGCTCTCTGGTGACCATCAAGACGTGGCACAAATCTTCAGTGCAAGAACCCTGCTCCAAGGCTGGGCAGAGGCAAGAGAGGGTTTGATGGGTGTGTAGGGAGGCGTAGGTAATTCCTGTCACACAGGGGTGCCTACTGTTTGCGTTAGAAGTATTTGTGTCTCTAGTTTGTTTCTCCACTCTTTGATAGCACCAGGGAGAGGTTTGGAAAGGAGAGTTACTGTGGATCTGAGCTTCTGGTGGCATAGGAATTCCCATCTGGCACAAAATTAAGGAGAGGGTGTTTTGCACCGTGGGATGCATCACTGAGGGCCTGCATGGGGTAAGAAAGCAGCAAATAAATAACAAAACCATCTACCCAAAGCAGAACTGTCTGCTGGTGAATTCAAGCAGCATCAACAACAGTCCTGAGCTTTGATAGCCTATTGGGTCACCCAGCCTGAATTTCAATAGGAGAGCAAGTCCCTGACAGCAAAGAGAGGAATGAAAATATCAGGTGTGCTGCAGGTTGGGGAAGCTCCAAGCTTCCCCCCCTCTCCAGCTCTGGCTCCAGAGGCAGCTGTGAAAGCAGAGTGGGTGCTGGGTGTCCTTAGCCTTGGGAAGACCCTGGGGCTGAGGACTTCTGGGAGCCAAACAGCTGTGTCCTTTCTCCCTCTTTGTGGGCTATCAGCTTGAGAAAATAGCCAGGATTGTTTGCCTTCTGCACGTCCTCCATGTGGACTTGCTGTATGGTGTGAGATGGAGATGCTGCCCCCCAGGGAGCTGCCCCGTGCTGGTGTCCTCTTGGTTTGGCATGGATGTGCTTGGGGTGGCCTCTCTCCTGTCTTACACCAGACAAACAAAATCTGTTCCCCCTATCCAGGTCTGGGGGTAATCTGTCTCTGCAAGGCTTTTCTGGGCTTCAAGGGTGTGTTCAGTTCTGGAAAGGGATGGCTGAAGAGGCAGCTCCTGGTGAGGAAGAAGAGAGCATGAGATGCTGGAGAAACCAGTAAGCAAGGAGCTTGAGCTGGGTTTAACAAAGAGGTTTAGAACAGAGGATAGATTCCCTCCTTGGGAAAAACAGAATGTGTGGCTTGGGAGCTTGTTTAGAGGGTGGAGGGCTGGGCCAGGATGGCAGCAATCCCAGCCCTGAGACTGGGAAGGAGAATTTAGGTCTTTCCCCCTTTGCTGCTCCAGTGGGGGGACAAGTGCCACCATCACACAGGACTGGGAGAGGCTGTGCTGGCCATGTCTGGGTGGTGAATGGGGAAGTGGCAGGAGCTCCTGAGAATCCAAGGAAAAGGATTTAGTTTTTCAACCCCAAAGTAGTCACAGAGAGTTGCACGGGGGTGATTTACCTACTTGAGCAGGGTAATTTGGCACTTGCACCCAACCTTGAGGTTCATTTCCTCGTTCACCCCAATGCATGAAGAGAGAACAAATGTTTGGTAAACAGGAACCTAAGGTTTCAGTGATGAAAAGGTTTAACTCACCCACAGAGAGCTGCTTGCAGCATTGGCTTGGAAGTGTTCTTCAGAAGATGCTGACTTGCCTCCTCCCTGCTCTCATGCCTGGGGTAGCTCCAGCCATCCCCACCCCCTGGGACATCACCTCCTGGGGAGGGAGCACCCAGCCCATTGCTGGCAGCCTGGCTGGCAGCCCCACTGCTCTGCCAAGGCTTTGGATGAGCCAGGGGAATGTGCAGTGAGGTGGGGCCCTTGGGGTTGGCCTCCATCAGAGCTGGCAAGGGCCAAGCTGTGAAACTTGCACAGCTGCTGCCCAGGCTCACTTTGGGCTCTGAATAACTGGAGAGCTTTCCATCAGCAGGGCTGTCGGGCCAGGTATTTGCAAGCACTTTATTTGGTGGTTTCTTTTTAGTGTGGTTGTTGGACGGGGAGGACAGGATAGAGAGAGGAACCTTTCATGCTACAGCCTTCTGCAGCATCCGGCGTTTTCATGAAACCACAAAGGATGTTAAAGAAAAAAGAACAAGTACTCTGTTTATAGGGATTTAGATCATCAAAACAGAGAGGGGGCTGTGTCTTTCAGTGATTGCTTGGAGTCAAGGAGCCTGAAGACATAGGTTCACAGGAGGTGGGCTTCCAGCCTTCCCACCCTCCCTGGGTCAGAGTTTGCTGCCCTTTGCTTGTGCCACCAAAAAGTTTGGCAGAGCTGTTTGGCACTCCATCCCAGTGTGCTGCCCAGCATTGCTGTGCATATTAACAAGTCTCTCAGGAAGATGATTCCAGCCTTCTGCAGCTGCCTGGGAATTTGTCTTGTTCAGGGCTTCTCCACTTGGATCCCCTTGGATGCAAAGGATGTGTTGGATGCAAAGGAGAAGCATGCAGGACCCTGACCAACAAATGCCCAGGGAAGGGAGTTGGGCAATCTGTAGCCCATGGACCACCAGCTGGTGCTGCACTGCTTGAGAGCAAATGTTCCTTACCACCAACTGTGTTCAGTGCAGATTTTAATGCAAGGATGATAGTGGGAGGTAGTGCAGAAACAGGTCTGATGGTAAGAGCAGGAAGGCTGCTTCTCCCCAAGGTGGATCTGATGCTTTTTTAGGAGCATTGCACCAGAACAATGGCAGTGGAAGGGAAAGGGTGATGACAGCCTGTGATTCTTAATCTCTTCTGCTCATCTCTCCTCAGTGTCTAAGCTGACTGAAATGCAAAATGAAAGCAGTTGCATGGTGTAAATCAGATGCTGGAATAACTTTTCATGATCTAAACCTGGTGTCCCTGACCACAGCTCCTGGGCTCCTCTGTGCTGCAGGGTATGAAGCTGCCTCAGTCCACTGCTCACCCACCACACTTCATCCTTGATGGGAACAAGCTGCAAAACAAGAAATAACCTTTAAACAACCCAAACTGCCCAGTGCTCCTTGGTAGGTACCTGTGGAGGAAGGCATTTTAGGGGGGTGGAGTACAAGGAGGGGATAACACAGGGAGAGCCCCTGGGAGAGCCACAGCTCTGCAAGGCTGGGGGTGCCCTGCAGCAAGGAGCCAGTGACCAAAAACTCACACACTCTGCCTCCAGCTCTGCACATTAGAAATTTTCTACCTGATTAGAAGCTGCTCTTTTCCTAGAAAAAGTTCTTCCTGACCACTGCCAAAATCCCTGGTTTCTCCTCACTGCTGGCCTGCTGGTGTCTTTCAGGAGGAAGAAGGCAAAATAAATAAATAAGTTCTCACTCCTCTTTTTTAGTCACCCAGCAGCCATTGGACACCTCCTTTAAGTATATTATTAGCAACCCAGACATTCCAAACATAAACTGCAAATGATCCAGACACTGCTGGTTCTGCTGTGTGGGCTCCCTGGCTCCCAGACATGGTTGGTGACTTGCTGTGCTCTCTCTGACCTGAGCTATATCCCCATCATCTCCTATTAACCCGTGAGGAAAATGTTGGGATGAGGATATTTTGGAAAGGTGAGGACTGAATCGAGTGCTAATGTTTTATTCTCCAGCTTTCCCTAAAAAGCTGTCCATTCACGGAGTGCCAGTAAAGTTTTGATGTCATATTTTGGGTGTGGGAGAGACCTGGTAAATTCTGGTACTTATGGAATCTGGGAAAATTATTTTCTCTTTGGATTTACGTAAAAACATTCCCAGAGAGAGAAACATCTGGGGATTTTCTACGGAAAAAGCGTGGAGAGGTTTCATCAGCTCAGTGGAGAAAAAGCCACATGTTTTACAGGAATATATTTTCCAAAAGAAAAAAGGCTTGATTAGGTCTCCACATTACATAAGTGACTCGAAGCTTATGATTCAAGCTAATTAAACACATTTTTGCTGTGCCACACTGCCAGTGTAGATGCTTATTAATCTACTCTGTGGATTTTGTGGGCCCCACGTAGAGGGAGGGATTCCTAGGGGGGAGATTTTAGCTGATTACATGTAAATGGTCTTCAGCCCTGATTTTGTGAAAAGTTTCAATTTGGGCCTAGATTTTTCTGTTGCTTTTTATGGCCAGTCACACTGGGCCCCAGTATTTCTGTAGAACCTGCTAAGTGCATGTGCAGCTGAGTTTTGGGTGTGTATCCTACACAATTTTATCCCCCTGGAAAACACACACAAATGCAGAACTTTCATTTGAGATTCCCTTTTAGGTAAATTCCTGCAGCAAAAGCCCAGGTGTTCCTGTCTAGCAGTAGCATGTACCAAATCAACAGCCTAAGGAATTCCTAAAAGGTTGTGGGATTGCCTGGGAAGTGGACAGAAGGTCACTGGGATCCCCCCAGGTTGACAGCATCATGGGAGGGGTAACTCCAAAGCTAGTGGCATCATCCCAGACTTATGAGCTGGTCAGTTCCATCAGGATGGTCAATACGTCACATGCAATGAGCTTTGGGTTGGCTTTGGATCTGACTATTCTAGAGCTCAGAAAGCCCTGGTGAGAAAGCAGATTAATTTTCCAGACCTTCCAGTCAATATTTTTGAGAGCTAAGTTTCTGCTGGTCACATCTTTAGCTTTGCCCTGAAAGATATTTTGGTGTCATGTAAGTTCATTATCATTCAGAGACAAAACAAAGTGCTTCAGACACTAGGCAGAGAGCCAAAAGTTGCCCTTGGATGAATATTTGCAGTTCCTCTTGACTCAATGATATCTGAAGGTCAAGATGGGCCCAGAGTCTTCTGCAAAACTGAAACGTTAGGTGTGCGGAAGATGCTTTAGGAGGGCAGAGGTTATCAGCAGGTTCCAGTTGCTTTGTTCTGGTAATAAGGAGGTAAAATGTGTGCCAAAAAAAGGTAAAAGGGACACACTAGATGAATCTCATAGGACTGCCTGATCCCTTGGTTTCCAGCTGTTGGACTGTAAGATATTTTGCTCTTTTGCATTTTAAGTTGTTCTGAGCTCCTCCATAGCCTTTTTGTTAATGCTGAGCCCAGCTGTCTATGCCCAGGTGCATGTTTTTTGCTTTTACTCACTTTGTGGGCTCCAGCTTGCAAGATGGCACTTCTGTGCAAGGATAGGGCTGCAATTCAGCTGGGTCCACCTCCTCTTCCCCCCTTTCAGGAAGACCTCTCCAAATGTAGCCCTCTATGCAGGTATTAAATTCAGCAGCAGTAAATTATTGGCTCCTAAACACTGGTGCTGGGCTTGGCCAATGGTCATGAAAGTCAAAGTGGAGATTACAAACTGGAAAGTCATGCCAAGGCTTCAGGGATGCTCACAAGGATAGGCAGAGGACTGGGCTGCTAAAAAAGCATTGAAGGGTTTTTTTTGATTTGGGTACGTGCAGTAACGTGAGTGTTCTTCACCACTGGTCCTTGCACAGAGAAAGAAAAAGGAATTCCCAGGTATCTGCTGGGAGGAACAACCAAACACAGCTGAATGAGCAGCAGGCTCCACAAGAACGTGGACTTTCCCCCCACCCTGTTTCTGTCCAAGATCCTTCACTGTGAATCCCTCCACAAACCTGTTCCTGCTCCTAAGCACAATGAGTTTACTCAACTTTCTGTGTCTGGGATCCCACAAAACCTCCCCCAAACTGGAAATGAGCCTCTCTGCTGCAGCCCTCGGGGTGCTGATGCTACTGTTCCATCAGCCAGTAGCTGATCGGTCCCAGTAACCCTTTTGCTCTAAAACTGAAAAAAAAAAAGAGGATTCATACATTTATCTGCGGATTCCCACCCTTCTGACTGCTGTCCTGCCTCAGACAGCCCTTTCTACACCAAACTGAGCTCAGCCTAGGGGTGGAAAGGAGCAGCCTGAAGCAACAGCCCCTGCCAAGGAGCAGAGAAAGGGTAAATGAAATGAGATGGTCAGGCTTAAATTTGGGGGGAGTGTTGTGCCCTGGAAAGGGGCAGAGCTGCAGCCTTGTCCTGAGAGAATCTTCAACAGCAGCAGGACCAACAGCACTCAAAAGGCATGACTAGAAAGTTTGCATATTTAATAAAAACCCAAGCTTTTCTAGTAGGATTTTGGGGCTAGCAATCATTTCCTAGAAAATGAGATGGAGTGATGTAAAATCCCTGTAGGGAGGTTATAGTTTCCTGTGGAACTTCAAAAGGCCTCCCCATGGAAACAGAGGCTGAAGCCATCTCGGGGGCTCCACAGAACTGCCAAGTGGCTGGGGATGAGGTTCCCTATGATAGCCCTTGGTTGCCTCTGCCCAGGGCTGTCAAGGAGAAGCACCCCCCTACTTCTGTCCTCACTCATGGCTCCCACCACCTCATAGCATGTGGGCTGGGAAGGGCTTTTCTCACTATGAAAATCCTCCCCTTCTGGCTGCTGGTCTGGAGCCACCAGCTTGTCCTGCGCTGTCCCCAAAGTCACCTCCATATGGCAATAACTCTTCCAAAGTCTCCACGTAAAATGAATTTGCTCTTCACAGGCAACTGGTTCACTTTGGGTGCCAGAATATTGCCTTGTGGTTGCTAATAACCTGGGCCAGACCTGAGCTGGTGATTTATAGGGGTGTAGCTGCCTCCTTAAGTGCCTGCCTTGCCACTTTGCCTCTCTCCCCAAACTCTCTTCTGATCCCCTTGCTGCTCACATTCTGGGTATTTCCAGCAACCTCTGAAAGGAGGCATTAATGTAGATAAATATTACTGCAAGGAAGTAATGGCCAAATAGTCCCTGCATCATCTATATGCATTGCTCGGGGAGCGATTTTTCATTTCATACATCATTTGCTATTTCAGCATGTGGCAATTCTGCAAAATGAGGAGGGAGAATTAGAGAGTTGAAGAGCCCACCCCTTGTTCCTGCCATTCCCAGCCCTTGTGAGCACGGGGACACAGTGATTACTGTGCTGTTCCTGTCCTGAGACACCCCTGGATGAGCTCACCTGAATCTCATCCCTCCCATTCTTTCTTCAGCCTCTCTTTTCCTCACTCAGCTTTAACACACACACACCCAGGTGGGTCTGATCTCCTTTCCCACCCACCCCCAAACCTCCACCTCATACTGTGTTTTGCAGTTTAATTGGTCCCAGCATATTACACACAACCATCAACCTTTTCCCCTAACTCCAATAAGAGCTCACACACCAGTCAAGCGATCTTTCCCACCTGGGCTGCTCCTCTGGTTTCGTACCACTTAATCCTCCCCTGTGAGCTGAGCAGAAGTTTAAGGTAACATCTGCTTGGCTTTATGTCTGTTGTGCTCATGCAGAGGGTCCCAAGGTCCCCATTGTGGAGCAGGGGAGAGGAACAGCTTTGCCAGAGTCCCACATTTTCTGGGAGATAACCCACTCTGCCTGCCTCACCCCGCTGCCATTAGAGGCCCCAGTAGAATCTAGGATGGAGCTACAGTAAATTTCCTCTTCTGGACCACTGTGCTTATTCTCCCTGCCTATTTTCCCTTTGAGCTTTCCCATGAATTCACCTCCCCCCTGCTGCCACCCTGTTGGTGGTGGCACCAGGCTGTGAGAAGGGAGCAGAGCTGCCATCTCCCCAGCAAGGCTGGGGTGGTCCTGCCCCTCCCTGTGGTCCCCCAGCTGGCAGTGCTGGCATGCTGGGCCCCTTGCTGAGCCTCTTTTGATGGCTCCTGCTGGCAAGAGCTGCAGAATTCACACTGCTGGGGTTGCTCCTCAAAGGCAAGGGGCACCCCCATCCTGTGCCCTGCCAGCAGCACCCCCACTCCTTTGCAGGAGCTGTGGGAGCATCCTACAAAGTGCTCCAGGTGCCTGCTGATCCCAGGGATGCCTCCAAAGGTCATCACCTCCATCATGCTGCAGGTGTGGGGGAGCAAAGGGGTGTTTTTCTGCAGATCTTTCCTCCTCTTCATGGTCTCACATGCCATGCAGAGCTCATCCATCTCTGCAGTGTGCTGCTGCTCCCCTTGAAGTGAGCCATCATCTCATTTTTTGGTGACTTCCTAATGTGTTTGTTCCTTTTTTTTTTTTTTTTTTTTCCAAAGCAACAGCACAGGCATTGCTGCAATTGGCAAAAGAACAAAGCCTTATTGTTCAAAGCCTGTGTGCTCCAGTATCAGCTGGGACAAACACACCATTGCACTCCTTGCCCTCAGTTTCAAAAGCCAGCTGGACAAAGAGTGAAAAGGCTCAAAATCACAAGCTGGAAAAAAAAAACCTAAAACCTTCACCTTGATCTCGTCTCCAAAGGGTTCTGTCAAGTGCAGTTTTCTATCTGTGCTTTCTTTTTGCTGGCAATACCTCTTCAGAACTCTAAAAATGGCACCTCTTTCTCTATTGATTTGTCCCCCAGAGAAACATGGATTTCTCCCCTCTGATTGACACAGCTCCTTGTGTTGATTTTGCTGATGCAACAACCTTATCAATGGGTGTCAGGGTGACTCTGGCCACACAAAAGGAACCTGCTGCCCATCTCTTGGCAACAGCATTCCCTTGGAGTCTCCTCTGCAGGTTGTACCTCCCGGGACAAGTGCTGAGGTGATGCCTCAGCTCTCACACAGGTCCATCGTAGAGTGGGTCCTGACAGACAGTGATGGACAAGGCCCAGGAGGCTGGAGTTTCTGTTTAAAACTGCTTTAGAGCCAACCCAAACGTGCAAAATTAAATATTTTATCAATCTAATGCCCATTTTTTCTGCCACAATTATGCCTGGAAAACAGAGCACCTCCTCTGATGTGCTCACCTACACTTCAGAAGGTGGACATGGTGTTACATTGCCACAGAATACCTTTATAATTAGTTCCCTAGAAGCCAGACTTCTCAGCTTTCAATTATATTTGCTGGTTCCCTCTGGCCTGGCTGGTCAGGAAGCATCCAGAAGCACAACAGCAATCAGCCAGTTGCTTATCTCTCTGCCCTGGGATGTGTCATGCAGCCCAAAACTGCCCTGAGACTTTTTTCTGTTGATGTGACAAATTGTAAACTCCTGTCCAATTTCCTCTATGCTAACCCTGCAAAGTATTTCACTGCATTTGGGTCTCCTCCTCCCATAGGGTGTCTTAATTTTGGACTCTTTCCTCCCTAGACATATTAGTCTGTATGTCCTTCCAGCTAGGTCATTTTCTCCCCATGTCCCAAATCTTTTTTTTTTTTTGTCCTTTTGTGTTATATTCCACTCCTGGCTGGTGATTGCATCTCCCTCCCCTCCTCCCCCCAATGTGGTATCAATTGCAGTTTTAATAAACACTGTCTATTGCTTTTTCTAGCTCATTAATGAAGATGGTAAATAAAACTGGGGCTAACACCAGTTTCTAGTAATAACCCTCCAGGATTCCTCCCCACAAGCTGACAGTTCTGTCGTTGATCACTATTCATCACCCAGCCTGAACGTCAGTGTCCCCATGTGAGGTAATTTATATTCATTTAACACCATTCATCACAGAATCAGAGAAAACCAGGGCTAAAAAGAACCTCGGGAGGATGATTTCAGAAATATTCCTGAAGTTTCTAGCCTGCTCCTAAGTGCCAGCAAGGACAGAGATTGCCAGGCAGGTGGGTTTAGTCCTTATTACCCTTCCCCTTTGCCAAGCATCTCACTTGAACCTCTTGCCACACTCAGAGTAGATACAGACAACTTATTCCCTCCTTCTCTGGAGAGATCTTTCACATACTTAAAAATTCTTGTGTCTCCCCTGGTCTCCTTCTGGCTGGGGTAAACAACCCCTGCTGAATAAGTGTTTCTTCACAAGTTCTGTTTTCTAGACCTTTGATCCACTTCCTTCCAGAATCTCCTGAGCTGGATTAAGATGGTAGCAGCACTCCATAAAACAGAAGGATCAGCTGTATATTTTATAGGCAGAGCTCCTTTTTGAATGCCCTGGTGTTGTGACTGCCTTGTGTGTGACAAAATGGGACTTTTTAGGCATTCCAGGTTCCTGAGTTGCTGCACTGCTCCACATCCACCTCCTCATCTCTCTCTCATTTTCTCCCTCTGCAGCTGACTACCCCAGGGCACAACTTTGCTTCTCTCCTTATTGATTTACCTCCTGTTTTTCAGACCTTTTCTCTAATATATCAGGATGATTTTTTTAATCCTAATCCTTTTCTCTCAGGTTCTTGCAGCTTATCTCAGCTTGGTGTCATCTGAATACCTGATCAGGATGCTCACTATTCCATCATCCCATGGCTGGACCTCACTTGAACCCCACTCAACCCCTTCCTTGTATTTTGACAAAGATATCTCATTCCTCAGTACAGTTTTCCTGCTGTTTTTTTCACCCCTTCCTTAAGCTAATGTCTAGGACATATTTTCTTTGTTCACCTCCCATGACATGAAGTGAGATGATAACAAAGGCCTCACCAAAATCAAACTACCAGACATCTCCTGGTTTGTCTCTCTCCACAAGCTGTCAAAAGATGAAATTAGGTCAATTTGACATTATTTGCTCCTGGCAAATCAGCACTGTCTGTTCCTCTTCTCTTGGTTGTTTCCTAGGTGCTGGTGATTAGTTTGTTTAATTATTTGTTCCAGTGCATTTCCAGGAACTGAAATGAAGCTGAGTGGCTGTAGCTGCCTCTTGTTTTCCCTCCCAGTGACCAGGCAGGGAGAAACTCTACCAGGATCCCTGCTCCCCAACACTGCACCAAGGGCTCCAGGAGAGTTCCAGCCCAGCTTTCTGACTGATCATAGAATCACAGTATCATACAATTGGCTGGATTGGAAGGGACCTCAGAGATCATCAAGTCCAACCCTTGATCCACTCCCGCTGCAGTTCCCAGCCCATGGCACTCAGTGCCACATCCAGGCTCTTTGGAAATATCTCCAGACACGGAGAATCCACTACTTCCCTGGGCAGCCCATTCCAATGCCTGATCACCCTCTCCAGAAAGAAATTCTTTCTAATCTCCAACCTAAACCTCCCCTGGCACAACTTGAGACCTTTTGTGCCCTCTTGTCTTGCTGAGAGTTGCCTGGGAAAAGAGCCCAACCCCCCCCTGGCTCCAACCTCCTTTCAGGGAGTTGTAGAGGGTGATGAGGTCTCCTCTGAGCCTCCTCTTCTCCGACTGAACACCCCCAGCTCCCTCAGCCTCTCCTCATAGGATCTGTGCTTGAGTCCCTTCACCAGCCTAGTTGCCCTAATGATGCTTTCTTCATCCTTCCTCTGACCACCAGCCTATAGCCAGAACCCTTCCCCACTTGCCTTTCTGTCCTGTTCTGGTTCTGTTTCCTTTTTATGTCTTTTCCTATTTCATCCATTGTAATATATGCTGACCTTTTGGTGCTGACCTTTGATGACAACCCTCAGCCATCTGTATCTCAGCTTTCTGTTTGCTCCTTCCTTCCCTCTGAGGCCCCTGAAGACTGATTGACTTAGCTGCTTGACCTTTCCCTATGTTTCTTAACCTTCATTTTTTGGCTTGGCATGACTTATGCTTGTGCTGTTGCAATTGTTCCTGGAGACCATGTCAATGCTCCTGAAAGTCTTTATTCTTTTGATTTCTTTCCCTGATTTTCTGCTTACATCCCTTGGGGTTTTCTGTGGGTATCTGTGGTGCTCAGCAAAGCCTCTCAGGAGGGGGAAATGCAGAAACTCAGTCTCCCAGTGAAAGCCTGGACTTCACCCACTTCCAACTGGACTTTCTCAACCTGCCCCAGACTTCTTGTTTTCAGCAATCTCTTTGTCCCTTAGCAGAAGCAAACGCAGGAGCCAAATTCTGACCTCACTTACACCATTAAAATCTGGATCAGGGTCAGGAAACTGCTGAAGTTGTTTCAGGCTCACAGTGATGAGAATAAGAGCAGCATCTGCCTCATTAATTCCCCCAATCCACAGAAAGTAAATGATTCCAAGAGGAAATAGCTCTGCAGACGGGAGCCCTGGAAAGAATTAGAGGCTGACTTAATGGGATTAAGAGGAAAAAAATGCTTTAGCAAATCCAAATCAATCCTCTCCTTAAAACATTCAAGGTGCCAAAATAAATACAAACACTGGTTTGGGGGAGGAAGAGGTTAAAAATCTCTGGAAAAAAAGGGTCTTGGCCTCTTTTAAAGATGTCTTGTAGCAGAATGAGCTACAGGAAGGGTTGCTGAGTCAGCAATACCATACCTGCCTCTTGGTGTTTCTCTAAGGGTGGAAACTCAAGTTTCCCACTTTATCCATGGGGCTCATTCTGCATTTTCAGGTTTGATAAAAGAGCCATGGGAAAAAAAGAAAAAAGATAGCATTATCAGCAAGGATGGGTGAAGAGGTCTAGCAATTGGAAACCTCTCTCTCAGATGCCTGACCAGCCTGGTTCCCAGCCCTGAGAGCAATTCCTCCACTTGTTGCTTTGGGTTTTTATTCCGCTATTAATCACCATTTTTTCACCCCCTCGGCACCGTGCATGGCACAAGGAGCAGATGTGCCAGAAATAAATATGTGCAGAAAGCTGCTCCTGAGGTGTTGCTGGGTATACTGGGAGCTCCACACAGATGTGCAGTCAGGTGGAAGGGGAAAATATTTTGAACAACTGGCAAGAGCCTTTTGGGCAGGTAGGGGGACCTGCTTGCTGGCAGGGAGGGGAGCAGGAAGGGACTACAAGGTTCATTCTGTGCTTATTAGCAATGGATGGAGGCAAACAGGAGCTCTGACCCACACATGCAAAGTGCTTTCTGCCATCTCCCAGCAGAGAGGTGGCTGTCCCTGCCAGAGAGGTGGCTGTCCCTGGTCACCCAACCACCCTGCTCAACCCACCAAAATAACTCAAAGCTGCTCAGACCTTTGAGAGGTGTGGACATTTCTTCTCTGTTTATACCCAAGAGCACAGCAGTGCTGAGGGCAGCCAAGAACTAAGGATGCTGACTGTCAGCTCTGATGGTTTGATGGCTTTTTGAGGAAGACCAGAGAGAAGCTTGGCTATATGAAAGCATTCAGAAGGGAATTGGGAGACTGCACATGGACCACAAAGCACTTCATGTTATGGGAGGCTACAGGGGACTGATGTGTTTCAGAGAATTTAGAAAGCATAAGGCAGCTTGATAATAGCATAGAAGTGCTGCAGTTGAAAAGAGATTTCTGACTGGGGATTTCAGTTTGGGAAATCAAAACAAACCACTATTGTGTGATCCAATGGCTAGGAGCAGAGGCGAGCCAGAAGCAAAGGAGAAAAAAAGGGTGAACTTGTTATGTGAGGATAACTAAACAAAGAAAAGGCTTTTCTAGCAGCCTGGTGGACTTTCCAGACCTTTCTGTCTTTAAGTGAAGGTAGGTGACTTTCTAGAAGATGCATGGAGGCTCAAAAAGAACTCGTGGGCCAGCATCAGAAAGGATTGGGGGAGGTACCCTGGGTCTCTTATGCAATAGGTTACACTTGATGATCATAATGGTCTCTTCTGACCTTAAACAATGAATCCCTGACATTCAGCTGTGCTAAAGTGTGGCACTTTATTGTACAGCACTCTGGGATCAGAAATAGCTGTTATCAGTGGGTTAAAGAGGAAAATTAACAGCGTGGTTGCTTCAGCACCCCTTGTGCTCCCTAATTTTTGATTTCATGTTGTCAAATTTTTAGTGTGCTGCAGAACCATGGACTGAGGATGCAGGAGGACATTATAGGGATAATTAGGAGGCAGCTGGAGGGTTTTGGCAGCTGGGAAGGGGACAACAGGCACTCTTGGCTCCTTGAGAGGCAGCATGGATTTGTGGGAGATGAACATTAAATGAATGCTAAGGTTGTCAGCAGGGACAGTCAAAGGGGCTGAACATACTGTTAGCATCATCCTGAAATTAGCCACTTTCAGGAGGGAAAAACAGTGTGCAGCAAAATAGGAGCTATTGTTCAGCCTGCAGACTGGTAACCTCCTGAATCTTGCACCGAAGTTGTTTTTTCTTTCTTTTTTTTTTTTTTTCCAGTGCAGCTTGACTGGTTTAAACCCAAAGTAAAGCTCCCTCTTTGCACCGGTGGCATTTAGAGATGCTGAAGACTAAATGCTTGAGGAAAGCCCCACTGTGACACAGCTCATGGGGCATGTAGGAGTTTGCATTGGTCCAGATTGTGGGTCCCACATCCCCAGTAGTGCAAGGATGAGATGGGGTTTGCTTCACTTGCTTTACTTTGACTCAATGAGTCTGGCTTGGGGTGTTTGTTCTCTGCAATCTGTAGAAACTGCTGCTCTGGTTGCCCATGAAGGCTCAGACTTTGCAGCCAGAGATGCTGGTCCATGTAAGAACCAGAGTTAGGAGGGATAGAAGTGAACCTGGAGCTGGGGAGACAGCGCTTGGACACATAAGAGGCCTCCCACCAGAATTTTAGTTTGGGAGAATGAAAGAGATCTCCTGCTTGTGCCACAGAATTTGATTTTTCACCCCATGGGAGAGACTTAGTGCATGGAAGCTCAGCTCTCCTTGCAGGATTCTGTGCTGGGGCAGGAGGTGCAGGTCTGCACTGGAGATGTTCCAGCCCATGACTGCTCATGGTAAACTGAGTAAAACTGATGGAGAACAGCCCAACTGTGCTCCTCTGCTTCCTAACACAGCCTTTACCCACTGTGACTGTGCCAGGCAAAACATTCTCATGTCTCTTGTTTCCCAAGTTCAGAAGTGATTGGGAACATACAAAATATACAAATTATTTGTATTGCAGAAGCACCTAGCAAAAGACCTGACTTGGTCATTACCAGGAAGGACAGAGTGTTTAGTCTCTTCCCTGTTAATTTACTGAGGATGTGAGGTTGCCTTTCTGCTGAGAATTTGTTCTTGAGCTCCCAAGTTTTCCTGCTTAATATCCCTGTCCTGAGCCAAGGCTGTGCTAATATTTATTTCTTTTTTGCTGATGTCCAAGAAGAAGTGGAGGGTTACACGTAGGTTACATGACAGCCCCAGGCTTGGTTGTCAGAATCCACCCTTGTTATCATCACAGATGTGATTTCCATGAACTTCTAGGAGATCTTAAGGCTCAGCAATAATCAAGAAGATCTGCAGTTCCTATGCATGGGGTTTCAGATCCTGTAATTACTTTATTTAGATCCAACTGGTTAAAGTGTAGTTTGGATTCTCCTTATTTGAATTATACATTTTACCTTCCCTTTCTTGTAGAGGGAACTCAGTGATGTCTTTCAACCAGAAGACCCAAGGATTTACTGGCATTATCCTCACCTCCTGGCCATGTCCTTGGTGGGAATGATGCTGCAGACCACTGTGGATGTCAAAAAGGGGTGAGTGACCCAGCCTTGGATGAACACACTCTTTCCCTAGGTGGGTACTGATGCTCTCTGCCACCAGAGACACTTTCCTGACAAGTCCACTTGCAGTGATGTCCTGGCTACCCAGTGTTATTTAAGATCCTAAAGTATTTTTTACATTGTCAGGATCATTAACTCCACTTCTGTTAGCAAAATCCCCTCCAAGATGCTCATACATTTCCTTCCCCAAACTTAAAACATCCCTTTGACTTGGATAAACTATTATTTGAGCTGCTGTTGGATTGACCCTCCTTAGCCACACCACCAATGGGCAAATGGAATCCTATCTTGCAGGTAATTTCTCCAGCACAGAACAAAATACTTTAGCAATCTGGATTATAGGCACAATGTAAAGTCATGATTATTGCTGTTGGAGTGAAATGAGCTCCTGGAAAAATCACTTTGGCTTCTCCTTTGTAGGTTGCCTGCACCATGGAGCCTTTGATGTCTAATGGCCTGGTACTACCTCTGGTGTAGGTATAGGCTATAAATAGAAATTGATAATGAATAAGTGAATTGCTATTTATTCTTTTTAGGACATGAGAGCACAATCTTATACACATAATGCAAGACATATACAGGGCCAAAAGCTGTTAGAAGAAGATTAGTATATGGAGCCTCTCATTTGACCCAGCATGGACATTTTTACACACTCTCCATCCCATTTGAGACGACCATTCAATAAGATGAAGTGTTATTTCTGACTCTGTGTCTTCAGATTTTATGCTGCTGACAAATGGAAATGAACAAAGGGTATGTTCTGTGTGAACTCTAAAAAAAGAGCTAGGGATGATGGGGGAGGCAGAGTCAGGGCTCCTTGAAATTCAAACTCCTTGACATCATTCTCCCAGGCCAGAGGAAATCTCACGTGAGCTGTGAAATTCCCTTAATAATATTCCTGAATCATCCTCAGACTCTAAAACACTTGGAAAAAAACAGTGCAGGGGCTGCCAAAAGCCACACTGTGGCTGGATGCCTTGGCTCCTGGAGAGGCAGAGCCCAGAACTTCCAAAACCTGCTTCACCTCCTGGGTTAGCCAGGCTCCCAGCATGGTGACTGTCACATTGTGTCACATCCCCCTGCTCCTCTGCTTTGTTTTCTTGAACCTCTGCTCTCCCCAAACTCCTCCAACAGGGATGAGCTGGTTCCCATGGCAACCAAAACACAGAAGCTGGGCAGGGTTGTTCCCTCTGCCTGTCCCCAGTTTGTGTCTGCAGGAGCATCTCTGGCAGTGGCAGTGTGGGGAAGGGACACTTTTGGGGACTTTCTTAGCAGAAAGCAGAATGTGGAGTCCTAATGAGGCATTGCTCATTAACTCTCATTAACCTGCCATCACTGTGTGCATGCCCACCAGGGGAGGGGAAGTTGGTGGGGAAACATCATGAAACTTCTGGAGGTGGAAGTTAAGCGACCTTAAGGTATGAACATTTTTCACTGGACTCATTTTTAGTGTCCCACACTGTCTCTTGATGAGAAAAGTCCTAAAATTAAAGCTGTTTTAATCACTCCCTCTACTCCTCCTCTCTACCCTGCTTGTCTTTCTGGTTACAAAGTAGAAAAGAAATCACTGAGGCTTCTTGTGCTGTGCAGAACACTTCTATTTTTAAGGTGTTAAATTTGATTTACTTTAAATCTGTCTGAAACTCCACCTTGGCTCCAGAACTCCTTTATCAATGTTGCAGCTAACTTTCTGCTTTTATATGTGTATTTTTAAGGAGGAAAGACACAACCTGGGCTTGTAAGAGAGAACTTGTAAGCTTACCACCTTAATGATGATAGAACCATCCTTAAATGTAACCTTTGCCCAGAGATGCTGCAGCATATCACTGTCTCCTTGTGATAAATGCTGTATCATCCTCTATTTTTTTTTTCTTTTTTTTTTCTTCTTTTTTCTTTTTTTTCTTTTTTTTTTCTTCTTTTTTTTTCTTTTACTTTTTCTTTTATTAAATGTTTCTTAAACGACAGGCATGGCTTTCTATTGAATTACAAGATCCAAACACCACCAGATTTTCCTCTGTGCTCCTTTGTCACTGTCATGGGCTAACCAAAACTCTCCAGGCTGTAAGGGAGAGGGGATTGTGGTCCAGGGTGTGCAGGTCATGCCCCAATTCTGCCCTGGGAACAGCTGAAGACATCAGATTTCAGCCTTCCTTTTAGGAGCTGATCACTACTCCATGTGTGCAAGGCCAATTTTAAACCCAAAGCCTCAAAATTCATGACATTCAACAGTGCAGCACTATGTGAGCTTTTATCCAGGGACACTTCTCTCTCTTTTTTGGTGGGAGGAAGGGATGGAACAGCCCCAGGACTGCCCTGTGCTCAGGCTTCAGCCCCAGAGAGCTGAGGGGATGCAGGCAGCTCTCTGCCTGGGTTTTGTTTCTTTTACCTCCTCATCACTGGGCTCTGTCTGTACATTAAATTTCAGGGGATTTAGAGCCTGCCCTGCCAAGAGAAGCTTGGGAAGCAGCAAGAAATGGTGCTGGTAGCTTCCTCCTCACTTCAGAGCTAAGGCTGGGTGGGTATTTCACAACTTGCATAACCCTGATTTGCTTTGGGGATTTTTGCTGAGGGGGTATGATGCCAAGGGCCACACTGTAGAGTTTTTATTTCACTTCCAGAAGGCTGCTTGCCATTTTTATATTCTCTCACATGGTCACAGAGCACTGCAGGTAATAGAACCCTTTAGTTTTCATTGATTATTCATGGCACAGTTTGCTTTGCTGGGCATCCTCACAGGCCACAGAGCCTTCAACCTCCCAGCATGCAGAAGGGGACACATTTCCTCACCACAGACAAGCTGGCTGGAAAATTTCCTTGAAGCATTCCAGCTCTGCAGGCAATGAAGCAGCTTTGTTACCTCTTTTTTTGCCAGGCCACTGCTCCAAGATACCTTCTCTCCTTGCATCCATCCATGAGCTCTATCTGCTAACCCTGATCTCTGCCCCTTGAGGAACCAACTTGGGATGAGCTGGGACCCAGCAAGTCCTACAATAAAATGTTGAAACACAGGCAGCTCCATTTCAGTTTAAATTTTTTTGGGGGGAAATCCTGCAAAGCTCTTTATGAAGAAGTTATTTTCGCAGCAGCCTGTTTCCTCTTTCCCTCTCCTTCTTTCTTTTCCCCACCTCTTTGTCTGCTAAATAAAACAACCTACATCTTTGACCTGAATTACTTTAAGTGTCCCTGAAGGCATGTGCAGCTCCTAGGACTGTAGGAGGGTTTTCTTCTTTGGTGAGGTTGGATACCATCATTAGAGATGACAGTCAAGCAGGATCCCCCCTAGTCTGAATGCTAAATCTGTATTTTGCCTTACAAACAATAACCCCCTGCATTTCTCTAGTGCTGGCCATCAGGGAGAAGCCTGTGCTGCTTTACAGACAGACAGGCATCAATACTGGGTGCAAAACACCTCCCTGTTTCTCCAGGTGAGATGAGAAGAAGTTAAATTATTGCCAGAAGTTGAACAAATTCCTCAGTTAGGAACCCAATCTGCCTGCATCCTTATTCACCTAAACCCCAATGACTCCAGTGCTGTTAGCAGAAAAACCAGCAGCATGGCCCCAATCTGAAGGCAGTTACCCCTTCCCTGTGGCATCCCCCCCTCTCTGCCCCACCAGCATCTCTCCTCCTTCCCATCACAGCTTCCCTGAGGGTATCTGAGGTCCAGGAGCCCTTGGAGCAACAGCAGCAGGATGGGGTGAGATGTCCTTTCCTCTGCCCTCCCCTTTCTGCTGCTGGAGCTGAGGGGGCAGCTGAACCCCTCCAGAAAGGCCTTGGTGAAACCCTGCTCAAATCACTGGTGGCTTTCTGAAGGGACAATGAAATTTCTCATCCTGGCCCATTTTAAGACTCTCTTCCTCTGACATGCATGGCAGAGCTGGCTCAATTAAAACACCCATTCTAATTTCTCTTGTTCCAGCAGCCCCATGTAACACAGAGAATGCTTGGCTTTGGAGGATGATATTATAAAGAAGGACACTGTAATTTAGTGGCTCATTTAATGTGAACCAAGAGAAATATGAGGCATGCCAATGCCGCACTGGGGCTCTATTTATATCAGTTTTGGTGCACGGGGTGATTTATAATAAAGGATCATTTTTATATAGTATTAGAGTGGTAATGGAGCTTACCAGGTTACCACGTCTGAAGTTAGGAAATACTGTATTAGCAGAAGCTCTGAGAACACCATGTAAGAATAGCCCTTTCTTCAGTATTAAATCATGATTCCAAGTTCCCTAAAATAAATATTAATGCACTCTATTTACCTAGGAATCGGGGCTTTTATTAATGCAACAGGAGGATTTCTACCTCTGAGCTCAGAAACTCTTGCATGAAGCCTCCCAGGGTTCGTTTTGTATCTCCCAGCCCTGCTGCTCAGCACCCTCCTGCATCAGGAGCATCACCCTCCTCTGCTGGCAGCCTGGGAGGAGGGTGAAAGGCAGAGACAGAAGAAAAGCCACATTTTGCTGGGGAACATGGTATTGCAGCTAAATGGGAGCTTTTCCTTCCTCTGTCCCCCTGTGCATGAAGCCCTTGGGCTGCCAGCAGGGAGGAGGAAGGAGCAGGATTTACCCCCTCAGAGGTTTTTCTGAAGGCCACCCAGCAAGCAAGTGGTGGAGCCAGGAGGAGAGCAGAGCCTTCCCTTGGCACCTCACCCTCTGCATGATTCAGAGCTTGTTTCTGAAGCAAGAGGAGTGGGGAACATTTCATTTGTCAGTCTAGAAAGCAGCATGTTCTGCTTCCCATTTAAAGCTCTGGAGCCTCGTGATGATTCAGAGCACAGGCAGGAATGCACTTGTACACTGATTTTTAGTGCCAGGCAACGGAATGCATGCCAATGATTAGTCCTGCCATGCAGGTGGGTGAAGGAAGTAAATGGGGTTTAGAAATGAGGGGGGAAATAATCAGCTGGAGGATGCCAGGGAGAGGGAAAGAGTGGCAACGCCTTAGTGAGTGTCACCTTTGCTGAAGGAGCTGAAATGCAGGAGGTTTTCTTTAAACAGCTCTCTGCAGAGAGCTGGTGTTGCTCACCCCTTGAGGAAAAGATGCTCAGCCCTTCCCTTCCTCCTCAGACCCCAGTGCCGGGACCCCTCTGACTGGCTGTCCCACACTGGGCTTAGTTTTGGGGGCACAAGGTGACAATCTGATGCTTTTCAACACTGATGGCTCCCCCAGCCATCTGGGACCAACTTGCAGCTGTGAGGAGACCACCTTTGGGGTCATCCTTAGCATGGGATCTCCACGTGAACGTGAGCCCCAGCCCAAGCTCCCTCCTGCTCCATGCCCACAGGGATGTCACTCCCCCAAATCCCTGCTCTCCTGTCCCTGCAGGGACACAGCCATCATCACTGGCCAGGAAGGTGACATGGAGGAGGAGAGAATGAAGCTGGAGCTGACTCTGCTTCCCATTGAGCCAACCTCAGGGAAATTACCCAGCAACTTTGAATAAAAATGAATTAAGTAGCCTGGCAGGACCTCAGACTATATTTTATTAACTTGGCCAGAACCAAGTAAAGTTAATCCCCCTCCCTGAAATTTCTTTTTTTACAGCCAGGCTTTAATATATGAAAATACACTGGCAAAGTTTCCAGTAGCTTGCAACCCTTTGGTTGGTAACACAGAGGGGTTTATTGCTTGGGGAGGGGTTGAGCAGCAGCGTGGAGCCTGCACAGCCCACCCAAGCATGGAGGTAGCAGGGGATGGATGGAGGGATGGATGGATGGATGGATGGCTTCCAAGGCTACCTTGGGGAAGCACTTGGTGGCTTGTCACCTTTGGGGGAAGAGGTACCTGGTTGCCTGAGGGGTCTTGGTGGTCACTGGTGGCAATAAGGACAGATCCATGTGGGTAAATGTCTTTGCAGAGATGCCTCCCTCCCCCACAAGTAGAAAAGCAGCAAATATTGTGCCTCAGTTTCCCTACAAACCAGGAGGGGCATCCCTTCAGACCACTGGTAAGATGCCTCAGAACCTGCCCTGCTTTATACATTGATGTGCACCCCAGGGAGGAGTCTGGGATCTAAAGAAAGACAAAAATCACTTTCTTCATAGGTTGTCCCCTCTGGGCCACCCACTAAGTGTGGTGGAGGCCAGGAAGGTTCTGCAGAAAGGGACTTTGCCTGACAGTGTCCTTCTAAGCACCCATGAGAAGGTCTCCAGGAGGCTGCTGATCCACTGAGACCCCCAGGGGCACCTCCCTTATGTTTCACAGATGCTGCCTTTGAGCTCAGCACCAGCAAAGGAGGTTGCTCAAAGGGGCTGTGGAGCAAATGAGCAGCTTCCCCATCCTCTGCATTCTCCTGCCCTGCATAAGCCCTAGCAAGAAACAAAACTGCCCTGCATTCCTTTTTTGTTAGCAGTAAAACCCCAATAATACTTCACACATCACTAAGAGCTTCCATCTGAGGGAATGAAAGCACTTTGCAGACATGAATGATTTAGGATGCTTAGCCCATCTCTGAGATACATAAATAAAACCATCCTTGTTTTTTACAAATAGGAAGCTGAAGGAAACTGTAGGTAGATGACTTATGGCCATGCAGGAAGGCAGTAGCAAGGCAGGGGGAGAATCCAGTCTCTTTCACTATCCCTGTAGCTCCACTTTGCTTTTTTTTAGCCAACTTCCCTGTGCCTCTCATGCTGAGCTACCAGAGGAGCAACTGCAGGCTCCTGGGGGCCAAACCCAACTTGCTCACTGCAGCTTTTGGGGGTTGTTCACCTCCCCAAAGCCCTCAGGCTTGAGAGGGGCTGGTCCTTGGGTGACTGCAGCTCATGGGGTGTGGGTCCAGGTTTGCTCCAGCAGTTCCCACATTTGGGGGATGCTCTCAGGACACAGCGATTGCAGAAATGACCCCAATCCTGGAGGCAAGCAGGGGAGCCCATTGAGGGTGTGAAGAGGAGCCTGAGGGTTGGGTTGGGCACTGCATGCCATCCCAGGAAGCCTTATCTGTCCTTTCACTGCCACTGGGTTTGTATCAGCTGCCTGGCTGGCTGTGAACACGGCTGCCATGGCCCAGTGTCAGTCCCATCGCCTACAGGGTGGGTGTGAGGAGAAGGAACAGGATTATAAATAGTCGGATGAACTCCAGCTCACTGGGCAGTGAACTTCTTGTATATAGCTGCTTTGTAAAATGAAACTAGCCTGTGCCTCTCCGGGTGGAAAAAAAAAAAAAAAAAAGTGAGCCAGGACCACACCTCTTCTGTTCTGTGCGTAGATCTGTGCATCAGGGTCTGGCAGCACTTGCCTGGTTAAATAAAATATCCTTTATAAACATGGGACTACTGGGTGGTTGGTTGTTAACTGTTTAGGGCACAGCTTGAAATATTATGATTTGGCCTGGGCCACAGGACAAAATGGGATTTTCCTCCTTGAGATGCAACCAGATCTGGGTTGCTTGCTTCCCTCTGCTATGCAGAGCTTATAAATAGCCCCCTTCTTACCCTCAGAACAGCTTCTTTTCTTTATAACATGAGAAGGGAAAGAAAAAAAAAAAAACAAACAGGCAGACAAGCAATAGTGAAAGTGCCACCATGTTGCTCTATTTTAAATCCTGCTTGCCTGCAATTTCACATGTAAGCAGGGGATGAGACCACTGGGTCAGCCCACCACCTCCTGCCCAGGCACTGGGCTGTGCTTGTGCCTCTCTGCATTCTTGTTTTATCCTCACCTCACCTCTCCGCCCTCCCTCCATCCCCCAAAATCTTTGATTAATAGGTTTGCTTGCTTTTTATATCCACACATGGGGCACATCTGGAGCCAGCCGTGCCTCCGCCTTCTTGTTGTTGTTGTGATTTTTTTTTTTTCTTTTTGCATCTCCCTATCTATACGTGCGAGTTGATTTTTTTTTTATTATTTTTTATTTTTTTTATAACTTTCCTCCCCACTGCCATGGCAACTGTTACATGTTTGGCAAAAAGCTTAGGGAGAAGAAAAGGGGCTCAGAGCACTCAGCTGGCAGATGTCCAGTGTAATCATGCCGCAGCGCCGAAATGAGGCCTCTGGCCGGCTGCCCAGCTGGGGAGAACAAAGATGTCAGTTCCCTGTGTTGGCAGCACTGCCTCTTTGGCACCCTTACATGGTTTCCCAGAACTCCTCGCCTTGGCTGCTTTCCATTCCCTTTAGGGCAGCAAACAGGATTAGCACACACAGACTTGTTTTTCTCTTTTCTCCTCCAACTGTTCCAATGACATCATCCCTGCTGCATTCAGCTGCCAGCAGGGTGACTTTGGGGGTGGGTTATATATATATATTTTTTTTTTTTCCTTCTCTTAAAAAAAACCCAACAAACCAAACAACAAACCACAGCAGTAAGCACAATGATTTAGGTAATGCTTGCACACCTATCTTGTTAAATTAAAGCCCCCTAAGTGCACCGAGCTCGGGTGAACTGAACCAGACGTGCTGCATTTTTTTTAATTCTTCTTTTTTTTTTTTTTTTTTTTTTTTTGCTTCTCATAATTGAATTCCTGCAAGATAAAAATCTCCTTTTCCTCAGTAGGCTGTAATCAGCACTTGCAGAGCTGTGGTTTCCAACTGCCCTCGTCATGTGCTTCCTTATGAAACTCCACGGAGAAATCGCCTCGGCTCGGGTGCCAATTTAAAGGCCCCAGGAGCAAACCCCCACACCAGCCCCCAGAAATGGTGGGGCTGGGACCACCCAGACTGGGGTTCAGGGGTTCATGGGGACCATGAGGCTGATGTGAGGCAGCACAGAAGGGAAGCCACCAAGGGGAGGGACTTTGTTTAGGAAGGTTTTTAGTCACTGCTGGCCGTGGAGGATGGGCAGGAAGATTTGCAGGAGAAACCATTTAATTTTCTGTTTTTCCCCTCAAAGCTCAGACTAGTTCTCTGCTCCTGGACATCTTCTTCCAGGTGCATGTTCCCTCTCTCCACCTGGTCTTTTTGCCAGTCCAACAGAACCATGCTGGGTTCCCAAGGGAGCCCTGAGGTGTTTGAGCATCACCCCCAGGGGGGTGGGCAGCCCTTGGTGGGGAGGTGGGGGCCTCTCTGCTCCCCACACCTGCTTCCCTCATGGCAGAACTCCTGTTTTCCTTGGCATGGGCTGCAGGACATGCCTCTCACTTCCTCCCAGACCTGGGGAGAGAGCCTGAAGGGGATGGTGGGCTTCATGCGAAGGATTGCTCCGGGATGGAAAAGCTCAGGGCTGGCTGCAGACCACTGGATGTTTGTTAGCACAGGAAGAGCTGGCTGGCCCAGTTCCTCATTAGATTGCTCATTTTTTCCACCACGCCAGGCGGATGGATGGATGGACAGAGGGATGGACAGACCTAGACAATCAAGTGGGGTTGCTAGGAAAGCTTTATGTAAGCGGCACTGGGCCGGCGGCTGACAGTGCACCGAGTGTTCAGCTCCCAGAGCTCCACATCCAACCTGGCAGCACATCAAAACCTCTGTTTCATAACCCACTAGAAATAGGATTTTCAAGCAGAGCCAAGAGGACTCGCCTTGTTGTTCAGGGGCCTGGGGTTTCACCAGTTTTTAATGGTTAACCGTGCAACGGCCTCCAGAAATCCAGCCAGGTATGGGAGATCACCCGGCAGCAGCCATGCCACCTTGGCCCACCTGCTAATAACATAACTTGGGAATTAATTAGCAATTAGCAGCAAGCAAATAATTACAGAATCAGATGGCAGGAGAGAGGCTGTGTCTTCCCCAGGGTGGGGGTTGCTGAGAAGGGGATGCCTGACCGTGCCCCAGGGAGGGAGCCAGGCTGGAGGGGAGGCTTCCCAGGGGTTTCCAGAGGCTCTGAGATCTCACAGGAAGAAGAGAGCACCAAGAAATGAAATAGATGGACCCCAAACCCAATGGCAGTGACCATTCTCACCTGCTGGCCCAAACTGATGCCAAGAGGCTGGGCTAGTACCTGGGCTGATCTGGATGGGCCAAGGGAGTGAGCCATGCCCTGAGATTTATACTAATGGATGTAAGGCACAGCTTTGCAAAGCAGAGCAGTGGGTTTGGTCAACCCTAACTGTGGCCAGGGGGCTTCCTGCAGTGTTGAAGGGCAGAGAAACCAGGGCACTGCTCCTACAGCCTGCTTGCTGGCAGGGCTGCCCCTCCTCAAGAGGAGGAGCCTCTCATCTCCTGCTCCTGGGCACCAAAGGGGATGGCAACATCCTCCCACCCAGGCCTCTGCTTCTGCTGGCTCCATACTAAGATGTGCTGATGGCACAGGAGAAGAAATTACTTTTTTTTTTTTTTTTTTCAGACACCGAAAAAAGAGTGAGTGCATTAGTTAGATAGATTTGTGGAGATGGAAAAGGCCTGGGTATACATCTTATTCATTGCTCTCTCCTTGGTCATGATGAGTTATCCCCTCTTGGACATGATCCAGTAGTTTGTCCAGCCTCATTTCCAATGATTCAAGTGATGGGTCTTCCTTTGGGAAACTCCATCACTGCCTAATGCACTTTGCTGTTAGGAAGTGCAGCTTACCCTGCCTTTGGCTTCAACAGTTTGTCTCTAGGCTCCAGGCTTACTTCCCAACATTCTAGCTGCCTCTGGGCTCCTGTGTCCTCCAGGCAAACTTTCTCCATTGGTCACCCTTAAGCCTTTAATCATTTACTTCTTTCCTCCTCTCTGCTCCCTTCTGCCTGATATCAGCCCGGATCTACCCACCGTGGCCAAAGCATCTCCAGTTGGAAAGAATCTCTCCGGTGCAGGGCTGAGACTCCTTGGGCTCTGGTGGCTCCTGAACAGCTCTGTGCTTCTCCAGCTCTGAGCATGAGCTCAGTGGCTGGCACAGGAGAGCAGAGCTGGAGGGACGCTCTGTTTCACACCGACTACTGACGGCCCAGAGGGACCATTCTGGCCAAGTAGGATTGCTGAGGCATAGAAACACCCTGGCCATGTAGAGCCTTTCCCTTGGCTCTGCTCCCTGCAGAAGAGCAGGGGAGAGATCTGGGTGGAGAAACAGGTCAGTGTGAGCAGGGCAGTCTCATTCCTGTCCCCTTGAGGAGCATCAGCACTGTGGTTACAGGGTGCCTCATACACAAGTGCCTCAGCTGGATGAAGAAGCAAATACTTCCCATGCAGCCAAAATAACTGGATCTGCCCAAGTCACATCCTTGAGGGGCACCTCATATAGACAGACTCCTTCCCTCCATCACCTTGACAAAAAAGGTCTGAGCACCATGAACTTGTGCTGGACAGAAGTTGCTGTCTGCATCTGATTGTCATGCCCATGTCCTCCTCATTTTAGAGGTACAGGGGTGTTCCTCACCCTCCAGCTTGACTCGTCCCCAAGAGAACATATTTCCGTGGTCATGTTGAGTCTTTTCTTGTTTTCTCACCCCATTTCCATTCTTCCAAATCACTCTACTTGCAGACCCAGAGCCCATGAGGCCACAAACACCTCTGCCCCATGCTCCCACCCACAGCAGGAGGGGTCCCAGCCCCTGGCCCTTTGCTGGCTTCTCCCCTGGCATACCACAGGACTTTGTTCCAGCACTCAGCACATCTTGCCCTGGGTCAGATGCCTGTGTTCTTCCTCACCGTGGGACCCAGAGCTCTCCCTCTCTTTTTGTTTCCTTTTGTTTACGGTACTGGATCCAGCTCCCAGGCCATGAGCAAAGGCTCTGCTCCCGGCCAACTTGAATGGGTTTCAAGGAATATTGCACAAGAGTTCAGGGCTGGTGCTGGGAGCCAGGCCTGCTGGGTTGGCTGTTTTGTCCTCTCAGGCCCTGGTCCTGCTGGAGGACCTCCTGGCACCCATCCCCGCCAAAGCGGAGTCAGCAGGATGCTGCAAGGGCTGCCCAGCTGGGAGGAGCCAGAGCTGCAAAGTCCAACAGAGGTCAGAGACAGGCTTTGAAAATGTAGGTGTTTTCTTTAAAAACAAAAAAGAGAGCAATAGAATTTAGCCTGGTAAAGCCACGCAGATTGATGGTTCAATCCAGCTACCTCCAGGTATAAAGAACTTTTCTTCCAGCCTTGCACAGAGGCTGGGAAGTAAAATCTCTCCTGCTCTGGAGCCAGGCTCTGGGTGGGATGGGAGGTGTTGGTAAGATAAAATAGCTCCTCTGAAGTCAAAGGAGAAGAGTGAGAAGGGTCATGACAGGTTACATAGCTACAGACATGTCCAGGAGCCTGAACCACACTCCCTGGGTGCCAGCACCCTGTAGAAGCTTCTCTCCAGATTGCTGTTCACAGTCTGGATGGTCTTTGGTGGGAGAAAACATTAACTATCCCTTGCCTCTCAAGCATGACTTGTATTTTAAGTGAGGTGAAAATCTTGCTTCCCATCTATGGGTTTAAAAATGCTGCAGGCAAGGGGAAAAAAAAATAACCCCCCACTTTCCTTTTTTTTTTTATTTTTTTTTAATTGTTCCTAACTTTTTTAGGAGGCAGGTCTGTTTTGTTTGTTTGGTTGATCTGTCTTTTTGGTGACCTTGTCAACAAAGATATCAACAAGGAGCTAATAGAGGAATACTTGGAAAATTCAGACCTATCTGCAGGAGCAGGCTGCTGTAAGGTGGACCCTGGGAGAGTTATCTGATCTGCTGAGCCTCTGCCAGTTATTTTTTGAAAACTCACGAAATGCAAAGTTTTGGGGCATGGAAGGTTCCTCAGAAGCTGGTGCCTGAGATGTTGGTGTGGGTCATGACACCCATTGTCATCACAACTAAGAAATTTTGTTTACTTTCCTGACACAGAAGCCTCCTTGTGTCAATGGACATTTGGAGTGACTTAAAATCCCCCAATAAATCTCTGTTTTCCTCAGAGGTGGAGTTCATCTCAGCTGATTGTAGGAGTCTGAAAGTCAAACAGGGATCCAGTCTCAACATCCTTGCTTTTTTCACAGGGCATGAGGAGGAACAGGTATCTCACAAAACATGACTTTATATATTCAGCAGGACAAGCTGGAAGTGCCACCTCTTCCACAGAGCACAGTGCGAGCTTTGGTTGGCTATAGCTGCTTACCTTAAAGAGGACATTTACTAAATGATATGACCCACACTGGAGAACAGAGTCATTTTTGGTCCTTTGGAGTCACAGAGAACGTGGCTGATGATCTGTGGTGGACATGCAGTGACACAGAAATTCTTCCTTTGGTTCCCAAGTTCTCATGGAGTTTCTTGACTGTTGGTGATCTCATTAAAAACTTGGATGAATTCAGTGATGCAGCCCTTGAATTATTCTCACTTTCACCAATTTCATTTCAGTACTTGGTAATGTTCTCCTCCTACTTTCCAGTTTAACATAATGCTGATAAATTACATGACAACGATAAATTTTCATTTTATTTAAAGCTGTTTATCATCCCTATCTATTATGGAAAGTCATCAATTATGCAAAAAGCGTGAATGTTTAAAGAGCCTCTAAAGTGTCTCTATTTATGGATTGCATGTTGTGTCTTCTTTACTCCTTGCTTGTGTGCACACTGGAGAGGCTCCTCCATTAAGTATAATTTTTGCACAAAGAGCCTGAAAAATGGAACTTGACAAGGGGATCTTAGACAAGCTGGAGGCTTGTTGCAAAATGTGGCTGAGCCATAAAGATTCCACTCCTCGGGAGACTCCTTCAATTCTTGAAGCTGGGTCTAAATCAGAGGACCAGTAAACTAGGTGGATGCAGGGTCCCATCCTCACCTGGAATACACCTTCCACCTACCAGGGCCTCCCAGTGAAGAGAAAATAAATGGGCCCTCATCAGCAGAGGGGTCACAGCCCAGGGATTTCTGCAGCCTGCGGTCTCTCAGAAAAGCCACAGGAGATGAATCCCAACAACTCGGGCAGGTATGGACCATGTTGCAGAGACTCATAGAGGGTTCCTCCTGCTCTGGAACAAGGGACCAAAGTTGCTGGAGATGGCTGAGATGCTGTATGTCAAGGCAGCTATTGCTCAGCTCTGAGCTTGCACTGCAACCTGGTTGCTCCAGAGGGCCAGGACACAGGACAGGGTCTTTGGAGCCACAGTGCAATAACCCCGGTGTAATTGGCAGTTGTTTTTTTTTTTGGCATGTGTCTTCAATGACAGTGATGGGGAGATTTCACAGCAAGGAACAGAGGTCAGGCAGAGAACACCAAAGAGAGACCCTTTAAGGAGTCAGAGACATCGGCATGGTGGATCGCTTCTTTCTTTCCTTTCAAGATGTTGGGGGGGGGGAGGATGACACACAAAACGAATTAAAGTAAGGAAATTAGATCACAAAAAAGCAAATTAACTAGACAGCACCATCCTGGATGTGCCAGTAAATCCCGAGTATCCCAGCACACATCTGGGGGTTTCTGGGGCAGCTCTGTCTATTCAGGCCCCCGGGGCATCGGCGGGGGCCTGCAGCTGCCAGAGCTCTCTGGCAGCGTGCGACAGGAAAGGGAGAGCTTTCTCACACATCCAGCACAAGAGGTTGATTGTGGGGTTTGCTGCTGGGTGACCTCCCTGTGCTGGCTCCTCTGGCATGGGCACCCACCAGGAGAACCTCCTGCTCTTGCATTATAACGCCCGGAGCGGTGTTAAGTGTCCTGCTAAAAGCTTAGGTGCTTTAAACATCTCTCCCAAGTAATTTGTGGTGTTTTTTAAATGACTTAGAATTTATGTGGTGCTGGAGGGGATGTGTCGTGAAGCTGCTGGAGTGGGAAGCACAGTGGCAATTACTATTTTTAAACATGCCACACAGGGTCACCTCCAGCCTCTCCCCACACCCAGCGCCCAGGTCTGCCACCCGCCTGCCCTTCACAGTGCTTGGTGGCTTTTGCCATGAAATCTTTCATCTTCTTGCACTCTTCCTTTCCCCTTGCAGCCATGAGGAGATGTCCTTGACAGCCCCACGTGCCTGTAAGCCAAGTAAGCAATAACACAAGAGAGGATTTGCAGCCATCATGCCTTTTACTGAGGGCACTGGAGGCCTGGGATCCAACACTGGCTCCTTCCAGAAAAGTTGCAGAGGCACATTGGTAGGAACTTTTTTCCCCTACCAGTTCAAACAGCTATGCAAATTTTCTATTCAGCTTCTGTTGGTTTTTTTTTTTCTTCCCTAGGCTCACAGCATGAGGAATAATGTCCTCTGAATCCTGGCTTCTCCCACGGCAGGCACTGCCTCTATCAGCTCTTGTCCTGATACAACCTTATCATGACAGTCCCTGTGGACCTCATCCCTAGTGCTCTGACTGTTGGGCTGGTCCAGAACATCATTGCTCTGCCAGAGAGAAACCTTTTACTTCACAGCCATGGGCAAATCCATTTTGTCTCATGCCATACAAAGAAATGTGATTCTCCTTTGGTGATGAAGAGAGAGAGGGACACTTGGGAGACTCCCAGAATTCCAGTATCTATCCGTGCACATTGTTATCTCTGTGTTTCACCTCCTCTGCTGGACACACTCTTCAGCGCATCGTGGGATCCTGCTTGTCTTTCCATAGCTGCATCCTTTAGGTGCCCAAAATCATTAACTACCAGCATGCCCTTTCCCCCTTCAGCCAGTTCCAGATGAGTTCCCAGTTCACAGCATCAGTTCTTGCTGTTAATCCATAAGCTGTAACCTTTACATCAGGTACTGTTCAATGTAATTAGACTTCTATTACATGATGTTCTTTCCTGAAGTTAAACAAGACTTGCTTTACTCAAACAGACAGCCCCGGGTGGACTTTAACTGTAACCTTGGTGTTAAAGCTCTCTGCTTTCATGTCCTTTTCTTGAAGCCTCCAGTCCACTCCACCATTGCCTCTACTTCTCTTGACATGACACGTAGCTCTCTGGCAGTGAGACCCAGCCTTGTCCTGCAGGACCCCAGCCCTCTATCCACTTTTTCTATGAAAAGAAGAATAAACCCACCAGGGCTCCAAGTCAGGTCATCCTGACTGCCTTGGAAACACTCAACCTGCTCTGGTGCGAGCTGGGGTAGAAAACAAAGGCACAATGGACCAAACAAGGTCATTACACACGATGTGATCCAATTATACATCTAAAGCCAGGGCTCTTTAGGTGCTGACTTTTAGTTTGTGCTAAGAGGGAGGCAAAGCAGCCTTAACACATCACAGAGCACCGCCAGGGATTGAAATGTGTCTGCTCTCACATAAAGCAGCAGCAATGCCTCCTGAATTCACCTGTACCTGGGCTGAGCCTCCTTTTCCCCCTCCTCTCACCGCTGCCATTCCCTGCAGCTCAGAAATGTTGGTGTGCAGGAAAAGTTTCCTCCGGCAGTGGCTGTGGCCGCTCCCCTCCCCGAGCCCGGTGGTGGCTTTGATGCCACAAGAGCATGACAGTAAGAGAAATAAATGCCTGGGGAAGTGAATCAATAGCAGCAGGCTGGCCAGCTGCAGGGTGAGGATGGGGTAAGAAACTTTCCCAGCCACCGGAGGAGTTGGGAGAACAATGTGGAGAAGAGGATGTGAGGCACTTCCCGCCTCTGGCCAGCCCCTCGCCAAGGATGGCTGCAGCCTCCAGGGCTATCTTTGTACCCCTCCCCGTCAGCAGCTGGGGCAGGGCTGAGACATTTGCTGTGGGTTTCTGAGCTCCTTGTTTCTTTTAGCTCTCTCTCAGAGATCTAATTGTCACCCAAAAAAAAACCAAAAAAGGGGGTGGGGGAGAGTGGCTGTGTCCCCAACCCTTCTGGCTGACTCCTATCCAGACTGTCCACGCCAGGCCTCTGGGACAGACTGGGAGGATGCTGGTTCTTCTCTAAGATCTGGCTGGTGGAGCAGTGCCAATGATTTTTTTTTTTCTTTTCCCATCCCTCTTGCCTTCCTCTTATCCCTGAGAGGCAGTGATACTGAATTCCTTGTTGGTTCTGCTTTCCTATAACCTCTGTCTGTTACAAGCCACTTGAATCTGTCTCTCTAGATCCCGCTTCTCTCTATAATATTCAAGTGCCTTTTGCAAGCAAAAAAAACCAAAACAAAACAAAAAAAAAACCCCAAACCAACCCAAACAACTCAGCCCTGTGATTTTCCTCCTTGCTATCAGGAAACAGGTTTGTTTGTTTTTTAATGAATGCAAAAGAATGCAGATAGCAAGGAGGAAAAGCTTGGGCAATGAGTTCAGCACTTCTTTATTTAGGCTCCTCCATGAATATCAGCTGAGCCCAGCAGGAGGCAAAGCAAGAGCTGGATGTTATTTCAGGAAAAGCCTGGCCTTTCATTCTTGAGACAGAGTATGGTCCCTGGAGGGGACAACATTTCCATGTTGTGCATGGGTGATTTGGGTGGAAAAAAAGACAAGGAATTCCAGCAATGCTGCTTTTCTTCTCTGTCATCCAGGCTTTGCATAGCAAGTGTCCCCAGGGCTGCCCACTGCCACCAGGAGAAGTGGGATGAGGTTCTGCAGCTCTGCCTAGCCTGGGGGTTCCCATTTCTCTGGTTCTGGGCACTTTTGGCTGCAGAGGGGTGGAAGCAGAACAGACACATCCAGGGCATGATGTGAGGTGTGTGGTGATGCTGGGGATTCTGCCACTTCTGCCATGTGGGCAAGGCAGCTGTGCTAGGACAACAGGTCCATTCCAGATTGCTGGGAACAGGCTGGAATCACAGGCAGACTCAGGTCAACACCAGAAAATGGAAAAAAAACAACAAACAAAACCAACCAAAGTGATGTGGCAGATTAAGCACATTTCTCTTGACTTGCTGCTTGGCACTTGAGGCTAGCTGTGGTTGTTTCTACCTTGCTGAAAGTCAAGTGTCAGTCTTGAAGCATCACTTCAGCATGGAAAGGAGAAGTGCATCACATAGAGCAAATTGCTTATAATATTATTCAAACAACACATATATTTTGGGCATGGCTGAATTCAGCACAGATTCAGGCAGGGTCATCCTGCAACTGTGTTTTTCAGAGCATAAAATATTCATTGCACTTTTTCTTGCCTGGCCTTGATATTGTCTGAACTCTGTCTTTGCAATACCTCGAGAGCTAAAGGTATTTCTGTTCTGTGGGACCCAAACAGCTCTGTGTTGGGTCACCTCTAGTTCCAAACCTGCTATTCATTTGCCCATAGTGAGTGTATTTCTTCTTCAGTCACAGGGGATTTTTGCCTCTTTCAAAGCACATCTTTTGTAGCAGATTTTTATGCAGATTTTTATGCAGGAGTGTATTACCAGGTTGTTTTCTACTGATGCAGAGAAATCTTTCATGCAATTTGCATCCCATTAACATACCCATCCTCATTACATAAGAGACAACCCTGATTCTAATGGCTCTGCACAGGAAGCCAATAAAGCCAAATATGGAAGGGATTATGGAGTGTGTTGCTGTTATACCCACCAAATGGTTTGTACATTCAAAAGAGAGCCATCAACTCTGTTGACACCTAAGGTGAGTCCTAAGAGTTACTGCTAATTATATTTTTTCAGCATCTTTTATCTCCTGGTGGTTGCTCTCTCCTTTTTCTTGCACTGGTAGCAGAAATGGAAGAGGAGCCCCAGCCCGCAGGGATTTCTGCCTTGCATGTGGGTATCCTAGAGAGCTTGGAAAACCCTGCCAGATCCCAGCACTGGAACAAAACCAGTGCTGTTACATCATTTCTCTAGCACTGGAACAACAATAGAGGCTGCCTTGGGGCAGGTATAAGCAGTACCCAGTGTCCCTGCCACTGACACCTTCCTGTAGGCATATTTACACCCGATGGTAAACCTGTAGGAAAGGCCAGGTGTCTGCATTGAGCCCTTCAGATCTGCTGTCTGTGATGCTGCTGGCACAAAGTAGGTTGCTGAGCAGATTTACCCTCTGCAGAGGAGAAACAACCCTCTCCTTCAGCCTCAGAGTTTCAATCCTTACCCTCAGGGTTTGAGGGTTTATTTTTCGGGTTTGGGTTTGTTTGTTTTGTTTTTTTTTCCAGTTGAGTTTTGTAAACCAGGAGTGGCAGTGAAGGCAGGAGTTAGAAGCTGCCTCCCCCTGCCAGAGACCCTACAGACCTGCAAGGGGGTCCCTTTGCCAGGAAACAGCACTAAGCACTAAGTTTATGCTCTCAGGAAACAGGTTTGTTTGCTGTTTCTTAGCTTAGAAAGCTCTTGCTGTCATGGTTGAAGTGGCAGAAGAACAAGGCTGGTGGCTTGGAGGAGTGAGGGAACATGGTGGGAGAGCGAGAAGCAGCAACTCAGCATGGTGGGACCTGCCTACAGCAGACTTTTCCCTCCCTCCTCCTGATCCTTCCCTGTCTGCTCTTGCTTCATCTGGGAACAACACTCCTGGGCCAGCTCAGCCATCCTGTGCCCTTGTGCCCTCTCTTTTCCTGCAGGACGCAGCCTGAAGTTCTCAGACAAATCCAAGTGATTGTCCAGGCTCCTGGGAAATACACGGAAGGGCACTCTCTTGAGCTGAGCCCAGATGAGCCCAGACCACATTCCCTCCCAGTGCTCATGTAATGCTCTGTGTGTTGTTAAGCAGCTCAAGGTTTTCACATGCTCAGCTGCTTAATAAGAGGGAGTTTCTTCTGTCTGCAGCAAACAGCACTCAAAAAAAGGGTTTTTTTTTCCCTTTGTGGGTCCCATTTGTGCATGCTTTCCTTCTGATTCAACTGCTTGGCCATTGCAGGGCTCCAGCATGTTCAGTTTGCATATTGTGGCCTCCATGTTCAGCTGCCTTGATGCCCCCAATTTGGTTTAGAGGTGGCTTGTAAATGCATCACACAAACAGGTGCTGAGCACACAGGGGGAGATGTTCAGAAACACAGCAATGATGAGATAGACAGAGCCTTAAATGACCTTGGAGTAACCTTCTTCAGTACAGGGGTCCCCTGCCCACTGCCCCTCAGCCATCCCCAGCTGCCAACCCCTGGATGGGCTGGGCTGGAGTGCTTGGGCACACGTGTGGTGTAGACTCATCCTCTTGGTCTGTAAATGGAGGAAATCTGGTTTGCCAGGCCCTGGCTGGTTCTGGCACTGCAAGACAACCCAGACACACATCTTCTGGTGTGCTGGAGCTTGAGGTCACCCCAGGGGTGCTCACAGAGACCCCCATGGTACAAGTGACACGTCTGGTCTTCTGGCTGTGTGAGCTGCAGAGAAGCTTGGCTGCCCTACAGCTCTTTCTGGGAGAGGGGGATCAGCAAGCAGCGTTTAGCACTTCCCTGCCCATACCCATGTGTGCACACACCCCTGGGAAAGGTGTTTGGTTTGGGATGGTTTTTTCAATTCAAATCCAGCAGTGATGATTTTTTTTATTTTTTTTTTTAGCAGCATTTCCAGAGTCATGGCATATTCACACAAAGTCAATTTTCCTTTAACTTCATTCAGCAGCTGTTGATACTGCTGCCAGACTTGGAGACAGTGGCACCCTGAGCAGATGACCTGAGGATTTTTCCAGTTGTTGCAAAGCACTGAAGAGGCATCAATCCCCTTCCTGACACCCACAGGATGCACCCACTGGGCTTTGCAGGGGCAGGGGATGGATTCCAGCTTGAGATCTGCAGCAGGGGCTGAGTCAGCCCAGCTGTGATGTCCTCTAATCCATGGTCTGATCATTTTTGGCCTCCTGTCTCCACACTGCCTGGCTCTGAGTTGAATCCATGCTTCTCATGGATGCACAACTTGCCTTGGGGCAGGCCCTCCCTCAGCTGCAGACCATCCCAAGGAGATGGCTTCAGTCATTTCCCAGGCTGTAGGATGTCTGGGATCCACAGCTGCTCCCCTCAAAATGCAATTTTTCTTGCCACAGGCTTTTGCACTAACCCAAGATTTTGTGCTGCTTGGATTTCTAGCATCTGTAGGGTGTAACTTTATCAAACACAAGAAAAGACAAATCAACCAACTTCAACATCTCCCTCCCTTGTTTTCTCTTCCCTTTCTCTCAGACTTCAAACTTCCTTTCCCCTGGACTGCATATCTTTTTTTATCCTTCACATTTTCTTCTGTAACTCTATTATGGGGATGCCTAGCAAAGACCAGGACCCTATTGGGCACAGCCAAAAAAATTATCTCTAAAGGGCCTGACTATAAAGTGCTTTTTCCTTTTTTTGGGGGGGGAAGCTTCTGCTTTGAGTTACTTAATTCACCACTTTTCCCCCCATGCTTTTTCTGAGTATATCTTTCTGTCCTCCTTTCTCCTATTTTCTTTTATTCCCCTGTCTTTTCTCCTGTTCTCTGGAGCTTTTTGCTCCTTTTATTCCCTCCTGTTCCTCATTCCCAGCTCCTGTTTCTTTCTATTTCCACTTTCTATCTCCTTACAAGCCTCTAACCCCATCCCTTACCCATTGGCTGCTGTGTCAGATATCTGCAACCCCTTGCTGGCTCTGCTGGCACCTCCATGCCCCAGCAGCATGCAGAAAGGATGAAACTTCAGTCCTTCAGTCCCTTGGCACATTTTTCTTTCACATTTTCCTTTCCTCCCCACAGGCAGAGGTACAAAAACCCACTGGGGTCTCCTGCCTCTACACATTGGAGCAGATACCTGCAGGAATTGCTCCCAACTTCGTTCACAGGCTGGTGAAACCACGTTTAGATTTTCTCCATCCCAGGAGAAAAGACTGGGGACATGAAAGGATCAGCATCACTGAAACATTTTTTTCCCCCCATTTCTCCCATTCCCCCTCTGCTAGCAGCCAGAAAGGAATATAAAAGCCTCTCCTGGAAAGGTTTTGGGGAAGCACCAGCTGAGGGGTTGCCTGATCTTGCTCTCTGATAAGAGGCAGAGATGCCCAAGCCAGGCTGCAAGCCAGCAAGGGACCCATATGGAGGTGTGGGGGTTACATTTCTCACAACCCATAACCTCCTCCATGGATCCTGTGCCCCCTGCAAAGTCAGTGTGGAAACCAGGGACCCACACAGCTGTGGAGTGGTCCCACTTTCCTCTGCAGGGCTCGTGACCTCGAGTGCCAAATTAGTGGGCACAGAGCCAACATTCATCCTTAGAAGCTCTTCCAGCGCTGTGCCAGCATCCATGGATTTTGCCTTAATCAAGATATGTCTTTGAAGGTTGCCCTTGGTAAAGAACACTTCAGCAAAATGGTTATTTTCCTTACAGTTAGCCTACAGTTTTCCAAACACTTGGTCCTGTTTGGGTTTCTGCTTGAGACCACAATACTTCGAAGTCAAATGTTGTGCTCCTCGGTACAACTTCCTTTGGCCACGATTTGATTTCTTTGGGGGCTTCTGCTAATCCTCCAACATTTTCCACCCTGGTTTTGCATTTCCAGTGCTGACACTGAAAGCTTTTTATATTTGCTGGCTGCAATTAGGGCTGACATGCACAGACAGACAGGGTGGGAGCTTTTGGGATGGCTTTCTTGGGGGGTTTCAGGCCGATTCTGCAGCTTTTCTCATTTAGGACACTGGTTGCGTGCAGATGCTTTCAGGGAACAGCTTGCTGCAGGACTGCTCTTGGCTAAAAGACAAGCTGATGGGCTCAAGCAGAGAGTTGCAGCCTCACCAGGTTACATTTCTGTTTGCAGTGTCATTTCCTATCACGTTGGGAAAGGGAGGTGACTGTTGGCACTGTCATAGCATTTCTTCTGCAGTCACTGCAGGACATGTCACCCTCCTCCCCAGGTTCTTGCTGGAGGACAACCCACAAACACTCCTCTTCTTCTGCCCAGGCCCTGGCAACACATGTGTGATGCTGCATGGTGGAAGTTTTGCCCTTTCCTGAAGGAAGGTTGAGGCTTTTTGATGCTGCTGAGCCACATGGTGCTACCTCTCCAATACATTGCCCCAAGTTCGCAGGAAGAATTGTTGGTACCACTGATTTATTTTGTTAATACTGAAAAGTTGAGCATTTCCTGGGTAAAATGTGTAATGTTCTGCTCACCTGCATGATCTGTAGCTACTGTCCATCTCTGTGGCTGCTTCCCTGCTTTGGCATCTCCATCACAATATTTAGAGAATGGGATGTTGTGTGTTTTGCTTGGAGGATCAGGTCTGGTTTGAAATATTTGTCCTGTGATTTCCCCAAACATTAGAGTTTCTAGTGGCTGATCTTCTTGGGCTTTCAAGTCTGTTTTGGGGAGAGGAAGCTGGAGAGCTGGAAGGAAAAGTGACAGGTCCATAGTGTGGTTAGAAACAAGTCCCACTCACACCGCACAATGACCAGACCATCCCTTACCTTTGCATCTGCTCTAAGCTGCAACCCCCACCCACCCCTGTGTTTTCTATACCTGTTTTAAATATCTGACAATCTATAACAACCCATATTGCACTGATGAACACAGTGTCAAAGCAGTACAGAGAGTTAAGAAGAACCCAACAAATGTTAAAAAAAAAAGATCACACACAACCCAGTGTGTTTTACACAGCACATGATTGCATCTGAGTCCTAAGTTCAAGGAATGCAGCCTGGTGCATTTATTTTAAAAGGTTTTACCTCTGCCACAAGGCCCCATTCTTAGAGAACTTTTGGGTGTTTAAGGTCAGGAGGCACAATTTTGACCACTTATTCTGCTGTAGGAGCCTGGGTCATGAGAAAAGAGGAATCAATTAATCTGGAGGGAGAAAGGAAATGTCTCTGAAGGAGAGAGAGGTTTCAAATGGATTGCTGAGGACAACCAGAGCTGCTGCTCCCTTGCATTTGACTTCAGCTAAGAGGGAGTTTCCCTTCCCTGTGTTGAGTGCCAGGTTTGTGGGCAACAGATTTTTTGTGATGATGTGGAGAAGCCTAAGGTGGCAAAGCCCTGGGAAGAGATCAAGTGTAAAGGGAAAGAGGTTCATAAGCAGAAGGGGCTGCAAATCTGCCTGATTTAAAACCCTCTAAGGGGACTTTAAGGGGAGGGCTAACATAAATAAGAAGACGACAGAGCTGCATTTCTAGACGTGTAAGGGAAGGCAGGGAACTGTGGGGTTTGGGGCTGTTACAGCCAAAAGAGGCATTTGATGCAAGGATTTCTACCAAAGGCAGGGAATGGGCAGGACAGTCCCTACAGGCCACTAGGGAGGAGTTTACCAGCAAGGTAAAAGAGGACAAAGAGTGAATGTGAGGACCACTATTCAGAGCCATGGTGTTGTTCCTGCAAGAGGAAATCTGTAGCAGCAGATTCCCAAAAGCTTGCAGTGAAATGCCATTTATGTCAGTGAAAAACCCCGAGTAGTCTGCAAGTAAATCCTAACATCACCCCATTGTATTCAGCTGACTCAATTCATCCTGGTTCTCTGCCTTCCTGTTGCACACTTTTTTTCTAACCAAAGCTAAAGATAAAATCACTCTGCTTGGTTTAGTTGTCCTCACTGAGAAATGGCCTCTGGTCCCTGAGATGTTCAGATGCAGGCTGTGGGTTGGATCCCAAAGCTCATCCAGTCCTGGGAACTGCCAGGATCACTGTAGCTGCTCCTTCACTGGAGCACTGGGTGAATTCAACTGACTAATGCTTTTGTGTTAGTGATCAAAATCCTCTGAGAAGTCTTCAACTTTCTGGGCAACTCAGGTATTTACCTGTCTTTTCTCTTGGAAAGATTTTTAGTAAAGTTCCTTTGCTCCAAAAGGACCTAGAACTAAGATTATTCCCGTCCTGGTTTATGTATTAGATGACCCTCCTATGTCTTCCTCACCTCCACACCTTGGGTACAGACAATTTTATCAATACAATTTTTCAGTTTGAGATTATTCCTCCTTTTCCCCCTTTTTCTGGACCACTGCCACTGCTCTCCTTTGCACTTTCTGCCATCAGCTCTGTCCCCCTGTACTGCAGTGGCCAACCCTGCAGAGATGACTCTTCCAATGAAACCTTGACAGCAGAGACAACAGGGGAAGAAGAAGGGTTTCCTGTTTGTAACAGGCTCTTTGTAACTTCTCTTTGGACACCTCATTCGAGCACATTCTTTTTTTTTTTTTTTTTTTTTTACTGCAGCATGACCATGCTCATTCATGTGGAGCTTCCACCCCGAGATTTCCCTCTGCAGAGCTGCTGCTGGGCTGGCTTTTCCCCAGCTGGTCTTGTAAGTCCTTGGTGACACCTACACAAAACTAGAGCTCTGCTTTGTCCCTGCTGAATGATGCTTCTCCTCCTCTCCCTCTCTCCCATTTATCAAGATTGTTTTGCATTCTCCTCTTGTTCTCCAAGGCGTTTGTTCTTCATGGTGTCCTGTGCTAATTTAATAAGTGTTCCCTGCTCTTGTTTTTTTGGTTTTTTTTTTTCAAAGATATTAATGAAAATACTGTACACTGCCAGACATAAAACAGATGGCTTCAGACTTCATTTGATACAAACTGCCAGTTTGACAGTGAAGCATTTATAGCTGCTCTTAGTCTGGTTTTCCAGCCAGCTGTACGCTGCTCTAATAGCAGTTTCTTCTAAGCTGTGTTTCTTTACTTGCTTTATGAAAGTGTCAGGTGAGATGATGGCAAAAGCCTTATTAAAATCAAGATCTAAAACCTGCTGTAGAAGGAAATTAGATTGATTCGATGTGATTTGTTCTTGTCAAATCAGTGCTTGCTGTTCCTCAGCTGCTTGTTGTTTTCAAAGTGCTGGGAAATAATTTATCCAATTACCACTTCCAGGATTTTTCCAGGAAATGAAATTAATCTGCCTGGTCTGTGATTCCTGGCTGTGTCCCTCTCCTCCTTCCTTGGTGGGTGCTAGGTTTGCCTTTCTCAGGGTGCACAAACATCCCCCACCCCGATTCCTCTGCTAATGGCATCAAGTGGGTTTCAGCTGCTTTACCCAGGGTGGCAGAAGATTTTTTTAGGGTTTCTTTTTTTTTTAGGGATTTTTTTTTAGGGAGTTCTTTTAGAGATTGTCAGTTGGAATATATCTGACTTATTTACCCACTGTCTGATCTCCTTCATCTTTCTTGCTGCTGGTATTCTTACCCTTGGACAGATGATGCTGATTATAGGAGGCACCTTTGTGCAAAGGCTGAAAGCAAAAAAGTATCAAACACTTTTGCATGCTTGGCATCATCACTCAGCATCTCCTGTTTATGAAACCCAGCTCTTTCCTTGGCCCTTCTGTTGCACACACTTCACACCCACCACTTGTTGCATCACTTCCATCTTTTTCATGTTGTTCCTCCATGCTTCTGCTGTTCTTTTATACTTAGTAACATGACCTAGTTCCACTTTCTGTCTGCTTCCTCTGCACTTCTTAGACTGAAGAAGAGCTTGTGATTTAGCTGGTTGATACCTTACTACCTTCCCTTTGGACTTGGGCTGAGTTGTTTCAGTACTCAGCAGCTCAGGAGTAGTTCTCTCCATCTGTTTTGTGGCTGTGCCTTTCAAACAACTTTCTTAAGAGCATTGCCAGCTCCTCAAATCTTTCTGCCCTGGATTTGTTCCTCTAAAGTCTGCCTCCTCAAAGAGCACTGTTTTTTCATTGGGTTTTTGGTTTTGTGTTTTTTTTCCCTGTCTCCTTTTATAGAAATCATGACTGCTGCCACTCCAAGGTCACTCTCATCCCAGATGCTTTTCACTTTCACCTGCAAAATTACTTCCCCTTGTATTACTTAGAATAAAATTTTGCAGGCTGCAAGAAGCCAGAGAGATGGCAGCTGCAGGCAGTTCACAGAAGGGCACAGACAGACAGTACCAGAATAGAGTTAGACAGAGAAGCCCCTGTATATTTAGCACTCAGTTGTGTCAGGAAGAATTAGTATTACTTTTCACAATTATCTGCCCCTGCCTATGAACTTGTCACTAGTTTCTAGGAGATGTGGCTAACAGTGGTGGAAATATTTGTGTCATTTGTGTAAAACACAAACAGTTCAAGCATGTTACAAAAAACCTTTTCAGTTCTGTCTGTCTGTCTGGGGACATTTTTATGGTCTTTATACAATGAGAGAGCTTAGACTTTACAAATATTCCCAAATTCCATGTGTAGTAAGCATATAGTTACAGTCTTCTTTATTCTATTATGCATAGACATTGAAGTGTGTATTTAAACATAGAGACTCAAGCAAAGCAGAGCTTTTTTGTCATCATTGCAGCATCAAGGAGTCCTCACGATGCACCAGAACCTTCTCAAACAGCCAACAAGATGGATCTGGCCTTCAAGACCAGATTAATCTTTTGCAGCCTGCTTTTTCCAGCACACAGCGTGCACAGTTCCTGATAACACCCCACTCTCTCTGCTTTAGTGCTAGAAGAATTTTAAAAAAACCCAAGCTAAAAGCTTCATTTTGGGACCTGTTTGTCCTCTCTCCTGCTGTCACACCAGAGCTGACCAGTGGGGCTGTCCCTGGGCACCTGCACCTTAGGAAACCTCATCAGATCAGGGGGAAAGAAAGTTGGTTTCTAGCTGTCATCTGTGTCACTGTCACCCTCTGCCAGACATCCCTTTAGGTACTGAGGTACCTACCTGTGTGTATTGTTGGCAGGATGGTCAGTAATGCTGCTGTAAGTTATTTTAATAACATTATTGATTTCATTACTTTGCTTTAGTTTTGCTTCACTACATCAAGACTTGGAGTTAGGGTGATATTGCAGCTAATTATTTTTTTTATGGGGCACCCAGAAGCAAAGAGACCTCCTCTGGATGTCTGTCCCTGAGGCTGGTGTGGTTTTGAAAGGGGCTGTTGGTTTCATTTTAAGACTCCAAAGAACCAGATGAGTACAACTCTAGAACTGACTCCTCTCTTGATATAATTGTATAAAAAGAGAACTCTGGTGCTGTTACAGAAGAGCTATGATGCTACATTGATAGGTGCTATTCTTGCAGTCAGTCAGGGTTCTGTTCTTTATCTGGTAGTTGTTATCAGATACATCCTTCAGTGGTCTTTGAGATCATAAGAAGCTCCTTGGGAAAGTGCAGAGACCTTCAGGCCTCAAGGAGAATAAACCAATCAGAAGTGGTGAGCCAGGGTGCTAAGTTGTCCTGGGTAATAGGGAGCATCTGTCATTTGTTTAATTACCAGCCCAGTGTTAAGCCTTGACATAAATGCTGCATATTCTTCTATTCATATGGGTCTCAGAAAGCAAATTTCTCAGTAAAAGGAAAAAAAAAAAGCAATTTGCAAAGTGTTGTCACTATGCTTCTTTTATGATCTGATTCAGAATCGATTTTCATCAGCTGAAGAACACCCCTGGTCATGCTCTTGGACTTGGATCAGACTTTACAATGCTTCAAAAAAAAGCTGTGAAAAAAAAAAAGTGGGGGGAGAGATTTCAAAGGTTTCCCCATAAAGACATGGATGGGTAATGTATTTATTTTTGAAAACCCATACCTAGAGGCTTAGCCAACTGGCATGTTTACATTAACCAGATGGTATTCTGGTTAAAAGAAATCACCCTGCTGGCAAGAGGAGAACCCCCTGAACCTATAACTCCTCTTCCCTGAAGTAAAATCAAAAGTAGCAGTGCCAGCTCATCATTTCAAGCTTCCAAAACCAAAACACCTATTAAAAGTAATCTCAGGCAAAAGCATGTCATAACAGATAGGTTTTCCACTGGTCTTCTGAGAAAACCTGATTACCCAAACCCCTGCACTTAGACCCCACTGCTCAGATCTCCCACTGACTTTGCCAGGAGAGCTGAAAGCCCCATTCAGCCCCAGGACTTAGGAAGCTATTAGAACTTTTGCAGAAATAGCTGGAAGGACAATTTACCCTAACTCCTCCCTGCTGATTTTTTATTCCAATAATTCAGTTCCCATCCATGGTGAAGAATTAGTTCACTGAAGTGCTGACCTTGTAGGAAACTGAAGCATGCTGGAGAGAAAATAATTCCTGGTTAATAAATATATAAACAAACAAATGGCTCCTGCTCCCCAGAAATGTGTGATCAGTGTTCCAAATTTACATTTAAAACCTTTAAAAATACCCCAAAAAACCATGAAGGGGAAATCTGACTTTGCTAAACACCATTAAGAATGAAAAAACCATGACTGAAAAGGCATTTGAAAATGCTAACTTAAAAATCAGAATAATAAAAAACCAAGCTGGAATATAAACTCCATTTAGCGTTAGTACTTTGCAAATCATCTTGGTTTTGGAAGGATGCAGAGCACATGCTAAGATCAGCTGCCCACATGGACTGTTCTACAATAAATGGCATTACATTTTTCATCCCCAGCACATTCTTCACCCATACAGTACCTTTATTTATTAGCAGAATGTTCAGCAGCAGTGAGAGCTGAAGTAAGGAAGGAAACAGCTTCAAGAACGTGGCAAGAAACTTGTTAAGTTCAGGAAGCAGAATGGGGAAAGGTGCCTCAAAAATACAGGTGGCTGGTGTAAATTATTGAACGTTTGAAATGTTTTCCTTTGGTAATTTTAATCAGATTGGGGAATCAGTCACTTGGGCTTTTGTGAAAAGCTTGATTTATCAGAAGCTTTAAGCCATTGCCTGCAGCTCTGTGCTGTGGGCAGGGCAGCAGCAGCAACCCCAAGACTGGTTCAGAGCCAGTGCTACCAAACACCCAGTGCCATAAAATTGTGAGTGATCATCCCAAATGGGACACTGAAGCCCAGAAGCCTTGAATTCAACCCATGAATCCCATGTGGACACAAAAGAGCATCCTCAAACCCACCCCTGCCTCTGGAGGGGTGTGTGCTCACCTGCAGAGCCATGCTGAGCTGAAGGCTGTGGGTTGGTGGTTGGGTATCCTCTGCTTGGTGCAGGAAATGAATTTAGTGTGTCTCAGCATGAAACATCTCTGATTCTTTTCAAAGATGAGTGCTGGGGGCTGGCCACCTCCTGGCTGTGCTGCTCCACAGCCATGGGGGTGTCCCTCAGCCTCTAAAAGGATGCAGATCATGGGAGGATGGCCTGAGGATGAAGCTAATTTTGAAGTATCCTGGAGAAATTGTGCCTGTGGGGGGCTGGGAGGGCATCTTGAAGGGGTTTGTGCAAGATGGGTACTGTCAGACACACAACAGTATTTCAAAGATTTGCTCATTCTCCTCCACATTGATTCCACCTCTTGCTGTTCCTCAAAGCACTGCCTTACTTTTCCAGTGTGTTTGGAGTTTTCTCTTGTTTTCATTACCTGAAAAGAACTCATTTATTTTGACCAATGCCTTTTCTTACCAAAAGAAGAGTTGTTGGTGCAATTCTTACATGGTTATCAAGTGCTACCAAGCCTCACCCATGGTATCACAGTGAATGCAAAGGTGATTTAGACAAATAAGGGTGAGGATGAGCAGGTGACATTTCAGTGTGTTTAATGCATGAATATATCTAATGCCCATCAAATGACTGGGCCACTTTTCTGATAAGAAATATCTTCAATATCTTCAATATCTTCAATATCTTCAGTATCTCACATTTGGGGTGGGAGATATTGTGCAAAGGTCTCTGTAAGGATTCCAGGCAGACTGACACTGTCTCTGTAGGGTACAGCACTTTGCACAGGGCAGTGTTGGATGTGACAGCAACAAATGACAAAGTTTCATGTCTGCCTAAAACCAGGGAGGTGCTGGATCTCTCTTCTACTTGAGTGACCTCACTGCCACCAGCTGCCATAAATGATGGTAACATTTTCCTTAGCCATTTCTTTTATATTATTTTCTATTTCCCCCCCACCCCCGTTATGTGATGTGTGGACTTCAGAAACTAAGAGTCAGATCTTTTGCTGGGAGTTTTGTCTTTGTCATTAATGAAGTAAGATCTGGTCTTTAACGTTCAGCACTTGAACCACTCAAGTTGCCTGAATCCTAATTTAGCAATTCACGCAGGTTTCTAGCAGGCAAAAAGTGCAGTGGGCTTGTTGGGGCTGCTTTATTCCTTTTTTCTGGAACAGATCTGGCAGGTCCACAGACTGAAGAATTTCCCCTTTTCCCTGTCATCATCCTCTGTCCAGAGAAATCCTCCCCTTCCCTTGGCCTGCCCAGAGGGGTCTGTGGTCTCCTTTCAAGAGAGACAGGAATGGCAGTAAGGTGATGAAAAAAGCAGCACAACTGAACACACCTCTCCCCCAGTCAACCTCTTCCCCACACATCAAATTCCCCTTGTCTGCAGTTGGAGCAAATCAGCTCAATCCCACACACCATAACACAAAGATTATTCCAAATGCCACTGAAAATGCAAATGATGCCTGGTGAGCCTGAGGAGCTGGGAATCAGCAGTTCCTTTGCAGCCCACTTCCTCCTGGTCCCAGCACGTGTTTTGCAGAGGATGCTCTGCTGCACCACATTTGTGAGCTCTCCCAGTTGCATCTATTTAAAAAAAAAAATCTTAGCAAAGTAGCTGCAGACTGAAAACATAACAGACATTTAGGAACTGTATGACTTTCCCTAGCTGTCTGTAACAGTTTCAAGATAAGTAATTTTTAAAAGAATTACTTTAAATGCTGATTGCTCTGTACTTTTTTTTTTTTTTTTTTGCTTTTAATTTGGCACAGATGCTTACCCTCCCTCTAGCTCCTTTGTAGAGTTCATTATGCAAAGGCAAAGAAGCTACACTAACGTTGTAATTTTGTTTGGCAAGGTGAGCCACAAAACATATGCTGTGTCATGCCTTTTTATTGCTGTGCAAGAATTGCCAAAGCAGCCTAAAGGAGGAATCAAGGACATGATCGTTGTGAGGAAAAGAGGAAACAGGCCAGTTTTACAACACCCAGGCTTGTAACCACTTGTGGCAGAGAGTTTCAGAACAGGTTTAATTTTAAATTATTTTTTTTTTAAACCAACCGACAGCAGCTTCGATGTGACTTGTGTTTAATGCCACCACTTTCTGGTGCACGTGGAGCCATTTATGGGTGCTCTGAGGATCAAGGCCCTACCTGTGCAGCAAAGATCTCCCCATCCTCTTCCTGTGTGGGGAAGGGAAAGAGGTAAAGCCAGCCTGAGCCAAAATAAGAGGGAGAGCCTTCTGGAGCAGGCACTGACATCCCTTTTCCACTATGTGGGGGGTGGTGTGTCACACCTTACTCTGCTCATGCTCCAAGAGCAACACCTGCACTTCTCAGTCTAGACAACCTGTAATGAGGCAAGGAAAGAGCAAGGGAACAATGAATGGGTGTGATCTCAGCCTGCCCCAAAACCCTAGGAGGACTGGCTTGCCATGTGGGCATCCCTGGGAGCAGAGATGAGCCCCTGCAACCACCTCCTCCTCTGGGGCTGCTCCTTCCCTGGATGCTCTGCTCCCTCCCTACACTCAGCTTCCATTGGAAGGGGATTGACAAAATCAACCAAAAGGTAAATTATTTTTGAAGCTGGTCCCACCTCCCTATGGCGGGGTTGGGCACGAGGGTGAGGTTGAAGAAGGAGGGAAGAAAAGGCATTTATAGCCATGTAACAAAATGCCCCATTGCAACATCTCCCGCCTTGCTTGGGTTGCAACACCCCTGAGCCCGCTTGAAATTTTGGAAAGGTCTCCAGAGAAGTGGCTGTGTGGAGGGAGGATGGCTCCAAAAAACCCACCCCAGGGGCTGCTGCCCACACCCTGAGGAAGAAGGGAGACAGCAAAGGGCACAACTCCCTTCACTGCTCCTTCTCAGGCTTGGGGGAACCTTTGGAAAGGAGGAGAGGAGGAAGGGGCCTTCATCTTGCAGCGTAAAAAAAAGAGGTAACGAAAGTGTGGCAATGCCAGCTGTTCACTTGTGGAAACACAGAGACACTGTCACCCTTTTGGTTAAAACTGGGGTGTTTGTTGTGCTGGGGGGAGAAGTCAGCACCCCAGCAGCCAGAACGCTGCTCGCCCTCTCCCCTTCTCCCCCTCAGGTGGCCACGGGGAGAGGGATGCAAAGGGGACATCTCTGGGTGTCATTACTGCTCTGCCACAGGCTGTTTCCTTCCCCAGTCAGCTTGCTTATCATTTCCTTACCCTCCCTGTTCTAAGTAAAGGCACTTTCTGTGTGCCACACTTCAAAGAAGTTACCACCAGCTCTGGGGCAAAAGCCTGTGGGGAAAGGGACAGGGCAAGAAAGCCCTGAGCAATGCACCCTCACACAGGGGACCAGCCAGGGGAAGAAGGGGTTGGTCAAAGATAATAACACCTCTGATGATGCAGGGAGGGACTTAAAAACCATCACCTTTTCATAACACAAAGCAGCAGAGAGGCCACTGCCTCCTTGGGCCTTCCCGGGGGGATGTGGAGGGGAGGCCGGGGCGGCATCGCAGGCGGGAGATGGGGGGACGCAGCACCTGCTTTCAGCATCTTCCTTCTTTCTGTCAGCCCCCAGGGTCCCTGTGGATTTTGGAAAAAAAGTGACCACCGTGGAACTCTGCCACTTTAAATTTAATATCCTGTTGTCTGCGACAGCGTGGTCCTTTTGGGAATCTCAGTCCTGGCTGTTAAAAATAAAGCAGCGGTGTGGAAACAGTGAGACAAGCAGCTCTGTCCCCTGCATCCGATCTGGCATGTCTGGAGTCCTCAAAATCCATCTGAACTCAGCCCAGATCGATTTCATTTCTCAAAGGAAAGACGTGCTGTGTGTGTGTCCCAGCAGAAGAGTGTTGTGCATGGCATTTACCTGCTGTTGATATGCAGTTAGAGTGACACGAGGCTTTCCTATGGCTGCACCAGGCTGCTTTAAATTCAAGGCAGGCAGAAGACACGAGACAGTACATGCTGTTCATGTAGGGAAACTCCTTCATTAATATTCAAGCCTTGGGACTGGCTTTAGGTAGGAGTTTTTTGGAGAGAACAATGCATTTAAAATGCAGACTCGCCTTTAACACCTGAAATGTTGATGCACCTAAAATCATTGGTGCACCTAAAATCGTCAGTTCACCTAAAATCATTGATGCACCTAAAAATCATCAGTACACCTAAAATCATTGGTGCACCTAAAAATCATCAGTGCACCTGAAATCATCAGTATACCTAAAATCATTGGTACACCTAAAATCAGACTGTCACAGGAACCCCTTTTCCTCTGAGCACCAACAGACATACCTTGTATGGGTGGAAATAATCTTAATCTCCAGTCATCAGAGGTTAATCTCTCTCAGAGAGTAAGGAAAAGCAAAACCTCAAGAAGCTGCAGGAGGCGTGGGGCTCAGTTTTTGCTATTTGAACAGTTATTTTAACCAACTCAGTGGTCTGAACAAGAGTGTTTCCATCCTCCTTTTCCCCTGGTAACACAGTTTAGAGGATTTAGAGGACACATGGGTCCCCGGGCCACACTCTGAGCAATTCACACAGGGCTAGACACTGAAGTGAAAGTTGTCCCTCACTGCCTGCATTGCTCCTGGGGTCCTGGCTGAGGCTGGAGGGCCTGGATGGCTCTGGATGGCAGCATCTGGCTCTGGTGCAAGGGCTCCCAGTGCCAAAGCAGTGAGTACAGGGACTGGGAAGGATGCAGGGGAGCAACTGGAGAAGTAGCTGCATCCCCCCCAGGCTGGGTTGTCTCTGCCTGTGAGTCAGAGCCCTGACTCATGAGCTGGTGTGGATTATTAAACTGTAATTTGAAGATGTTGCCGCCTACATCCATCCGTGCTGCTCCTCTTCTGGAGGTGGCAGAAGCAAACACATGCCCTCCATCATCTGAAATATTCAGCCATATGTGCCAGTTCAAGCCTGAGGTAAGGGCACAGCAGGGTGAGTGTGCAGGGGAGCACACACCTTGCAGGAATAAACCTGGGTGAGGAGGTTTCCACACCAGCTCAGCAGCTGGAAGATGCCTCTGCTCCTTCTCTTCTGCCATGGCTCCTTCTCCTGTCCCTCCCCAAACCCCTTACCTGGCCCCAGCACCCCAGGGGAGGTTTTTCTGTTCACCCCACACACCACAGGGGTCCCCCAGCACCTATGATTGGGGGGGGGATGTTTGCTGAGTGAATGTGTCAGCACCCCAAGGCTCATGAGCATCATTTCTCTTGGCACTTGCATTGCTTTGGAAAATGTTATAATGGGGCTAAAGAGCTGGAAACATTTGCACTGACGTAGATTTAGCTGAAATAGCCAATTAATTAAAAATATATTTGATCCAAATGAAAATTGGATGAGTGGCAAGACCCAGGATTAGATTGATCAGGATTATTACTGAACTCCCAGTCTGTTGAAAGAGCCAAAATTATGGAGCATGTACTTGTGCGGGTTCTCATGCTTTGTTTTGTCTGGGGATTTTTTGCTGGCATTAAACCACCTGTTGGAAGACAGACAGTGCCTTACCCAGCACAAAGGCAGCCAGTACAGCCTTGCCACCCATTTCTGAACAAGTGGGAGCACACATTTGTACAGGACCAGCACTTTGCACCAGGAACCCACCGTGTTTCTGATATTTCACTGGAAGCCACAGACCCAGATTTTTCTTTTCCTTCTTCCATCGGCAGCCCACGTGTGCAATGCTTTCCCTGCAATGCTTTAACCTCGGCCTTTTGATTACAGCAGCACAGCCCCTTCCCCTAGGGCAGTCCTTAGCTTTCTGTTCGTCATTGCTTTTGCTTTACACTCAGGAATTTCGTTTGATGCGGGAGCAGATAAGCAATGAATGTATCTGCTCCGTCACATTTCCCCACCGCCTCTCCCTTTGTTCTTTTGCCTTTCATCCACCAGGTTCTCTCTGCAGAGATCCCTGCCCTCACCCAGCTGCTTTCTCCTTTTTTTTTTTTATTTTTAAACCTGCCTCTGCCCACCTCTGATTCTGCAGAAGGACCCAAGTGCTATCATTTAGCGATGTCCTGGCTATTTACTGATGTTAATTCCCTCTCTTTCCGAGTTAATTTCCCCTTTGTTTGCCTGCGCTGGAAAGACCTGTGAAATTGGCAATGGTTTCTCCCAAAAAGAGAAAAGGGAAGAAGGAAACTCTATGGCCCCAAAATGAGAAAAGGGAAGACAGAAACCCTGCGGCTATGCATGTGGGACCCTGTGGTCCATCCCATCCCGTTCCCCCTCCCTCTTTGCAGCTCTCGGGCATCCAAGGTAGGGGTGTGCATGCTGAGTCACTGCCTGGGGTGAACAGAAAACACCCAGGAGAGGAACAAAAGCAATGCTGACAGCCAGCAGTGCATGGCTGACTCTGTTTAAAGGCCAGTTGGTGTTTTTTTGGGGGAGCAGGGGTGCCTAGGGAAGCCTCAGCACTCTGGGTGGCTCAGCCAGAATAGCCCTGGCTGGGGGAGCAGTCCCGATCCTGCCCTACCTGGGGGTGCCCAGCAGCTCCCCCAAACCCTGCAGCACCCCTGCAATCTTGTGCCTCCAGGAGCAGCCCCAGGTTGGGTCTGAGCTGGGCAGGATGAGGCAGGCAAGGCAAAAAGATGCTCCTGCCCAGGCTGTGCACATCAAGTCTCACAGCTGGGACACGTTAGCAAAAAAATGATGCTATAGGCATGAATATTTATGTGTATTTCCAATGATATCAAGCCAAACTCTGCATCTCAGTTCCAAGGTGAATCAGGGTGGTCAGAGGCAATGGTTTAGAGAACAGAAATGGAGAAGTAAGGCCAAATACTAATGCCTTCCTCCAAGGGGGATGGAGTGCCTGGCTTCTGTGCTGCCGTGCTGCCTTTCTAGCAATTAATTCAGCAGAAAGGGAGTGAGGAATGGTAGCCCTGCAGGCTGCCGGGTTTTTTTGGTTTTGTTTTTTTAATCTTTGTTTGGAGGGTTCACCTGGCAAATCTGTTCCCTGAGGTCAGCAAGTCTAGAAAAGAGTGCATGGTGAACAGACACCCTGTGACTCTTTTGCCAAGCTCCTCTGTGGAGGAGGAGGTGACTTGTCTGTGTGAAATACTGCTAATTCCCTGGGAAGAAGTGCTCTGAGCATGGGACAGGAAGGAAAAAGGCAGCCAGACATTCCCACCTTCTGGCATCTGCTTCAAAAAAAGGGCAGGGTAAGGTGTTTCGATTCCCTTTTTCTCTTGCTTAGCTAGACTTCTCCTGTGCCCTAGATGGATGGCAACATCCAGACTGTATGTCAGGGAAGTGTGTCCCAGGGTAAGGAACACTACATCCCAGTGTGGGATTGCCTAGCACCTCCATCCTACCTGCTGGACTGCTGCAGATGGGCTCTTAAGGTACTTTAGTACCAGTTTTGTCTTTTCCAGAGCAACCTGTCCCACTCTGCAGCTTGCTCTGGTTTTACCCAAGCTGTGCAGCCCCTGCAGCAGAAGCATGAAGGCTGCAGCAAGCCACCCCCAACACCAGATCCTGCTGAAAAGTGTCCTAACCCTGCCAGGTTTGCTCCTTACTGGCAACCCTGTGAGCTAATCCTTCCCAGCCCATTCCCAACCCTCCCTTTTCCTTCCCTGGGAAAGCCATCAGCCTTCCTACCCGGCAGTGTTGTCAGAGCTGGCACTCAAGGGACACTGGGATGGCCACCACCACCCTGAGCTGGGCTTTTTGGGATACCTGGGGAGGACATTATCTGGGTTTTGCTTTTTTTTTTCTTTTCCACTGTGAGGGTGACAGGGCACTGGAACAGGATGCCCAGGGAGGTTAGATGGTGTTTCAAGGTCCCTTCCAAGCCCTAATTTTCTATGATTCTATGATGACAGCAGTGGGAGCTGCCCTGGCTTACACCTCAGAGGTTTCCTCTGCCAACCTAAGGGGGGCTGGCAGCAAAGGAACAGAAAGCACATCAGGAAAATGAGGCAGCTGGAGGAAAAGCACATCAGTGGACATGCTGCTGGGTACTGCTGGGGCTCCTCTTTCTGTCAGGATCCACCTTGACTGCTGTTTGTAGCCTCCTCACCCTGCATCTCCAGCAGGCAAGCAAGTGGTGATCACTGGGAATATTGCTCCATGATGGGAAAAGCAGCCAGAACAGCAGCAAGGGCGTGATGCTGAAGAAGTCATCTTCCTATGGTGTCCTAAACACAAATACTCTTACAGAAAATGAATCAGCCCCTTTTTGGGCTTTTTTCCAAAGGTCCCTCTGACTAATTCTACCCAAAACAGCCAGGCTGACCCCACGCAGCGGCGTGACGGTGGCAGACAGGACTCACTCACGTTTGGGTGGAGGCAGGGAAAAACTGTTTTGCAGGCCTGCTCCCCCCCAAAAAAATCCTCAGGCTGACTCTGCCAAAAACCACACCAAACATATGGTAAATGGAATGGCTGGCAGGGAGATGGCTTGGCCGGCAGGAGTGTTTCAGCACTGTGGACTCCTCGTTAGCTGGATGGAATTGTATTTACACTGCTTGAAGCATCACTGTATTTAAAGAAAATAAAGCAATGCCAATTTCTTTTCTTTTATTTTTTTCTTTTTTTTTTTTTTTTTTTGGGGGGGGGTGGGGGGGAAGTGCTTTTGATGCTTCTCTGCACATTGCCTTGATGATGATGCTCGCATAGTCCCAGTGCTTGCCCCATCCTGCAGTGAAGAGCAGCAACAGTGTGGCAGAAGGTTTCACCTCCTCGTATGGCAACAGACTCCTGTGGAAAAGCAGACAGAAGGGTTTTCTCCCTCAGAACAGGAGCTCTGCCTATTTCACCATATGAATGTCCTGTACATTTCATGGAGCTGATGAAATCATGTGCAGATGGGATCCATCTTAACAAAGGCTTTTATTCACAGGGCAGGTTTCTCTGCCATCTCCCTTGGGCCACGTTCCAGCTTGCATAGCCACACCAAGCAATTGCACCCACAGAGCCAGACAAATTTCAGATACCAGACACAGAGATGCCCAGCCCCAGCTGCTGTGTGCAGCACGACTGCTTCATCCAGCACTGAGTGACCCCCCCTCGAAATCTGAGCCTCTGGGTCAGGGCAATAAACTCACTTTTCCTCACATGGCAACCTGTACATGGAGTCAAGCACCAGATGCTATTTCTAGGGATAGCCAGGTGATGTGGAGAAAGCATTGTGGAGCTGCATGACCCTAAGAAAGAGCATTTAGAGGTGTCTGATGCCTTTGGGGGCAGCTACAGCTGCAGACAGAGGATGGAAATAGAGAAGACAAACAGCAGTGTTTGTCACACACCTTCCAAGGGCTAAGTGCTGCTTGTGTAAGCCAAAGGGATGACCAAACCCCAGATAATCTGTTTGTTCAACAACCTGATCTGGAGAAATAAAATGGAAGACTGATCAAAGCTGCAGAGCAAACTTCTGGGCACCGTCAAGCAAAATGCATCAATAAACTTCCTCCTTTTTTTTAAATTTTTTTTTTATTTTTTTAATGCTGTATATTCCATGCTCAGTCAGTAGTGCCTTAGAAACATCTCACTAGCTGCCCACGCTCAAAAGGAGAGCAGCAACAACAACAACAAAAGGAAATATATAGGGGGATGACTTCAGTGAGTTTGGAAATCACTTCTCAGATGAAACACTCCTTTAGTCAGAGGCACAAAAAAGCATCAAAATTCCCTGCCTCTGATGTAAACAGCAGAAGGAAAAAGTCATCTGGAAGGGCAGGGTGATTCAGGCTGAGGACTTGACTCGTAATATTCATCAGTGTTGAAACTGCTTCTGCAAGATGACTCCATGTGAAAGCAGCACCAGCTAAATCCCAGGTTCTGCCACCAGAAGGATCATTAACAGCAAAGCCGTGTGGGGAGACTCCAGTGCCACAACCCTTGCCTGGGTGAGTAATTTTATGTCATCTGACCAGTCCCTGCTAAACCAGCAGTGTCATTCAGGTAAGGCTGCTTCACCTAAGGGCAGCACCAGCAGACTGGAGCATCCTCAGGCTTTGCAGCCCTCTGTCAGTGGAAAAATATTTTTTTTTTTTCTCCATCTTGCAAAAACTCCTCCTGAGGGCTTCCTTAAAAACACTGTTTTGTTCTGATTTGTGCTGATTTGAGCACTCGAAGGAAACTGGAAAATGTGGCCAGTCTTTGTCTTTATGTTTGCCCTGACCCAAGCAGCACAGAGGGCACAAATGGCTGTGCTGACTTTATGCATTGTTAGGAGATACTTTCCCCTGCATATCTAAATCTGTTTACTTAATCTTCCAGGCCTTTACCCATGAATATTAAATTCCTTGATCACTATGCATTAGGAGTCATCTTTGCACCATCTGTTTGTATTTGTCATCTAACCCTTGCAAATAATAAAATGTACTTTGTTCTCAAGTTCATGGATCCTAGCAGGAAAGCAATTGCCATGGAGGAAAAGTACTGTGTGAAACTATTGGCAGCAACAGGGCTCTGCTATCTTGCCACTACATGGTAAAAAACAACAAAAAGGTAAAAAAACAAAAGCCAGAACTGCCTCAAAGAGTGAGGCTTGGCCTCCAAGACTTCCTTGAAGGCCTGGAAGAGATGATGGAGTGGGGTCCCCATCCCTGAAAGTGATGTCGGTGCCCTCACCTGAACTTCATAAAGAAAACAGAAGAAACAAGTGAGGAAAATGAAACCATGGTTAAAGGAGCAGATACACAAAGTTGTTCTCACACCAGGGAGTGTCACAAAGAAGTGAAATAGGGACCCATCAGCTGAGAGGACAAGCTCAAGGAAGGTTGGGCAAATATCAAGGGACACATTGATAAAGTGCAGCTGTTACAATATAAAATTAATCCTTAGAGGGAGCTCTGCCTGAATATTTTATTAAATCATGCCACAAGGACAGCCCTGCCACATATTACCAGGGGTCAGTTTCAACTTTATCAACACAGATAAACAGGCATTGTCCCTAGGACAACAGTCCCATGAGTAAGGATAAACATGTTCCCTGGCTGAAGACTTCTGTGAATAAAAAATAAGCTGACTGGTGATCACACCTCACATGCACAGCACCCTGCTGGAGCCAGTCAGAAGCAGACTCCTGATGACTTACATCACCTTGAGGATTTGCTCTTACAAATTAACCTATGTGCCAGGCAACTATCAATAAATGCTCAAATTTTTGCCACCTTGTTAAAACCTAATGGTTAGAAAAGGCATCATTTAGAAGATGAAACAACACAGTCATGTTATTTCTATCCAATGGGTTGGTAGCAACAAATTCAGGCAAGGAAATGGTTGCCAAATATTTGTTTAACTGGAAGAGTTATCTAGCCTTGGACAAGATACCACTTGCCACTCTGCTTGGCCCTGCAAACATCCCACACTAGGAGGTTACCTATTAAGTGATAGACAATGTATCTTGTTAATTGTTAGAGCATGATGACCTTAGACTTTGGCCAGGTATTTAATAACACCATCTGCTGTCTAGGTCTGCAATACTATTATTTTTACATGAGGATTACTCTTCTTGCTTCACCAACAAGGCTGTAATAGCAGTGCTGAAGGAGAGCAGAGCAGTGTGGTGTTTAAACCTGGCTTCCCAAGCAAGGCAGACAGGAGGTGCAGCTCAGCCAAGAAATTCCCAGAAGCCTGGTCTTGAATCTGGGAACCCTGATGTGCTGAAGGCTGAGGGGCTGTGGTGTGACAGCCCTCCAGAAAAACTCTCTTACCTGAGAAAGCTGAAATCCATCCTTGTGCAGGTTGCCAGGTGCTTGACTCTTCCTGTTGCCATTGCTGGTTCCTTCTCCAAAAGATCAGTAATGGTCCAAAGGCTGCTGTTTAACCATCACTGTGCCTTCAGATCTTTTAGTCACTGATAATGTGTTTTTAAAGCACCAAAATGATCACATTTATCTGGTTTTATGGCTGTATCTATAATGGGCCCAATTCGGCTCTTGCTGACAGTGATGTGATTTTGGGCTTTGGTTTCTCAGAGAATTTAGGGGAGGGAAGAAAGCAGCAAATTTCTCTCTGCAGATGGTGTCTCCTGATCGGTGTTTCCATCACCCTGTGCAGCCCCAGGTTTCATGTAAAGCAATTCCTGGGAACCTGAGCCCATTGGATTCAGTGACAGAGGTTCCTAAAAACTGAGGTGAGTCAGTTCTTCACTCTGGAATGATGCAATTTTTGTGCAAATAGTTTTTTCTTCCTAATAAAGAGAAGCTGAAACCTGGTGGCTGGTGAGCTGCCAGATTATGGAGGAAGCATTAGAGGTGTGAACACAAAAGTGCTCAAACAACCCAAGGCAAAGAGCCCAGACTGTACTTTAAATTAAGAACTGCACGTTTGCACTGGGGATTTAAATAAAAAAAAAGTTTTTATTTTGTTATACTGCTAATTGGTGCCTGTCACTCTAGTGTGTGTATGAGGGATATGACAATCTTGAATACCCCATCCTCTCCAGCTTAATTTTTGTGTCAGACCTAGGAGAAGTGCTTTGCTTGGCACTCTGTTGCAACAGAGAGGTCAAATATGAAACCAAACATATGAATGTAATTAGGAGGGTATGAAAAATATGGGGGCTGGATGTCTTAAGAGTGTCCAAAGCAGGCATGTCTTGACATGCTGCTGGTTAAAGAAGATTTTAAGTATTCCAGTCTGTCAGAAGGTGTATCTGGTTACATCTGAAATGAATTTCTGAGTCTTTTGCTCATATGATTTTTCTTGCATTTCAGGTGTGCAAGTTGGATTTCCCACCATGCAGAAACATTCACCTCTTTTTGAAGTACAAGAAACAATACTTTGTTGTTACTGATGTGCTTGGAAGATGATGTGACAAAAGTCCAGATCCTTCCCATTCTTGCACCAATTCTGAAGCAAAAAAAAAAAATTGTTACAGATCCTTATATATGCTATCTGAAGGTGAACATAGCAGATTGTAATGTTTTTTTTTCCCCATTTCTTAACAGAGAAGTTAGCATTTTCATATTGCATGTAGCTGAGTGGGGGGGTTTCTTTCTGTTGGTTCACAAATGACAAGGGAATGGCTAAAATCTGTGCCAAATGTTTTTGCAAAAACTTATCTCTGCCCTTTGCTTATGATTTGCATTTTCTTTTAAATCTTTCCAAGTGAAGCAGTAGGCAAAATCCCCGGCAACTAGAAGCATGTGCAAGGATGCAGAAAGCTTTAGAATGCATTTCCACACCCTGCTGACCTATTCATCAAAAAGTCTGCCAAAACACATAACTCTCAGTATAAAACAAAATACAGAAGAAAGAACCTCACTTGCATTAACCTACTTCTTTCCAGGTTGCGTGCCACTGCAGGCTCTCCAGCAGAAGAGGAGCTGAGCCCATTCTGTGATGTTTCTGCTGATCCTGGGAGTTTTCCCAGCTCCTGGGCAGAGGGGAGCACTGGCAGGAGTGACTCCTCTTCAGTGATGCTGCTGGGTCAGGCAGGGATGTGGAGCCAAGCAGATGTGATAAGGTTGGTGGTGGCCTGTCACAGCCTCCTGACCTCATGGTAATGGGTGTTGCACATGATCACCTTGGGCCAAATGCTGCCCTGGTACAAATTCACCCACTTAGCAAAGCTGCCCCCAGGAGATACGGTGCCCACTGTGCTCTTTAGTTACCTGAGGGCAGAAATGGAGAATGAGATTAAGTTTAGATGTGTTCAGATCCTTATTTTCTTAGCCCTCTTCCCAGCTGAAACACCATCCTGCTTATGGAACACTGTGCAAACCCAGGCTGAGGTTCCCATGGTTCCAGAGAGTATTTGTGGAGGCATAAATGTGACAGCAATGGCTCAAAATGAGTGAAGTACACATGGGAGTATCTTCCTCATGCCAGTTTTCCAGATTTTAATACAAATCCCCATTTTATATTCTGTAGGCACACACATGAATGAACACACACACACTAACACACAGACCATGTTTTGTACCAGTAAGAACCCAGGCCTGATAGGAACAGATTTTAAAAAATCATGCTGGTAATTACACCCTTTTATAGCACTACTGAGCCCTAAAGTCATCCCTCTGCAGTGGAGGAGCCCTGGGCAGAGGTTTCCCCACATTATCATTCCCAGGAATGATGGAAGCAGTGTTGCCATCCTCTGCAGGAGATGGAGCCCAACTCTCAAGCTCCTTAGGCCCTGGTAGGGAATCAGACCCAACTCCAGAGTGGTCCCATGTCCTTAGGAAGCCCTGAAAGCCCATCTATCCCTCCCTCCTTGCCAGAGTGCCCTTTGGCAGCTCAGGGATGGATGGCACAGCCCATGGGAAGTGATGGAATGGGTGTGGATGCAGCATGAGGGTGCCTGGTGGCAGGCACAAACCAATGTTGCTGCTGAGCTCCATCCCCAGCATTTGGACCTGCTCCCTTTCACCCCATAGCACCCCCAGAGCAGTGGGATGGGGACACTGGGTCAGGTTTAGCTGCATGGCAGCTGCTAGCACTGCTGTACTGGCTCCAGAGAGCAGTGCTGGGCAGAACCAGGCTGCTGGGCTGGGGAAGGTGGGACCAGGTATTTGGGTGGCAGCACCATTCAAGGTCCATGCCAAGGTAGAGCTGCAGGAACACTGCATGGTCTCCTCCAGAAGCACATCCAAGGCCAATCTGGATCAAAGAGAGGATGAGATGGTGCTCATGAGACTAGGGCCAAGTTCCTCTCTTCATCATGGAGCTCTGGGGTGGTGATTTGGCCTGCTATTATATAAAATTGAACAAAAGCTGTATAACAAAAGTATTTTAAGTAAGAATGTTAATTGAAGGCTGAGTCAGGCTGCAGCTAACACAGAGATGTTTTTGAGAGGCTCGTACCCTTTTTCATTTTGTCTGTATTTTTTTCCACTTAATTACAACCTGTGTGCAACAGCAGTTAGCAATAATAGTAACTGGCAAAGGGAAAATGGATGAGGAAGGTGATTGTCCTCTTCCCTCTGGATCAGCAGTTGAAACCCACCCCAGATACACAACACCCCAAAATTATTCACCTCTGAGGATGCAGAGGGCACATGGGAAGCAAAGCAGAGGACTGATGTGGCTCTTGGGCCACGGCTCCAGTTCAGCTGTGGAGATGACTGGAGGGGCTCTGGTCAGCACTAAGTAGCTAATCCTTGCTGAAGTCTCTGCTGGTATAGTTTTCCCCTGTCACTGCTGTCCCCAAGGGGGTTAAATCAGTTGTGACCACATCTGGCCCTGCCTCAGCAAGCCGCCATGAGGTGCCACAAGGTCCAACACAAAATGACAGTGATGTTCTCTGGGACATCTGCCACTGGCACAGCCTCTAAAGGACTCTTCAAGCAGAGCAGCAAGCCAAAAAGCAGCTGCTTGGTGTTGCTGATCCTGATGCACTGCATGCTGAACCAACGTGGTGAGACATGTGAGGGAGAGGCTGGTTGAGGGACACCCCTCTGGCACCTTCCAAGCACATGTGTGAGAACCCTAAATCAGCAGCAAGTGGTGGCTGTGCAAGCAGCCTCTGCAACCACCCCAGCAAGCTCTCCAGCACAGCCATTCCTCTGGCATGATGCAAGGACCTCAGCAGGTCCCATTACGAAGATGACTTGTCCTCAGTCCCTCATCTAATCCCATCTGGGAGACTAAGTGATAGGCAAGGCCCAGCCTTTGGCAAGTTCCTTTAATGACAAAAATCCGGAAGAAGAGGCTTGGGCTTAATTGCCAGTTCCAGCACAGGTCTCCTGGTTATTAATGTTGCTTGGTGTTCTTTTTATCAGCTACGAACTCATGTGAACTTCCCAGCCAGCACCTCTTTCTGGAGCTCAGCAAGAGCATTTGGGCAGGAGGGATGCAGGTGCCTGGAAAAGAGTGATTTTTTTTTTTTTTTTTTTTTTTTTTTTTTTTTTTTTTTTTTTTTGCCTGAAAAGTAGAAGTGGACAAGATGAGGTGATACAACACAGCTCTGCTGCTAAAGTTTACAATTGCATCATTAATGCCTAAACTTGTAAGTATTGCTCCTCAGCACTGCTACACAGTAGTGTACTACACATATGACAGAGCATGCAAGAAGATAAAAATACTTTCCTTTATGTGTTTTTACTTAGCAGATTAGACAGCAGAGAGCAGAAAGGTAAGGCTAGGGGCTGAAGGACAGAGGAGAGCATTTTCCACCTGCTCTGACTGCCCAGGAAGCTCCCTGAGGGACTCCCCACAGAGGAGGGCACTGCCTGGGCATAGGGAGGAGAGAAAGGGTGAGGAATGAGAGGCAGTGGTGGGGGAGAGAGGACAGAAACAAACTTAATTTGCCTTTTTTTTTGTCTGTTTGTTTTGTTTTCTCAGGTTTGGACACTCCTCTGCTAACTCTTGTTCCCTTGCAGAACTGAAATATCACAGCAGAAGTGTGTGCCCATCAACCACATCTCACAAACAAACTGAGGCTACAGCCTAATACACAAAATTCCTCCCGGAGGGAGAGGGGTCTGTTCAGGAGACTCTCCTGGAGCAGCTGCACATCTCTCCATATGTTGAAGTGTTTCCCCTACAGAACAGCTTCTGTTTAGGCCAGGGGCACAAGTGGCCATGGGCAGGAAGGACTTCATGAGCCTTGCTACTTTGGATGGTGAGTGCCAGTGTTTGGTAACTATAAAACTCCAGCAATTGCTAGACAATCAAAGAAGAAATGCTTCTCCTCTTTCTTCTCTCTGAAACAGCCAGTCTGCTCAGAGACCAAAGCCATCAGCACCCACCCCAAAGCCCCCAGCCCCTCCAGGTGCCCATACCCTGCCAGGAGGACAAGGCAACCACCAGGCAAGAAGAAAAGGGGGGTTGCAAAATTGCTGGTGTTGGCAGGAAACCTTGAGGTCAGCAGCAAGCAGCTAAGACCCTAAACCCCCTGCCAGCAGTGGGGGTCTTGTCCTGCCCCAAACCATGGGGCTGACACCCTCTAAGGCAGAGAGACCTCTAGGGATGGGCCAGGTCTTCTAGGGGGTTCCTGAGGTGACTTGGAAGCTGGAACTGGAAGGGAAAGACAGTTTGCTGCTTTGGGGGGATGTTTCGGTAATGCAGGAACTCCCACGTTGGAAACAGTTCCTATAGCTCTGGCTTCCATAAACCCTGGGCCTTGGTTTTGACTTTATTTCAGTCAGGACCTTGCCACCAACTCCCCCAAATGGGGAAAAAGTGTTTTCCAGACAAAACTAGCCCAACTGTGAAACCCCTCGGCAAGCACACACTCCCTGGAGCTCCTCTTCTTGCTTTGCTCAGGAACACCAGGCTTCAATATATGCTATATATTCAATATATGCAAGGGAAGCTCTGCCCTTTCTTTACAGCTTGCCTGCCCCTTCTTTGCAGGCTGCACGGCCACGGGCTCTGGTGGATGAAGCACAGACAAGTAATAAAATTATCTGAGGGCTTAAACAGAAGGAGTTTTAAAGCCCTCCATAACTTTTTGTCAACAGATGACCTTCCCCTGCACTTATTTTGTATCCTTTCCTGTGAAGTCCCAGCCTCTGCCCAGTTTTTGAGGAGGTACTCAGCAGCCCCTCAACTCCGGCAGAGCTGGAGTGGTGTCACTGAGGGGTCACAGCTTCCCAGGCTTCCTGTTTATTTTGGGAAGGGGTCACCCAGCCTGATGCTCTGCCCACACCTCGGGAAGCCCCCGGCCACTGCATTCCTGCCCCCCTTGCCCGTGGCCACAGACAATTGCTGACTGTGCCTCGCAGTGCAGAGCAGCAAGGAGGAGTGTAAATGGGATAACCCGACATGCCTATTCACCCAGCCCAGGGATAAGGGCTGGAAGCTTTTCCACATCAATTGCCCTTTCTTCTGGCATCTGGAAGTATCTCTCTGAAGATTTTATTTCTCTTCAGAGGGTAGTAACCTCTGAATTTCTCAAGTATTTCCATGAGATTTTTCCTGCTGCTTTTTTTTTTTTTCTTTTCCATACTGCTACTTGAAAAGAGGGCGTAAAGTCAACTGCTCAGTTGAAAACAGAATTGTTTCCTTTTTTAAAGAAAGCATGCAATTTTTCCTCCAAACAGCCTAGGGTAGAGCCCACCAATGGAGCAGAAACCACAGCACCCAGGCTCTTGCTCACACTGCAACTCCCTGGGAACTATCTTTGCCCAAACTTCCTAGAGCAAAAAAATCATAGCAGAATAGCAGCATACACAGCATCTCCCTATTTTGGGAGATATCTATGAGCTCATGGTATAGCAGCATCCTGCTGCTGCTTCCTTTTCTAGGCAGGCTCTGCTTAGGTGGTGCCTCACAGCTCCCAGAAGTTTAAACAGTGGCGTTCAACACATCTGTCTTGAAGGGGTTAAGAAAAGGTCCCCACGTATGGCAAAAGGCAGATGTGGAGTAGCTACTCCAGTCCCTCTCAAGCCTCTGGTACATCCTGCCTCCCAGGGAGCTGGAGCAGTGACCTCCTGGCCTCTGCAGAAGATTTTTCTGCCAGGTCCTCTGCCAGCTCCTGCCCTCAGCACCCTGCTGCTGAGCAGCTCCCAGGGAACCATGATCCCTTCCTGCCAGCACCAAAGTGCACAAGGCTTTATATTCATAGTGATGCTCCTGTGAATAAAGTTATAGATGGCTGTAAACATCTGCAGGATCAGTGTCTTAGCATGAGCCTGTCCAAAGCCTATTTATGTCAACAGGCTGTGCCTCATTTGTATCTTTTTTCCCCCCCTATGTCACTAAATAAACCACTGTTAGATGGGTATTTTTCTTCTTCACTAGGATTTTTCTCTTTTTAGTGTGCTGTGAGGCTGGTTTTGGGACCAGCATCAATGTCAAAGCAGAACTTCACCTCAGGCATTGTCTGAATGATACATCTCAAACCCCATACCTAAGATGTGCGCAGAGGGAATTAACTTTCAAAAGGATGGATTGTTTTAAAATTAAAACCAAAAGTTTCAGTGTTTCTAAAATGGCTGCCAGTAGCTCACTCTTGCAGGCAAATATGAGCAGCTGTCTACAAGCAAGATTCATTGGTTGATTCAGGGGCTTTTGAACTGCTGGCAAAAATCACATAATCCTCACCTAGGTAAGAAGCCCACTGAAACCCAGCTTCATTCAGCTTTCTGGAAGATCCTCTGGAACAACATCCCATCTCCAGAAGGAATGAAAACAGCAAAGATGCCATAAAATCAGAAGGCATCTCTCTTCTGACCTGAACTCTCCTCTCAGCAGAGACTCTACAAACATTATAGCAATTAATGACCAAACTCCCAGCCATGCACTGCAGGAGGCTGTAATCTGCTGTCAGGTTTCTGCAGGCTGAGCTGGCAGGTCTTGCTTTCATCCACCTTGGCACTGCTTTGGTGGTGGGGTCCTTGGCCCCAAATCATCTGTGTTTTACCAGATCCAAAACTTCAAGGCCTATTCCCAACCTCTCCCCTCTCCATTCTGGGAAAGAAGCCTCCAAACCCCACTATGTATCAAAGAAGGAGAGGTGGTAGCAACCTCCACTATCATCACCCTTTCAGTCTTCTCTCTGGCCTTTTTGCTACAACCCTGCAGGACTTCTGCTTCAACAGAAGGATGCAAATAAAATCCATGGATGAAGCAGTGCATATATGTAGGAGTAAAAGATGGGGCAGCCCTCAGTCAGAAGGGAAAGAGGAATGCTGAGGGCACAGGGAACAAGTGAAGAGCACTGGTTTGGACACAGAAGGAAGGGCAAGGTCCACAGAGAAAAGGTCCATGGGTGAAGTGCAGGCTAAGGGCACAGCTCTGGGACAAGGGGCTGTGTGGGATCATTGCCACCAGTGTGAATGAAGGGCAGGAAGGGAAATAGGACTTGCAGGGAAGGAAGAATGGAGACATAAATCAACATCTCAGTCTGGTTCACTAAAAAAACCCAAAAAACAAAGGGTAAGAAGGGGTTCACCGTGGTGTTGATTTGGGGGTTGGGGGCAGAGTTCATCTTAAAGAGCTGCCTTGTGTCAACCTTTCCTCTCCTTTCCATCAGCTCTGACACTGGGCACAACCAGAACAAGGCAAAGGCCTCCTGCACTCTGCTGGGTCCTCATCCATGCCACCGTGGTGCTCCTTGGCCCAGGCATTGCCCCAGGCATGCACAGCCCCCATTCCCCCCCCCTCAGGTGTCCTCCAGCACTCCGCTGCTCTTATCTCCAGCACTGGCGTGTCATAACAAGGGGCGTTTGGAAGAGATCAGGCTCAAAAGGATGGTTTCTGTTTTGAAAAAAACAAAAAACAAAGAAAAGGAACACGAAACAAAAGCATTATCTGTTCAATTCCTGTGCAGTTACTGCTGTAACAGTCAGCAGCTTTGAGGACTCTTTTTTTTTTTTTGTGATTTGATACATAAACCACATTTCCTATGTAGTGCTGCCATTATTTTTTCATCAGCCTTTTGACATTGTGCTCGGTAACGTGGGATTTTTCTTTCTTTTTCCACCAGAATGAATTCAAAGGCAGCAAATGCAGCAAAACCGGAGTACCACACATCTCGATTTTTCCAAGCAGCTAGTTTTCATTAGAAATAAAGAAAAATAAATACAGGTCACATTTTCTGTCCTGCAGTTAAAAGCCTGCCACAGCTGAAAGCTTCGCTTTCTTCTTCCCCTGCAGCCTCGCTCATGTAGCACTCCAGCTCTGCTCACGATCTGAAATGTGAAATGTGCAAACACACTGTTTCTTGGCTTTCTACCAGTATATATAAATATATGTAATTTTTTCCTCCGGAGAACCTGGAGGCTAAAGCAAGAGGGCAAAGGAGTACGTGACTAAAACATCCAAACTTCCTCTTTCATAAGCCATCACATGATGAAGTGCAATTACAATTCCTGCCTTGTCCCTGCCAATTGCAGGCGCATTGCCTCACCCGAGAAACCCGGCTTCTCCCCCCCCCCTTTCCCCGCGTGTGTGTGTGTGTGAGTGGCTGTGTGGAGGCAGCAATCGCTGCAGCCGGCTTGGCCAGGTTCCAGCTCCGGGCTGGAGAAAGAGGGCAGTGGGTGGAAGACGAAAACAAAGATCTGTTTACTTAGCATGCATGGATAAAGCGTCTTTCCAACCGGGGAGGGGAGGAGGGAAGAGAAACAGCTTTAAAAGACTTTGATGCAATGTGAAAGGGAGGGCTGCTCCGGCAAAGAGAACCGAGGTTAACCCTTTAGGCTCCGGGGGCACGTCGGGGATGTGCTGCGGGCTGTCCCCTTCTTCCTCTTCCTCCTGACCCTTTTCCTCCTCTACCCCTGCCTCGGATGGTTCCCGCAGAGCGGGTACGAGCCGTGAGGGCTCCGGGGATAGCGCCCGGGGCAGCAACCGCGGTCACCGCCCCGACGTGCGGGAATAGTCGGGGGCCGGGAGAGGGGTGTTTGTTTTGCCTGCTGGCAGCCCGACACCTCCAGGCCGCCCAGCTGGGAGCACAGTTGCAAAGTCACCCAGCCTGGCACCAGGGTCTGTGCTAGCAGCCAGCTCCGGGCCGAGAAGGAAGGCGGGGCAGGGAGAGGCGAGTGTCCCCCTACCCCGGGGGCTGAGGGGTGACCGCCCCACCCAGCCCCGACAGCGGCGGGCGGTGCTGGAAGGAACGGGAAGAAGGTGGGGGGTGGGGGGGACGGCTGCTGCCACCCCTGCCCGCTTAACCTCCGCGTCGGACCGCGGAAGAGCAGCAGGGAGGCGGCGCTTCGTGCGGGGCCGGTCCGCCCGCAGGGTCCCCGGCCCCGCAGCGCCCCGGTCGCCTCGTCGGGAGGCTGCCAGCCGCGGTGGAGGGGGGGGGAGGTGGGGAGGCACCTCCCGCCGGCAGCTGCGGACGTCAGAGCTTCCCCGGCCCCGGCCGGCCTCCACCGCCCGCCCTGCTTCCCTCCCTCCTGCCCTCCTTCCCTCCCCCGTAACCTACATAACGCCGTGGGAAGGGCGGCCCCTGCACGGGCGTCGGGGGGGAGCAGTCGACGCCGTGTTTACCGGCTTCGGGCAGACGCGTGCAGCCGGGTGTAGGTGCCGGGATGCGCCCGGTGAGGGGTTGCTTCACCTCCCGTGGCAAAGGCGAAGAGCAAACACCCTTTTTTACTCCCTGCTTTTTCCCCGCCCTGTGTTTTGGTGTGGATGCGGGCGGCGGATGAGCGATTTGCAGCGTGGAAGGGGGACAGGGAAACATGTCCGCAGGTTTTTTTTTTGTTTGTTTTTTGCGGGGGGAGTAGAAGACGACGTTTGGCTTAGTCTGTGTGAATTCTGCTGTCTGCGTTAGAGAAACGCTGGTTTGTGGTTGAAAATTACAGGAAATCTAGAACGTCCTATTTCCTGTGCACAATTAAACGCTTAAAAAACAACAAAAAAATTAAAAATCGTTGTATGTATTTGTAATGGTGCCTCCTGCCCCGGCAGGGAGAACAAAGCCGGGGAAAGGCGCTGGAGAGCGCCGGGCCCTGCCCGGAGATGGCGCTGACTGGCCTGGGGGGCACACGGGACACCCAGAGCCGCGGGGCACGCCCGGGGCACCGCGCAGTGCTCAAGGTCACCGGCCGAGGAAGGGAGGGGGCGGGGAGGGGGTCACATACACGCCGAGCCCCACACTGCGGGAGGCACCCCCTGGGTGGCAGCCTTCGGCAAAGCCCCTCGGCAGCGCAGGAAATAGTAACAGAAACAATAACAAAAATACAAGAGGGAAGAAGGAGGGAGCCGCAGCGCACCCCCGCCCCTCGCCTTGTCCCTCTTCGCTCCCACAGCCCTCCCCAAGAGCGAGACGGGGCGGGGGAGCGGCGCCCCCCCGACGGCAGGAGGAACCCCCGGTGCCGGTGGCGCGGGCAGGGGCCGGGATCGCGGCGGCGGCGGGCGGGGGCGCCCATCGCGCAGGCGCGGCCGGCACTGTCGAAGAATCGAGGCGGCGGCGCGCAGAGGCGGCGGTGGCGGCTGGAGCCCGGCACGGCGCCGCCGCCAGCCCCGGCCCCGGCCCCCGCGGCAGTCCCCGCCCCGCCCGCCCCGCCGCGCCGCGCCGGCCCCGACGCCCCGTAGTAGCCAGCGAGCGGGGGAGCCGTGCGGGCGGCAGCGGCCGCAGCCCTGCGCCAGCCGCGCCGCGGAGATGCGCGTCCCCGCCGCCCTGTGAGCGCCGCCGGCGGAGACGGCGAGGGGAGCGGCGTCCCCCGCAGCGACTCTGCCTTTCGGGGCGACCGCCGCGCCCCGCTCCAGCGCACGGTAGAGGAAGGAGAGGGGGAGGGGGCCCGGCGGACGGTCCCGCTGCGTCCGCGGCGGCCGAGCCTCCCCGTCGGGACTCCGGTGGCGAGGGGCGGAGGAGGCGGCGGTGGCCGGAGCCGGAGCGGGGGGCGCTCGCCGCTGCCCCGGGGCCGGGACATGTCGTCGGCGGCGGTGGCGGCTGCTTCCCGCAGGCAGTCGTGCTACCTGTGCGACCTGCCCCGCATGCCCTGGGCCATGATCTGGGACTTCACCGAGCCCGTGTGCCGGGGCTGCGTCAACTACGAGGGCGCCGACCGCGTGGAGTTCGTCATCGACACGGCGCGGCAGCTGAAGCGGGCGCACGGCTGCTTCCCCGAGGGCCGGGCCCCGCCGCCGCCCCACGCCAAGCAGCCGCCGCTCTCCGCCAAGGAGCTCCTGGCGCAGCAGCAGCAGCTCGGCCATCCCGCGGCTGCCGAGGCGGCGGCGCGGCCCCCGCCGCAGCCCCTGGAGCGCTACTCGCTGGCGGCCGAGCGGCCGCCGCCCCGCCTGGGCGCCGAGTACGGCGGCGGCCGGCAAGTCAACGGCATCCTGGTGCCCAACGGCTTCCCCAAGCCCGAGGAGCCACCCGAGCTCAACCGGCAGAGCCCCAACCCGCGGCGGACGCACGCCGTGCCCCCCACCCTGGTGCCGCTGGTGAACGGAGCCGGGCTCCCCGCCGCCATCGGTGGCCTGGGCAGCCGCGCAGCCGCCGCTGCCGCCTCGCTGGCCGCCATCTCCGCCGCGCCCTCTCCGATGGCCGTGCCCGTCCCCCAGCAGCCGGCGGCGGCACAGGCTGCGGGGCAGCCCGGAGAGCTGGGGCACAAGCGCCCCGGCTCCGTCTCCTCCTCCTCTTCCTCCTCGGGCGGCGGCGCGGCGGGGGAGCACGACGGAGGCGCCAAGGAAAAGCGGGGCTCGGCGGAGAGCCTCCCGGCGGCGGCGGAGCTGGGAGCCGACGGCAAGGGCCGGGCGAGCGGCGAGCAGGAGTGGCTGGCCAAGCCCAAGACAGTGCGGGACACGCTGCTGGCCCTGCACCAGCACGGCGGCCACGGCGTCCCCCCCTTCGACAGCAAGTTCAAGAAGGAGCCGGGCATGGCGGGCGGCAGGCTGCTGGGCTACGAGACCAACGGCGCGGTGGCCAAGCCAGGTGAGGCGGCGAGGGCTGGCGGGCCTGGGGATCGGCGGGCAGGGGAGGGGAGGGCTGGGGACACTCTACTGGGATGCGGGGTCGAGGCTCCCGGCCAGCTTCGGGCGCCAGAGGCGACGGCTTGATGGCCTGGGTGGCCGGGTGCTTGCGGGGGAGAGGGGGGGGGAGGTTGGTCGCGGCCACTTTTGTGTTTTTGCAGCGGTTGCACGGCGGTGACCCCCGTGCGTTGCGACATCGCTGCCTTCTCACCCTCCTCCTCCTCCTCTTCCTCCCTTCTGCCTCCGCAGGGGCCCGGGCAGCCCGGAAGAGGAAGCCTTCCCCCGAGCCGGAGGGCGAGGCGGGACCCCCGAAGATCAACGGGGAGGCGCAGCCCTGGCTGCCCACCTCGTCGGAAGGGATGAAGCTGCCGCTGACGGCCACCCCCTTCATGTCCCCCCCGCCGCCCACCGCCTCGCCCCACTCCAACCGGACCACGCCGCCCGAGGCGGCCCAGAACGGCCAGTCCCCCATGGCCGCCCTCATTTTGGTGGCGGACAATGCCGGGGGCAACCACGCCTCCAAAGACGCCAACCAGGTCCACTCCACCACGCGGAGGAACAGCAGCAGCCCCCCCTCGCCCTCCGCCATGAACCAAAGAAGGTTGGGCCCCGGCAGGGAGGTGCCGGGCCAGGGGGCCAACACGACGGGGGGGCTGGAACCCGTCCACCCCGCCAGCCTGCCGGACTCGTCCCTCGCCGCCAGCGTCCCGTTGTGTTGTACCCTGTGCCACGAGCGCCTGGAAGACACCCACTTCGTGCAGTGCCCCTCCGTCCCCTCCCACAAGTTCTGCTTCCCCTGCTCCCGGCAGAGCATCAAGCAGCAGGGAGCCAGCGGGGAGGTCTATTGTCCCAGCGGGGAGAAGTGTCCCCTGGTCGGCTCCAATGTCCCCTGGGCCTTCATGCAGGGGGAGATCGCCACCATCCTGGCCGGAGATGTGAAAGTGAAAAAGGAGAGGGACTCGTGACTTGCCCCATCTCGCCGCCCGACGTCACCTTGAACTCGAACTGCTCGAATTCTGTATATATCTATAAATATATATATATAAATATATATATATCTCCAAGACAAGGGAAATGTAGACTTCATAAACATGGCTGTATAATTTTGATTTTTTTGAATACATTGTGTTTCTATATTTTTTTGAAGACAAAAGGTATGTACTTATTATAAAGGCATTTCTTCTAATTCTTTTTTTTTTGTTTGTTTGTATCTATTTTTTTTTTCCCTTTTGTTATAGCAACTATTTGTTGTGCTTCCCTGGTGACAGTTACTGTTCAATGTAGGCTGTGACTTGCGCTGCTTTTTTTAGAGAGCACTTGGCAAACCAGAAATGCTTCTAGCTGTATTTGTATGCACTTGTTACTTTGTTTTTTCTTCTCGCTTTTTTTCTTTCCTTCCTTTTTTTTTTCTTTTCTTTTTTTTTTTTTAAATGCCAAATACACTTTCTGACATTGTAAAGATTGCCTTACTGTCTGTGATTCCTTATTCCTGGCCCCTGTCCTGTAGAGCTGGTCGCATGCAGGCTTGGTCTGAGGCGGTTGGGGAGAAGAGTGGTAGCCAAGGTTGGGATGCTTGTTGCCATCCCACCAACCAGGCAAGCTTAAGGAGCAGGAGGGCTTTCTCCCAGAAACGTGTGGCTTGGGTTGTGATGGCAGATCCACCAGATCCAGTCCCAGATTCCACCGTGTTTCTCATGGGAAGTTGCCTCCAGAGTAGGATGTGGAGAGGTGTCTGAGAGGCACTGTTGAGTTAGGGATTTCTGGGTTTGTTTGGTTTTGGTTTGGGGTTGTTTATTTTGTTGTTGTTGTTGTTGTTGTTGCTTTTTTGTTTGGTTTTGTTTTTTAAGGCGAAGTTGACCAGAGTTCACGTGATCAGTTGTACGATTACAAAATTGCATTTATTCACCAATTACGTACCAGAACGTGGAATTTTGATAACAAACTTAATTATTGGTGAAGGAGCCAACGTAGCACTGCCATCTCTGAAGGTCTTCCACGTCACTTCTGGGGAAGTCCTTGGACAAAAAGCTGGGGAGGTGGGGGAGAAATTTGTTTTTTTTTTTTTTTTTTAAATTTTACTTTAATTTTCAGGTAGCGCAGGTGGACTTTGAGTTTGTTTATCAGTCACCTCTCCTGCTGTTGCTATTGTTACTATCACTGACCTGGTATTTCCAAGTAGTGGCAGGTACGGTGTGGTACAGTGACAGTGGTGACTTGAGGCTCTGCCAGATTGCCCGCGGGCATATCAGTGACAGCCCAAATGTGGGTGGAGGAAACCTGTAATTTCCTTATTACGTGTGCTTGAAACAAACCTGCTATTCTTTGAAAATGAAAATATAAACTGGTTGAAATGAAAGCAATTAGGGCTGCACATAATGGCCCTGGCCCTGCCGTTTAAGCTACTTTGGAGAACGCTTTTGTAAAGCCACTTCTTTTGATCACGCTTCTGCATCACCAAGCAGACTTCTAAAATCAATAAATCATTGGTTACTAGAAATAGTTCGAGTCTTATAGTGATGTTTTTGTGCTGTTTATAGTTCGTTGGGAATGCTGCAGCTGTACAAGCCCTTCTCTTGAGGTGTTTATAACTTGGTTATAAGCAGTTGTTTCTGAGCAAAAAAAGGGTGACGGGGTCGTCCCTTCCTGGGGACAGGCTAATAAACACTTCCAGTATCAGAAGAGGAGGAGGAAAACCTGTTCAGCTATAATTTGAAGAATTTTGGGTGCTTTTTAGTCAACTGTTCTAAATGTGATGATGTTCAGACTGCAATTTAATGCAGAGAGTAGGTCTTCTTTGGAAGATTTTTTTTTTTATTATTATTTTTTTTTAAGAAAATGGTCATTATTATTAATTTGAAGATCAGAACTGCACATGCACAGTAATTTTTTATGAAGTGTTTAACGAGCACACCCACTACATTGTGTTCCATATTACAAGTCAATGTAATACTAGGTAAGATTTGCATGATAAACAAATTCCTTGAGTCAATATTACGCTTTAAAGCTTATACCTATAGTCAAGATTGGTGTCTTATGTAAACACATTTAGCCAATTTGAAGAAACGCACATTATATATACCTATATATATACCTATATATATAAAAAAACCAACAAGAACTGTAAAGGATTCTTTGGAACCACTATGATCTGTGTAAATGTGTATTTAGGCACTTTATTAAAAAAAAATGGATTTTGAGCTGATAGATGGTAACAAGTTCTTCAAAGTTGCTTGGCATAATACCTCACGTGGGATGAAGCTCATGGTTTTTTTTTTTATTATTTAAATGATATCCCCACTCTTAAAAAAGAAGCAAAACTGAAACCCAAAACCTCCCTAAAAAGGCCTCTTTTGTGTGTTATCAGGTGGCTCAGCTCTGAGCCTGCACAAAGCACCCCCTTGTTTTAGGGCTGAGGGATATTGGGTGGAGAGGCCCATAAGGAAATCCACCTTTCCTCCTCCCAGCTCTGGGAAGTCCTGGAGAGGATGGAAACTCCCTGGCAGGTGATGCCAGGAACAGTGTCCCTGGAACACTTCAGCTGGAAAAGAAATGGCTCCTGGTGGCTCTGCTCACTCAGCTACATTCACCCCACACACCCTGGCCAAGTCTGATCTGCATGCTGTAGGCATTGAGAACTGCAAAAGGAAAGAAAACAAAAAAAAAAAAAAAAAAAAAAAAAAAAAAAAAAAAAAAAAAAAAAAAAAAAAAAAAAATCTGAGGGTGTTCATAGCTTATTTTTCTCATTTTTCTTGCAATCAGTGTTGCTTTTTTTCCCCGTTTATTGCTTTTTGCTGAGTTGCAGTAATGCTTTGGTGGATTCTCCCTTTGTGCCACTTTACAACTTCCTGGGCAACAAACTTTTTAAATTATTTTGAAGTGCTTTAGCTGCAACATTGCTACTGTTAGTATTCCTTTTTAACTTTTTAAAAGGTGACACTGTAATTCGTGTAGTATTAAAAGTGTTTCAATGAAGAACGTGTGATTATTTTTTTTTCCCTAACCCTCTGCCATCAGTTTTTTTTTTCCAAAAATACTTTTTCCTGGCAGATCACCTGCACAGTGATGCAGTTGGTAGCTGCTGAACTAACCCATTGCCATTTTATTTTTTTTTAAATTCTGTCACGAAGTATGAGGAAACTCAGAGCTTTAATTGCTTATTGCACTTTTTTGTATATAAAGAAGAAAACACCATAAACCTTACAGTTGAGTGCAAGATTAATTTGTTTTTAATTTTTTTTTAGATTTATTTTTTAAAAATACTGTTTTTGACGTTTATTTGTAAATGAGCAGCAGTGCAGGGAGTGTGTGGAGCTGGAGGGTGCTGCCCTGCACCCAGGTGCCAGGGGGATGGGATGGGAATGGCTCTGGACAAGGGAGGCTTTGTGGTGGCCTCAGGAAACCTGGGATGTTTGGGAGCTCTCTTTTTAGATGTGCTGTAAACCAGGCCATGGCAACCGTGTGTTTTTATGAACTAGCACTTAGGCAAAAGAGTATAAATACATTTGAGAGTGCTCTCTAGTGGCTTGTTATGTCAACAGAGCCCCTGGATCTTTTCCTTCTGTGCCCGGGCCAAGCCCTGCCCCTCTGTCCTGCTGGCAGGGATGGCAGGGGATGGGGACACTGCTCTGGGGACACCCAGCCACCCCTTCGCCCTCCCAGGGTGATGTTTCACCAACCTGCAGCATGGCACCTGCTGGTTGCACCCACTCCCTGTGTCTGTGCAGAAATTAATGGCACTGGGAGTAGCCAAGCTTGTCATAAATGGAGAATTTTTTAGCCCTGACTCCTCCATCCAGCACGTGCTTCACTACAACAGGGCTACGTGTTGGAGGCAACCCAATAGTTAGGCTGGAAAGGGCTCAGCCCTCAGCATTTCACATTTCTTCTTCGTGGAGCGTGTGTGTTTAGGTAGTAACTCCAGTTTGCAGCTTTTGAAAAATAATTAAATAAAAAAACCCCCCAACCCACCCAACAAAACACCTTTCCCTGAGTAGGCTCCTGTTCATTCATGCAGCACCAGTCCAGCCCAGTCTAAACTACACTCAAGTCTGTGCTCCCAGAAAAAAAAAACAAAACAAAAAAGCTCCAAAATAATCTAAAAAAAAAAAACAAACCTTTTTTTTTTTTTTTTTTCCCTACTAGAACAACATGTGGGCCTGGATTCACTTTCTGTGTGTGTCAGCAGGCAGCCCTCACCCCTTGCCAAGCAGGGCCATGGGACAGCCAAGCCACCCTCCCTGGATGCCATGCAGGCCAGCAGGACTCCTGAGTCACCCTCCTGCCCTTGCTCTTTGTTCCCAGGAGCAGGGACGCCTTTTCCTCTCTCCCAGGCCAAAGTCAGGCAGTGCTGGAAGAGCTGAATGGAGTTCCTGCTTCTACCCTTAGCCACCTAGGGCTCCAGAAGTAACCCTTTCACTGCCTGCAGGCAGCCTCTGGTCTTTGCTGAGTTCACATTTGAATTGTTGAGCTCCCTGAAAGTCTTGGCCTTCCTGAAGTTCTCCTTCTGGGAAAGAAACATTCCTGTCTCCCATAGGAATCTTCTTTAGTGTCCATGTCTTGCTTGGTTGACAGAGGTACATTGAAGATGGAGGGATGGCTCCAACCTTATTTTTTCATTTTTTTTTTCATTATTTTTATTAATTCATGTTTATTCATTTTTTTTTTCATTATTAACTTTATTATTTTTTTCATTACTCATTTTTTTTCCCTTATTTTTTTATTCACCCAACTTTGCTTTTCTTGCTGCTACTCAAGAGCCAGTTTTGTAGAGTTTGGTACAGCAGAGATTGGTACTGTTGCATCAGGTGGAAGCCTCCTATAAAATAAAACTCATGGAGAAGCCAAGAAAAGTTCACGGAGATTATAGGAGCTGCTTCTTCCTCCCATCACTGTTGATTCAGCAAACACCACAAGAAGCATCCCTGCTCACCAGCCCTCACCTCCACACAGTGCTGGGGACCACCCTGCCCTGCTCAGCTCAGCTCCCACCTTGGGGTCCCCTTCTCTTGCCCCTGACCTGCTGCTGCTTGTCCCAGTGGTCCCCAGGGTGCCCCCCATCCCACCCCAAGGCACTTTTCCTGGGGGCTGTGGCTTTTCTGGGCAAGCCTGAGGAGCCTCCATTTTTCCAGGGAGACCTTAACTGCTGCCTCTGGAAAGGAGAGCACTCACCCTTTGCTGCAAAAAGGATAAATATGGTTTTGGTTCTTCTTTTCTTTACCATTTTCCACTATAAAACACTTATTTTTCCCCTCACCCACCACCAGATATTCCTCATGCTTTTTTTTTTTTGGCAGCCATTTGAAAACAAACAGAAGATGAGTAAACAGAAATGAAAAGTGTTATTGGTTCCCAGGCCATTTCCTCACAGCAGGAGACAACAACTGCTCCTGGTGCTGTAGGGCCAGGGGTGGTGGCTGGAGATGGGAGCTTCACCCTTCCACCTGCTCAGCTGGGGACACAAGAAAGCAAGCTGGATTTTAGCCTTTTCCCTCCTGTGATTTTGTGGGTTTTTTCCCTTCTTCTTTTTGCATCTTTATGGGGCCCCATTTTATGGGCCCCAATTTTAATTTTTTTTTCAAATAGATCCCTTGATGGTTTTTTGCCACCTGAATTCCAGATTTTCTCCAGCTTTTTCTGAGTGTCATATTCTCCAGCTGTCCAGTAGTAAGAGGACTTAGAGGTATTAGTCAACAACTACATAGGACCTTAGGTCCAAAGGAGGGCAACCAGGCTGGTGAAGGGACTCGAGCACAGACCCTATGAGGAGAGGCTGAGGGAGCTGGTGCTGTTCAGCCTGGAGAAGAGGAGGCTCAGGGGAGACCTCATCACTCTCTACAACTCCCTGAAAGGAGGTTGGAGCCAGGGGGGGGTTGGGCTCTTTTCCCAGGCAGCTCTCAGCAAGACAAGAGGGCATGGTGTTAAGTTGTGTCAGGGGAAGTTTAGGTTGGAGATTCGAAAGAATTTCTTTCTGGAGAGGGTGATCAGGCATTGGAATGGGCTGCCCAGGGAAGTAGTGGATTCTCCGTGTCTGGAGATATTTCCAAAGAGCCTGGATGTGGCACTGAGTGCCATGGGCTGGGAACTGCAGTGGGAGTGGATCAAGGGTTGGACTTGATGATCTCTGAGGTCCCTTCCAACCCAGCCAATTCTGTGATTCTATGATAACAGAACGAGGCACTGAATTTTGCTCAGACTATTTACACAACTCTTTTTTGGTGCTTGTAAGCACTAGAAGCAAATGATTTTCTCTTTTAAGATGCATCACCCCTCAGGTGATAGTTAGAAAGCCCCAAAATTAGGGTGCTGGATGAATGATCTCAATGGGAGCAGGGGAAGGTGATGCTGAACATCACCTTTCTTTCATTTCACAAAAAATCAGGAACTAAACCACCTCCTGCACACTGACTCATGCCTTTGCAAGTCCTACTTCATCCATTGCAACAAAGCTAAACCAGCACAAACACCACTTTTTTCCATCATGCTTTCAGACCTATTTGGACTGTAATAATTAAAAAAAACCCACAAGCACCACTGAATTCCCTGTGATTTTGTGGTGGTGATTGAATAGGGCTCAATGCATTTTCCCTGTGAGAGCAGAGTTAGGGCAACAGCTCTGCCATGGTTTAATACTGGGCCATCAATTAAATGAATGACAGATGCTCAGAAATTACAGAAGGCCTTTTTCTCCTTGCAGAAAATACCATGCTATCTTTATTAACTCTGTGCAACAAAACACTTCATGCAGGACAAGCACTGGGTATCAGCTTCCCTGCACTAGGGGATGGATGGGCCCTGCTGGGGCTTTAACTTGTAATTCAAGGGCCTATAATTAGTTAGAAATTTCTGCTTAGACATCTAAGCTGTGCCTTCTGGCTTTCCTTGAGGAAGCAAGTTATGATAGAGAGCATGAAGCCATAATTCTTAGCTGTGCTTTTTTAATGGCTATTTTGATTATTACTTTTGGACTTTAGGAGCCCTTCCATGTCTGTAAGCCCTCTGCTTTTCTCTGTAGAGACAAATAACCTGTGCCCATAACTAAACCATCTGCTTTATACCCCTGATTAATATCTTTATAATCCAGATAGTTACTTCACCTCACCAGTTTTGCTTCTTAAAGTTACTTTGCATGGACCTCTTTGACCATGTTAAAATTAATTTGTGAAGGTGAGGGTCTGACTTCTTCTCCTCAACTCTTTTCCCACAATTCAGTTTTTTCCTGACATCCACCTCTTAACAGCAAGGCTTGCCAGGTAGTGAGACTTTCTGGGAATGGGAGTTCGTGCTGGGTCATTTGGCCTCCAGCCATCCCTTGGGGAGAACTCACAGCAAGGGCTTTGCAGGTTTTATGTGGTCCTGGCACTGGTGGAAGGTGTGGAACAGCCCAGCCCAGCCACACTGCCTCCCGGTTATCTTCCGAGCAGGAACATTTTGAACTGCAGCAGCAGCAGCATGTGTTTCTTCATCCTGTGTCACAAAAGCTTCCTGACATTTAGTGTTTGGGGTGGATCCCTTCCTTTTCTGTGGAGAGTGCCAATTCCAGTGCTGCTTTTGATGGATAACAGTCCACGGAGTGCTGGAGCGACACCAAGAAATCTGCTTTGTGTAGACAAGGTTCTGGGCTCCTCCTTTAGCTTGGCTGCAGAGGGACAGGGTTACCTGTCTGGATGGCTTTCTCTTCCTTTCCTGAGACTAATTTTATTATGGGTTTCAGATCCAGCAGCTCCAAAAGCTGAAACAGTGCTTGATCTGTAGGAAGAGGTATTCATGCTGCTGCAGCATGTGCTTCTTTGGGATGAGAAAAGCAAAAGGCAAAGAGAGGTATGAGGGGCACTTGAGGTTGTTGCAGGTGGAGCCAGTCTGAGCCTCTGAGTGTTTTCCGGCTTGCCTTGAGTTCTTCTCCTAAGCAAAACCCTGAAAGATCTGTTCCTCTTCCATTTTGTTCCTTTTCAAGAGGGTGACAGTAGTGAAGCATCCTTTCTGTTTACTATTCACAGCCAAAACTCAGGATTGCTTCTCAGAAGTTTGCACCTGACCAGAGTGAAAAACCAGCCTGATTTCAAAGCAGAGGCAAAAGACTTCAGTGAGACCAATTACTTGAAAACGAAACAACAACAAAAAAGGCTGAATTAGGTGCCACCCATCCCTGTTTCTGCCTCTTGAGTGGGGGAGCTAGAAGCAAGCTGGTCTGATTTGCTCATTACTCCCTTGAACTAAGGCCCAATGATGGGCAGGTGACAGCACCCTGAATGTAATCCCTCTTGCTGAGATGGGACATGACCCACTCCTTCAGGTGTCCCTCCTGCCACCATGTCTCTCTCATGAACAAAACTCGGGGTTTTGTCACTGTACCCCCAAGTGTACCTGTCAGGCTCCACATCACCAGGAGCTCTTGTGCAGTCAGACCAGGGTGGTTTAGGCACTTGGGAATAATATACTTGGGAATACTTGGGAAACTGAGTTATTTGGTTTCATTTGCTTTTAAACTGTAAGTTGACTAAGTAAAATTGTTGAATAAGTAAGGCAAAATCAGGTGAACTTACTCACCAAGCAAAAATCAAATCTTGTCTTCTAGGGACTGAGCTGCTAAACCTTAGTTTAAAAAAGAAACAAAACAGCAAAAACAACCTTTTTCCTTTGCAATCCATTTTCCTAATCACAAAATGTCAGGGGTTGGAAGGGACCTCTGAAGATCATTGAGTCTCACCCCCTCCCCTGCCAGAGCAGGACCAAAACTAAGGCAGGTCACTCAGAAATGCATCCAGATGGACCTTGAAAGTTTCCAGAGAAGGAGACTCCACAACCTCTCTGGGGAGCCTGTTCCAAGGCTCTACCCTTACAGTAAAGAAATTTTTCCTCATGTTGAGGAAAATCCTCAATAGATCCCATCCTGCCAACAATTCTGTCATTGACTTCACCAGTGGGAGTGTCTCTGTAGTTAAGGTTACACCAGGAGCTTAGGAAGAATCAGCTCCTAAATGTAAATGCTGAGTTACAACACACACAATTTTGTTCTGATTGTTTATACATAATCACTTATTATAAATCTGGGGTTGTTTTTTTTTGGTTAAATGCATTGCTAGCATTACCTTATTACTTATTCATAATTAAACCAGAGCAGATTTCTATGCTCTTATCATTCCCATATACTGGAAATAATTCAGAAGACATGTTGGTTCTTTCAGGGTACTTTGTACGTGCAAAGGAAAAATCTGGCCCTGAGAGGACAAAAGTTGCTCTCCCCTCAATTTTTTCACCATCATGTCTTTAGAAAAACTGGGAAGGGGCAGGGGGTGGCCAGTGAGTGAAATAAAATTCTGGCTCCTGTCGTCAGCATCGCAGGGCTCCTGGCTCCATGCAGGGCATTTCCTGGCTGCTTTTCAGAATAAGCAGAAGGAAGTGCAGAGCTGTAGGGGTGAAGGACTTGAAGCTGTTACTGATCCACTGGTCTGCCTTTTCTCCACAGTTTTTGCTTCCCTTGAAGTAAAAAGAAGGGAATTTTTTGTTGTCACTGCAGGCTTGACCAGCTTTGTGACAAATGAACAAGAAAAGCTGTTGGAAAGCTTGCATTTAAACTAAATTTAGGAATGTGTTTCAGGTTAATTTATCCAGGAATTACAATCCCTAGTCATGAATGACAAAAGAAAAACATTGTGTTTGCAAGCAGAATCTCACATGTAAGAGTTTGCTGATGGGTACCAGCATCTCCTTGTTTTATAATAAATAGGGAGGGCTGGGAGGGATTCTTGCAGTTATTTATTACTGTTGCTGTCTCCTTAGCAGTGTCCTAATGGGAAAGAGCTTTGTGAGCCCTGGGGTACAAATGGTATTGGGATGGTGGGGGAGTGGCTGGATCTCCACCTTCCCTCCTCCCTCCCTGGAAGTTAATGGAGGAAAAGAATGTGGAGTTGATGTCAACAGAGAAAAGAGCACTTCTTGTGGAGTGATTAGAGACCCTCATGCAACCTGTGTTGTATGACATGGTTACAGTGGCTCTGCAGTGATTTGGCCACAAAATATATGCAGTTGGATGCTGCCTATCTGGAGTGCAGCTGTCTGACTTTCCTTTGGCTATAGACACCTGACAGCGTGTAGGTTTCTTATAGATAAATATCTACCAGAGCTACCCTTGGTTATTCCCAACAGAGGGAGGTTTGTTGGATGTGATCCTTTGAAGAAAGCTGTTGAATGCTGGAGAAAACTTCTCATGTCCCCTTCCTGATTCTTCCAGGCTTCACTCCCCATCCCTGGAGCAGAGCTGAACCAGTTGGTCCTTCTCCAGCTCCCCTGTGATGAGCAGCAGCTTGTCAGCCCCCAAACTGCCCTTTGTTCCCCCATGGTCATGTTTCAGTCACCGTAGGATTAGGGCAGCACAGCAGAGATGAGGAATTGGCCTCGGAGAGTTTGGAAGAACTCCACTCCAGCAGCAGAGGAGGAAGCAGGGGGCCTCTTGGTTGGGTTTCTCCGTCTGGCAGACGGCACCAAAACGGAGTTGTTCTTGTTCTGGAGAGTTCCCCAGTCGTGTCAGAGAGTGGCACAGGGGAAGGAGCTGCAACATGATGCCTCTCAAAACAAGTGCAGCCCCGGAGAGTAAAGCTCAGAGCAGCAGCTGGAGCCATTAACTTTCTCATCTCCTCTTTTTTTTTTTTTTTTTGTGACGTTGGAGTCTCTGAGCTTTGTGTTACACCAGACGCCTGTGGCTGTTTCCTGAAGGGATGAGTTTCTGCTGAGATGTAAAAATAAAAATTAAAAAAAAAAAAAAAGGGAAAAGTGATGTGTTTGAAAATTCGTGGCTTGGACATGGGGATTTTTGTGTGGAGGTGATGGGCACAGGGGACACGCTGTGTAACATCCCCACAGGCACGGCGAGTGGGAGCTCCTGCCCTCTCACTGCCCTCATTCAGCTCCAGCTTACCCAGAGTTCTGCTTCTGACTTTCCAGTATGGAATCATGAAATGGTGTGGATTGGAAAGCACCTTAAAAATCATCTAGTTTCTTTTCTAGTTTCCTTCCACTAAACCTGCTTTCTCCAAGCCTCATCCAACCTGACCTGAGACACTGCCAGGGAGCTTGCAGGGCAACCTGTGCCAGTGTCTCACCACCCTTACAGTAAAATATTTCTTTCTAATATCTAATCTAAATCTACCCTCTTTCAGTGTAAATCTGCTCTCCCTTGCCCTATCACTCCATGCCCTTTTAAAAAAAAACCCTCCCCAGCTTTCCTGTAGGCCTCTTTCAGGTACTGGAAGGATCCTATAAGGTCTCCTTTCCATACCCTGACACAGGTTGAGCCTTTTTTTGGCTGCTGGGTGCCATCAAGTTGTCCAGGTCACTGCTTGCTCTGAGGAGGCTTTCCCATGAAAGTCCCTCCCTTTGACTTGCTGTGGTGCCCAGCTGGAGATGTGCAATCAGGACACCAGAGCCAGCAGAGATGCTTTGCTTTCCCATCACCATGTGAGCTCCCATCTCATATTTTTTTTCCTTTTAAAACAGACAACAGGGGAAACTGGGCCTGAAGGAGGTCAATAGCCCATCTGTGTCCATGCAGAGGGTGAGCAGGGAGCTGGGTGGAAGCCATCTCTCCCTCCATCCCTAGGGAGCTCTGTCTCCCCTCCAGGCCTGGTGTCTGAGGCAGGAGTGAGCAAAAGGAGCAGAAATTGCCCTGACTTAGCAAGAGGTCATGCAGAAAGATCCATGCTGGCAGATGAGGCTGTGTGCTAAAGATAACTCTTTGACAAACTATATTTACTCTCCCTTTCTGGGAGGGCTTAGAGGGGATTTGGAGCATTGTGCTAATATAAGCCACCCAGTGCCTGTGGTGGAGGAAGGGACTACTCTGGGCTTCTTTGAGCTTGTGTTTTACAAGCCATGACAGGGGACACCACTGAAAATAACCTTGTCTCCTAATTGTGTTCTTGGGGATGCTGATCATTGGGCTTGCTCTTCCCACCAGTAGCAACTGGGCAGCAAGGTTGTGTGGTCAGATGCAGCTGCTTCTCTCCTCACCACCATCACCATCATTTCTCTTGTTGTCCCTGCCCATCTTCCTTCTTAATCTTCAGATGGGGTTGGGAGGTTCCCAGAGCCACCATAAAACCCTTTATCTGTGTTTTCTGGGTGTTGTGGGAAAGCCCTGTGATGGGAGCTGGCTCTCTGCCTCCCAGGGTTCCTCACCTAAACAAAGACCATGGGAGCAGAGCCGAGCAAAAGGGGGAATGAGAGGATGGCTCCTCCTCAGCAGCAGTGATTTTTCAACTGATCCTCAGCAAGCTTTCTGCCATGCAGGAAAAGAGGCACTTGAGATTTTGAGTATGCAGTAACCATGACAAATACAAAGTACAAAAACAGCTCTAGGCAGCTCGAAAGAACAATACCAAACAAACAAATTAGCCATCTGTACCATCTCTAGCTCCTCAAAGTAAACATAAACACAGCCCCACACTGAAAGGGACTGAGCTCCTAATAAATCCATCAGCTCCATCAGCCTTTGGGAGACAGCAAGGGGTGAGGAGCAGGGATCACAGGAGCAGACTTCTCCCTGCCACCCTTCAAGTTGGCTCTCTGAGCTCCCCAAAAGCTGTCCTGGTGGCTGGGGAGTGAGGCTCAGCTCAGCAGGGTGCTCCTCCCCAGGAGTGACACCATGGAAAATCTCGACCCGGGATGGGGATGTTCTGAGTTCAGAGACTTCCTTTCCCAAGCCCCAGCCAGTGCAGGTCTTGTGATTCTTCCTCTCTCTTCTCCTTTGGGTGCAGCAGGGTGTTGGGAAGGTTATAAATACAGGCAACTGTTTGGTCTAATCTATCTCTGTCCATGGGGATCAGTAGTGCACCAGGCTCCTCTTTCCTCAGTCCCAATTTATCCCTGATTGACTTGCCCATCCCACAGCCACCATTCATAACTCCCAGCTTGTTTCTAAGTGATGTCTCCTTATATGCCAAACACCTGTGGAGAGCCACCTTAAAAAAAAAAATTATCCTCTTGAGAGGGAGAAGCACCAGAGTAGCAGGGCAGCCTTTTTGGGAGCTTTGTTTCCTTCTGTTCAATATGACATGGGTGTCATACTCCAGAGAAGAGCAAGAGCAAATGGCCAGATTTGTTGATAAAGTGTGTTTTGTGTTGTAGGAGCCTGAACCCTTCTACAGAGGGTGAAGACCAAGATATTTGCTCTGAAAAGAACCTCTGCTGTGTCCCTGAGGAAGGGACCCAGACCCTTAGCACTGAAAAGTGGGGCTGTGCTCCCCATATTCACCTCAGGGGTTGGTGCCACAGTGCTGCATCCCACCAGCTGGGAAAAAGAGAGCAATGGGTTATGTCTCCACAACTCCATATCTCAGGGGATTGCTTACTGGCTTCCATTTTTTTTTTTATGCCCTGGGCATAAAGGAGCACAAGGGCTGAGTGTGAACTGTTCTGCTTCCCTCGGGGGATACCCTGCCCAGAGGTTCTGCAGGGCAGGTTTGTGGGGTTGTGTTGCCATCTCATTGCTGGTGAAGGCTGCAAGCAGGCAGGAGTTTGCTGTGGCAGTCAGGATCTGCGCTCAGCTGTGCCTCACTGCATCCCTTCGGGGAGGGAGCAAGTGGGTGAAACTTGAGTTGGGGGCAAGGATTAGAAGAGCAATGCAGACTGGAGGAGAAAACAAACACACCCATGAAAGGGTGGCATGCTAAGCCTGAAATCTGTCACTGTCAGAGAAAGAGCAACAGCAGCATCTGTCTGACAGCACATACCCATGGAGCAGGAGCTCTTTGTTGGTGCATGACCTTCAAGTCAGTGCCAGGAATAGATTTTGGCTCCAATTTCAACCCTAAGTAAAGCACCTTCTCCTGTCATGATTTGGAAGCTGAGGCATTTCAGTTTCCAGAAACAAACAGAGCTTGCAGGAGGCAGTCTGAAGGCCCTGGCTGCTGCAGAACCCTGCATGGCAGAGGGCAAAGGGTCTTGATGGGCTTCACTCCCTTGCCAAAGCACAGTGGCTCCTCTACAGTCCATCCCTAGCTGATGATCTTTTCTCTTAGCCTGAATCATTTTTTTTCCAGTTCATTAGGACTACTTTTAAGTGTAATTCAGTTGTTGTCCCAGGGCCTTGCTGCTGGTTTCTATACCAGAGCTCTGTTTCCTTCTGGAGGTCCTGAAGTCCTGGGCTGCAAAGAAAAACTCACAGCCTTTGTTTCTCCTGTGGTCTTCATGGGTGGAGGCAGAGTCTGTGCATCTGTGTTTGGGAGAGGGAAGAGGTGAAAACAGCACGTGCAGGCCTGGGCACACTCTGCCTCTTGTTCTCATGGTCCAAAACTTCCTGAACCATCCTCAGAAAGCAAATATTTTGCTAACCATCACCTGAAACAAGAGGTTTCAGTTCAGTGGAAAGCCATGTGTCTGATAGACCTCTGGAGCCTGAGGAAATGAAATGAAAATCAGGGTTGAGGTCTTGAGAGCAAGTGCTGGCAATGCAGGGCGAGGCAGCAGCTTTCATCTCTGGAACTTAAACCTCTATCCCATCAGGAACATTTTCCCTGCTTGTCTGAAATGTCACTTCAGCAACCACAGAAGACAATCCAAGCCTTTTTTTTGCTGGCCACATCCACTCACTCTGCCTAGGAAACTCTGAATCACCAGGGATGGTGCCCACCGCAGAGGGTGGCAACGTTTCAGAAGCAGAGGAGCAGGCTTGGAGTGGAGCATATTTAAAAGGAATGTTTAACTTGCTCAAGTCCAGCCCCATGAATTGGCCTCAGACAGGTGAGGAGCACACCAGTGCCTTAGGGACCCATCCCTTTGCCTTTGCCTTGGCTAAGCAGGACAAGGTGTCCAGAAAGCCACCAGGACAGACAGGGTAGATTTCAGCTTCACTTTGCACAACTTTGAAGGAGAAGAAGGTGTGTGGAACAAGTCCACCATGGCACACAAAAGCCCAATGAAGCTGGGAACTGGGTGCTTCTTCCAACCTGCTAAGAGGAAGGTGAGATGTGCCCTGACACTTTGAGGGAGTTGGGACCTGTCATTTTCCAGCAGTGGGAGTGGGGATGGGAATGGGTGTTGTCATCTGTAGCTCTGTGTCTCCTCCTGTTTTCAGCAAAAATCTTGGGATCCAATTTTCATCCTGCAAAGAAGATGCTCTGGGCACTCAGGACACACAGTGAGGTTTCCAGTTTGTAAGGATGCTGAGAGAGCATTTAGGGTAGCAGAGGGAAAGCAAGTCCTTGGTAGGTACCTGGTTTAGGACTAACATCCTACAAACAGATGGTGGAGGTTTTGATCCATCCAAAGAAACATTACCTGGGATTGATTGATTGACAGTGAGCAGGCAGAGAGCAGGGGGAGTGCTCAGAGGAGGTTTGGGAGCCTTTTTTTTTTTTTTTTTAATGGAAGGCACAGCACTTCTCTGTAGTATTGGAAAAAATACAACACCACCCCCCCCCCAAAAAAAAAAAACAAACAAGAAAAAACAACAAACAAACAAAGTTAAAAAACCCCAATAAACCAACCAAAAAAAACAATAAAAAAAAAACCCAACCAAACCTGAAGCACTTGAAGTTGCCTGAGGTTCTGGAGCAGCACTCCAGGGCACCTTCAGAGCCTGAAACCCAGAGCAGGAGAGTGGTGGCCAGAAGGAGCTTTTCTGTATGGGTTAATAGTCAAACATACAGGGTTGGGTTTCTTACCATGTCCAGCAGGTATTTAAGGTGCCTTCAAGACCTATGAGATGATTCCTGGTACTTAGCTCTCTCTCATGTGGCATGGCAAGGGAAACTCCATTTTACAGATTATTACAAAGCTCCTGAAAATTAAACTATTTTTCATATATAATGAACTGTGCGTGTCCTGCACAGCAGTAAAAATATAAAAAGTAGCACTAAGAATTAATGTGGGCCATAAATACTGAGTCTTATTCATAATGTTTTCGCAGAGCCATTATAGTTAAAATATTAATGGGGTTTTTATTTTAAACATTTAATATTAATCAAATGGTTATGAAAGTACATAGCAAACAACTGTGACATACTCATGACCTCAACAATAAAAAAATGAAATGGGTGATGAATTTCCCTGAAAATTTAATTTGCAAAAGAAAGAACATTGCATATAATAAGGCATAATTATATCATCAAATATTTACTCTAATTTGCTGGAATCAGTTTTATTTTTATTTTGCATAATAAAGCAGTGGGTACACAAAGCTGCAGGTTAGGCCCCATCCAAACTCTTTTTTGTGCCCCCAGGTTTTGCTGTCCATACCCTTGTGCCTCAGGTTTTGCTGCTTGGTTTTACTGTTTCCCTCTGAAGGCTCCAATTCTGCATTTGAAAAAATTCAGACATCTCCCCCTTTTCCTCAAATAGTACACACCAGGTCAACCATTTCAATCCACATCTCCAGGGAGAATAAATAAAGTGGCCCAAGGCCCTTTGAAGACCCAGGTGAGTGGGTGAAAAGATGTTTCACAGGGACCAAAACCCAAACCAAGGCGAAGCTGTCAAGCTGATGTCTCCCTCCATCCAACAGCCAGACTCAGCCTGGCAGTAAAGATGCATTTAGTAGAGGTTGGCACCATTTGATGGCCATATTTCCACACTCCATATTTTATTGCTAGCCACGTGCTGAGGTTTATTGTCTTCCTAAGGGTCTGCCAGACAAAGGGATTGTGACCTTTCCTGTTCCTCCACCTGCTGAGGTGTAGGATCCTGATAGGATCTTCCTGCAGGAAAGTGCTTGGATACATCTCTCAAACATCTGGGAAGGGTTAGTGGGGAAAGACTGGCTCAGGGCTGGGCTGTCCTCATATTGAATTGAAGCCCTGGCTTCCAGGATGGTTATTTTTCTCTCAGCTTTTGCAAGGCTTGGTTGCTGCCCCCCAGCTTTGTGTTGCACTTCAGGGAGCCTTTGCTCAGCTCAGCCAGTGCTGAGAGACTCACTGGAGTCTTGGTGGTTTGTTTTTTTTTTTTTTTTAGGTTAATTTGGAAAACTTCCCTGATTATACATCTGCCAGCATAATTTACACCTCTGAGGATTGGCTTGATTAGAGAATCAGTGAGAATGATTAATTTTATTCATTGAAGGCAGGGCCATGAGTGTGCTGCAACCTGCGACTGAACTGATATTTCCTTTAATTGTTCAGCTGGGTCCCTGGCGAGCCTGAGATGAAGCTGTACAAACTCACTCACTCAGTAAACCTTCCTGGTAGCCCAAATTTCAGCCCAGCCAAACCAAGCCCAGCTTGCTTTCTGCCTACAGGCTTGCCAGGTTCAACACCCCCAAGCATGGACACAGACATAGAAAGCAGGTTTTTCACTTTGCTGTTGTCACAGGTGAGGTTCTAATGCCATAGGACAGCAGCAGCAAGCTCCAGAGGCTGGGAAAATGGGATTTACCCCCTTTTTCCAGGGGGCTGATGTCACCAGTGGTCAACCCATGTCCCTCCTGCATGTCATGGGAAAGGGTGGTCACTTCCCAGGTTATGGGAGGTGTTGGAGGGAAGGGAGAGCATCAAGCAAGCAAGCAAGCAGCACTGGAAATCTCTGCTGTTATTTGTATCATTAATGAGGAGGGTAATGGAATAGAAAGCACACTTGAAAATCTGTGGGTACCTTCAGGTGGGGAAGCACACTCTGCAAGCACTTTGGAGGGCTAGAAATCAAAGCAGCCTGGACAAATGGGAGAAATGGTCTGAGCTCAATAAGATTTCATCCAGTACAGGGGAGCAGGAGGACTGGAGTGGATCCTGATGCTGTAAGGAAGGACCAGGCTGGCAGCAACACAGCAGGGGAGGGCCAGGCAAGAGGCAAGTGGTCCAGGATGGGGAGGGGGCCAAGCAGGAGGTCACCCCAGATGTAGGGCTGTGGAAATCACCATTGGTCTCTCCTCAGAGCTGAGCCAGGTGTAGGATGGCATCCTGGTGCCCCAGAGATGGAGATTCAGGCAAGCATGAAAGCAAGCAGGGCTTATTAGTAGCATGGAAGATGTGGTTTAAAAGGAAAGGTTGAAAGAACTGGTTTGTCCAGGCTGGAAGAGTGGAGGACAAGGGCAGCAATGTGTCAAATATGTAAGGACTGCAATTAGACCAACTAGTTTTCAGGTAGGCAGAAGGAAGTTGAGCTGTTTCTTGGTGAGATTGATCTGGATTAGAGCTAATGGAATATCATGCTGTAATCAGGAGGAGAGGTGAGCCCTGACAGAGGGCTGCCCCTGTCACTGGAGGTATTTTAAAAAGGTTAAACAAGCACCAGTCTTGGCTATCAGACAGGAAGAGAGGCAAGGGGAGGCAAAGAGGTGCTGGATGATCTCTGGAGGTCCCTCGAGCCATACATGTCCACAGCTACTGTGATTCCAGGTTGGGGTGGTGCCCAAAATGTGTCTGGTGAATTCCACACATGTCGAGTGTGACTCCTCGTCCCAAGTTGCATCTGTCCTAAAATGGTCCTTGATTTTTGCAGAGAGGTCATGCCTCTTTTAACATGGGATGTTTAGGGCATTGGCAGCACCTGTGTCCCCAAGAGATTCATAATGCCAGATTTTTATTATTTAAAACTATTTTCTGTAGCCATACTTCAAGGTTGCCTGAGTCCTACACTCATTCAGATCAAAGTTTCTCTACTGGCATTTCTGCAATGCCTGCACTGCCAAGGCTAACACATAATAGAATTTAAATGATAAGTTGTATGAAATATTGTTTAATCTATAGCCAACACTAATATTGTAAGAGGTAGGACCCTAACCTCCTTCCTCAAAAATAAAATAAATGACAAGTGCCAAAAAAAGAGCTGCCAGGAAGAAAACAAAAGTTATTCATTGTGCTGGGCATGAGCTTAGCTAGGAAAGGGTGGGTGAGGTTAACTGAATGAAGCTGATATGCAGAACAGGTCATGTCAGCATATCACAAAAAAAGCTGCTGTTTCAGGCATGGTCTAGTTAAGTCAGGAGATTTGAGTGCTACAGACTCAGGGATGTTAGAGCTAGGAGTCTGCATTTAGACTAAGAAAGAAAAAGTCTTCACGTGGTGTTATTTATTTCAGGCTCAGCTAAATCCACTCACCTTTTCACTCACATCTTCACACTCGTGCCCTTGGCAGGCTCAGCCATGCTGTGTTGAGTAACCCTTATCTTCTCCCCCTGAAATAGCACTCATCCAGCAGCTTGTTTCACTATTTACTGGATATTTAAAGAGTCAGACCTTCTAAGAGGAAGAAGAACTTCAACAGAGAGAAGAGTCACACATCATGTCTGCACAGTGAAAAAAAAAAATAATAGAAAATCAGGTTTTACTACCTCTTGTCCTTACTTTAAGCACCCCCCACCCACAGCCAGGCAGTAAGTCCCTGCCTCACTTCTATTTCTGCCCATCCACCATGGTGTCTGTGCTATTTCTTGCTCTCTTTCCCCAGTTGGCTGTGATGCCCAGCAGCACCTTTTACGGCCGGGCAGGGGAGCCCAGGGCTGTGCCTGCTCAGCCCTGATCCCCCCTGCCCCCAGATGCCCTTGGGGTGGGGAGCAGGAAAGGGAGGGGGGGTGTTAAAGGAAAGGGAGGGTATATTTAGCTCACCTAGGAGGAATGCTACATACAGCAAGACATCAGCTGAGCTCAACCCTTGTTGCCATCCCCGTGCCCACTGCCCTGGCTCTGGTTCCCCCTCCTGTGCCCTCCTGCTGGCATGGAGTTTAGTCCAAAGTGCAAAAACAAATGGTTGAGGCCCCACGTGCTTGGCTTTGCTTGGCGTGCCCTGTCACTCACCCGGGTGGTATTTTGGCAGCCTTGTCAGGGGTCAGCACGGGCTGGGAATTTCAGTCCCTGCCCATTTCCAGTGACGGCTCCGGTGGCTCTGGCTGTGGGTGACATTTTACTGATGGTTATCCCAAGGCAGAGAGCAGGCTCAGTGTGTGGCAGTCACAAGAAATGTGTTACTTTGGGTTTATCCTTCTCTGACTTGGCCACTGGTGGAGTCACAAGAGTGACAACTCCAGTGTGGTGGGCTCCAGGCACCCACATCCCAGCACAAAGCAGAAAAGCCCCATCTGGGTCCCCTCTCCAGGCTGGAGGTTTTGCCCTCTGTTTGTCATCCAGGAGCCATGACTGAGGGTCAGAATTTTTTTTTCTCCCTGAATGAATGCTATATTCAGCAGATGCCATGGGTATCTACTGGCTCTGTAACTGTAGAAGAAGGCTGGCCTTACCTAAGGAGCTGAGCACAGGCAGTGAAACCCACACTTTGTATTTTTGGGATGAATGAGGCTTCTTTCACATGTGACACAGATGGTTGGATTTTTGGCAGTGCTGAGCACCTACAACTACTACCACATTCACTCAGAGCACATTGGCACACAGTGCTCTGGAAAATTAGGCCATGTTTCTCCAGTGCCAAAGGCTTGTTGATGTGTGGGATATCAAATGTGTAAAATTATTTGCACTCTGCTTCTTAATAACAATAAAAGGATGACTCATAATTGCTTTCTGAGAATATTAAAATCCTGGACTCCATGCTTCTTGCACCGTACAGCCAATCTGTAGAGCCCAGTGTATTAAATACTCCCCTTTATTACAGAATAGTGATGTCTAATAACTCCAGAGCTCGTGTTTCACCGCAGGATTTATAATTCACATCCATAATAACATTTTCTCATTTAACAGCCTGGGGCAGATGCCACGAAGCCTCATACAGCACGGGTGCAAATAATGAGAGAGGATGATGTCACCGGGTAGCATTCCTCTGAAGCAATCTAAAAATACCCTTCTCCCTCTTTTCCCACCTTTCATCATCGCCTGCTCCCTCCAGCCTGATGCTTTTGCACCCGTTGCCATGGCAACAGCTTCGCCTGTAGCCCAGACCCTCATGCAGATGTTGTCATCGATCCAACACCTTGCGGCAGCTTTGATGGTGCATTGTCTGCTTGGTTTGTGCCCTCCTGTCTCTCTTCTCCCCCCTGGAAAGATGGGTTGGGGTTCTTCCTCCTGCTCACTGCCTTGGATCTGCAGGAGGAGGAGGGGGGAAAGGATCGATGGGGTTTTGGTATCAATCCTAAGCCTTCTCGGGGTGTTCTTTCAGAGCTAAAACAATACCCTGTGGAGGTTTGCTTGTGTGGTTGTAAAAAGGGGGGCCCTTAAATAAAACCAGGAGAGGTACCAAGAGCAATCAGTATTAAGAGACCCTAATTCAAACCTCTCTCTGGAAAGGCATGGAAAAACTTCTGTTTCATAGGGGGATGCTGATGCTTTACTGCTTGCACACTCTGATCAGACCCCTTTTTTTTTTTTTTTTTTTTTTTTTTTCCTATTCCTTGCTTCTGTTATTTTTTTCTCCCACTACATGCTTAGGGAAGTTTCCACATTTTGGCTGTGTTCATTGTTCAGGCTCTCCCCACCCAGGCATTTCACTCCAGCTTAGCTTGAAGGGAAAGGGAGGGAGGTGGCAGAGCTGTGCTGGAAAAGCTGCCCTGTGGATTGCTGCTGAACTGAAATGTAGCTGTAAGAAAAAAAGCAAAGAACAAGCAAATTCTGCTTAATCACCTATTGTCTGCAGTTGTTTTGCATTCTTCACCTGTCACTCCTTGCTGGAGTCGGACGTTTTTCTCTGGATGATGAGAACCTGACAGGAACATGGTAATGAATGAGTAGCTGAAAACCTGGGCTTTTGTATCTGCATTATTTATTCACCTAAAGCAGGAGCTGCTCTATATTTAGCACATGATGTCAGTGGCTTGTTTGCATGCTTAGGAAATTGGCAGGGAGCCACATCTCACATGATATATGAAATCACTGATAAATGCTTCTTTTCACTGCAAGAAAAACAGCTTAATAAATGCGGCTCTCTTCTCCTTTCATCTCTCAGCTCCCCACCACGCTTCCTTCCCCTTCTGGGATTTGTCTCTCGGTGGCAGAGCTCAGCAGCATCTGTGAAGTGGAAATGAGCAGGCAGCACCACCGGATCCAAATGAGGCCGTGGGTGCACTTGGGAAGTCTTCTCCCCCTCCCCCCCCCCAAATTCCCCCCTCTGCTCCCCCTTCCCAAGTCCTGGGACTCTGCCAAAGACCCAGCCGAGCAGGGAGGAAGGGAAAAAAAAGGAGAGAGAGAGAGAGAGGCTCCTCTGAGCAGCACAGGCTTTGTGGGGATGGTGGTATTCCTGGTATGTAATGAGTTGCAGTTGGGTTTTAGCAGGCAGGGAGCAGGGGGGACAGGGAGGGCTCCCCCGTGCTTTGCTCGGAGCAGGAATGGCACCGTGATGGATGCAAGAAGCTGTCTGCCTGGAATATGGGTTTGGTGTGAGTGTCCAGAGGCAAAATACTGTTTCCACACTTCATAGGGGTGCGGGCACAGTCTCAAGTTGTGCCAGGGGAGGTTTAGGTTGGATATTAGAAAGAATTTCTTTAGGGAGTGGGTGATCAGACCTTGGAATGGGCTGCCCAGGGAAGTAGTGGATTCTCCGTGTCTGGAGATATTTCCAAAGAGACTGGATGTGGCACTGAGTGCCATGGGCTGGGAACTGCAGCGGGAGTGGATCAAGGGTTGGACTTGATGATCTCTGAGGTCCCTTCCAACCCAGCCAATTCTATGATTCTATGATCTCACTTGGCACTGGAATAATCTCCCAAGGGAAGTGGTGGATTCCCTTACACTAGAGAGTTTTAAGACTCAGCTTGACAGGGTGCTGGGCCACCTCATTTAAATTATATTTTTTACCTGATGATCCTTGGGGTCCCTTCCAACCTGGCGTGCTATGATTCTGTGATTTTCTGGCATTGCTCTGAAGCCAAAGGCCAGGCAAAAATAGCAAGTTTTATGTGTAAAAAAAAAATACATTCAGGTGCCAAATCTTCAGCTGCCATTACCTGGCAGGGCTCCTCCAAATTTCCATGCACCAATTCACACCTGCTGAGGGTCTGATCCTTAATTCAAACTCAGGGTGAGTCAGGGGTGGGGTTGGGAACTTCAGTGCAGCTCCTGGCTCATAGGGAGGTGCCAATTCTGACAGCTTAGGGCCACTTTGGTAGATCTGGCAGGTGCCATGGTTTCAGAGCCTATCTCAGCTCTCCATGGCAGCGATGATAAGACCTGTAGAGAGCTGCAAATGTTTCACCAACAGATCCCAAGGCTACAGTCTGGATTGCTGCTTTGGCCATCACTCACTCAGATAAAGAACACAGCCTGCCATGGGGCCAGTGTCCTCAGCAGTGCCAAGTGAGATGGGAGGGATAAATTTAAACCAGGGAAACAATCAGAGCCTTTGTTTCATCTGGGATTTCTTGCAGTGGGTTAAAAGCAGTTAGCATGAAAACCAAGATTTCTCCTCCCCAGCATTTTCCTTCCAGGGTTTAACACAACTGCTGCTGACGCAGAGCCAGTAAGATGCAGGAGGGGGAAAACCTCTCCTTGCTGCAGAGCTGCTGTGCTGCAGATGAATGGCTTTGCCTGTTTAATAAACAAGCCCATTCAAGCTTCCGCTCCACGGCCGTTTGCTTTATGGGTTTGAACAATAATGAGCTAGGATTAAAAAAAAAAAAAACAAAAAAAACCACCCCCCCCCAATAACCCTGCCCCTGAGAAATTCAGGCTGCTCCAGCAAATGGGATCAAATAAAGCTGGTGGTGTCATGTGGCCTGCTAATGTTCAGAAATGACATCCATGGATCCTGAGCTTATTCAAACCAGCATTTTGCTTTGTTTTTGGCGAACAGGGCGACCTGCAGGTTAAGCATCAGAGAGACATTTGGGAGGAATTAAAGAGAGAAAGGTGGGGATGGAGCACGAAAGGAAATTCTTTCAAGAGCTTTAGCATAAAACATCTTTCTATAAAGGAATACGAGGTTTTAGATGAGACTGTTGTCCTCCCAGGAAAAACATCATGAAGTTGTTACGCAGAAACTCGTTAAAGAAAAAAGTCAGCCCATGCCACAAGATGATATCTCAGTAGTCCCAGATGTTTGCTGTTCTGGGAAAAAGGAGGAAAGATTAGTCTCAGAAATTCACCGTGTCTGTGGGGTACTCAAGGAAACTTGGAGTTTGTAAAATAAAGTAAGATGCTGCTCCTCAGAGTAATATAGGCAGCAGCCATAAATAGCTGCCTGCCATTTCAAAATGCTGAAGGAGTCCTGATGGCCTGGACTGGACAGGAATCAGTACAATGACTGCTGTGGGACTGGGAATTAGAAAACCTGGGTTCATGTAATGCATTTTCTCTGTGATACTGGGAGATCCCCACAGCCATCTGCCTCCATTCCTCTGAGTAATGCTGGGAAATCACTCCTTCCTTTACTCCAAGGTCATCATCCTTTGCATGTTAAACACCGAGGGCTGGGGTGATCTCTCACCGTGCCTCCACCAGCTTTTTTGGTGGCAGGTTCTCTGCCTTCTGTTTGGGCTTCATCCATAGCCATGTGGCTACTATGGATGACCCCTTGCAACTGGGCCAAATCTTGCAGAATTGCCCCTTGCTGTAACCACTGTGGTGAGCTGCAAGGAGCTCATCTCACTGGGGTCTGGACACTATTTTTGGCAGCAGCAGTGTTATATCTGAGAGCCCATGGTATAGATGACCTGGATGAAGCTGCTTTTTAGTGTGTCAGCCTCAACTCCCCCCCACGATCAGGCCTCAGCCACCATGAGTGTAGGGTGGCAGCCATGGGACCAGGGGGTAGGACCAATGTTTGGGGGTTCTCCCAGCTTGTTTCTGCTCATCTTAAACATTGTGCATGCAAAGAAAAAGACAAGACACTGCCTGGTGTGCAGGCAGGGGTGCAGTGCTTCAACCACCAGCAGGCAGAAGCTGTCACAAAGAGATCTGGACCTGATCCAGCCCAACTTGCCCTGGAGAATTTCCTCCTGCCAGCTGTAGGGCAGCATCCCAGCTATGTGACACGCAGCCACAGCACCCAAACACCAGTTTTATTTCCCACTTTATTTCAGGAGATGTTTGCATGGAGGTTCTCATTTCAGTGCAGCAGCTCTCTGTTGGAGTGTGGCTATAAAGTCCCGAATGTGACCTCAGCATCATCCAACAGCCAAGGAAATGAGGTGAGGGAAGGCTGGGCTGACAGTGGGCTGGGACACCAGCACGTGGCCCTAAGCAGTGAAAACTCCACCAAGGGAGGACTGGAGAAGGAAAGCTGTGGTTATTGGGTTTTATCCTCCAGAGAAAGATAGGAGATAACCTGAAAAATTGTTGCTTGTGAGCAGAGGTTATGGAGAGGGTGTCCAATGGATGCTTCTTCTCAGTAGTTCCTTGGGGCATGAAACTGCTGAAGCTGACAGGAGGGACATCTGACACTTCCCATTTTTGACTAGAGGATTTCAGGAACATCCAGCAGACTATAGAACTCTAAAAACACAAACCATAAATTAGTTCTGGTGTTCTCAAATTGCTGAACTAAAGCAAGAGAGGTAGGTAAAACAACACCACAGTATATACCTTCCTCTTTGGCCCAGAGCTGCTGAATCCTAAGGCCTGTTAACCTGGATCAATGGCAGAGCTATTCTATTCCAGAGGGTCAAATACACTTTTCATGTATTTTCATATTATTTACTTATCACAGCAATGATCTGGATCTGTACTATGCAAGCAAAAGGAAAGTTGCTCTCATTATTCATCTTCACCCCAGTATTTTGCTGCATGTGAATCTGCAAATGAGAAAAAAAATATCTACGTATGCTCAAAGTCCCTAAACCCAAAGCATTTAATAAGAAATAAGCCATTAGTGACCCACCATTCTCTCACATCCAGAACAATTTCCAGCTGAAACTCTGACAACAATGGAGTGATTCAAAAGCTTGCAGATGTTTCATGAAGATTTTTCTTAGAGCATCTAGTCAGATAGATTTCACAAGCAGTCTCTGTTTGCCATCAGACAAATATGATATATACTAAATTCACCTTTACCCATAAACCACTTGAATGAGGTTTCATCAAAGAAAGTATGCTTTTCATCAGGCTTTTTACTGGCAACAGAGCTGTGCCCAGAAGCACTTTGCACTAAGCCTTTTTCTTGTAAATACTTAGAGGCTTATTGCTCATCTTCCCTCATTCAGGACACAGTGAGGACTCACAAAGGAAAAAGGCACTTCCAAAGGGTTGTTGGGGGGGAACCTTTCTTGTGCTGGAGAAGAGAAGCAGCTTACTTCTCCCAGACTTTTGGAGCTCAGCCTGAAGAGCAAATGTGATGTCCTTCAGTGTAATCAGTTGTTCCCTTGTTCTGAGCTCTCCTAAGTGCCTGATTGACCTTCACTGTCCCTTTAGCTCTTTGTCCCTCCTGGAGGCAGATAAGATAAAACCTGTCAATGTGTGGGAGAGTTCTAGCAGATCTTTCCCGTGTGTATTAGGAAGTGGTTGTTGCCTGACATGGTGTTGCCTGCTTGTCCAACTTTGGCTCTGATTGATGGAAGATGGCAGAAGTTGTTTGAACAGATACAGCAGCACCATGACATGGGAAAAGGCCGGGCCAGCTTCAGCTCATCAGAACAAGAACTGAAGTGATGAAGGAAAGTCACCCTCTGTATCTTTACCACACATGTAAGGGGCCATTTTGTCACCTTTTCCCTATCTCTTGGACAACAGAAAGAAGTACAGTGGGACCCTTTTCCCTTCCCTCTTCCTCCCAGACTCATCCTACCTGCCCTCCCTGCTCTTTCACGCCCTTGTCCTTCTCTTGTCTCTTTCTTTGCTCTCTCCCAATAAAGAACTCAAACCCCATCTCTTTTCACATTGATCATGGAGCTACAGAGGCATTTGTAAACTCACTTTGTGTCCCCTCTGCTTCCTTGCTCAATTCCTTTTATAGCCATGTCCCTCTGGAGAGACCTTTTAAGGTCAAGGACCTCCCTGTCCTGCAGACCTCTCTGATCCCTTGCAAGTGCAGATCCAGTTCTATTTGACCACTGCACAGAAGAACACAGAAACCCCACATGCATCCCAATCCACCAGAAAGCTGAAGAACAGCAAGCCCTGTATGGAATTTTCTTTCCTGCAAAAGGAAAGGCTTGTTCTGCAAGGGATTCCCATGGGGTTCCCAGGGTCCTTTGTGTCCAGAGCAACATGACTGGCCATACAGCTTAACAAAGAAGAGGTCACAGGGACAGTCTGTACCTCCCCAAAATGTTAAAACCTTTTCCCTTTCAGGAAAGAGAGGCTCTAAATCCAAGAAATAAAACCTTCATCAAAACCTTGAGCAGCAGGGCTTGGTCTTTTAGGAGTCTGACCTCTGGGAGCTGGAGCCAGGGCAAACATCTTTGCTTTGCAGGCTGAAGGCTCCCAAAGCAATGCCCTTTGTTCCCTGGCAGGAGGGTGAAGCTGTCTGTTTGTGGTGTGCCTTGTGACAGCTTGGCAGGAGCCTCTCCTTCCTGCTGCCAACTGGGGATAGGGTTAGATGGTCACTTTCAGGACCACCTGATGGGTTCCCCTGTACAACACAAAAAACAAACCAAACTCCAAAGAGCAGTACAGTGGCTGGACCCCTGGAAGCAGCTGTAGGAAAACATCTTTTTCGTTGGTTCTCCTATAAACCCAAGTGAATTACCTGTGCAGTGAAGTGGGGAAGGGGCAGATCTAGGTGCCTGGATCCTTGCAGTCCCAAGTATCCCCTCAGCATCCCTGGAAGAGGCCAGGAGTTGATCCAAAGTGTCCAGCAGGGTTGGGTGGGCAGGGGCGGGGAGCCCTGTGGGGAGCAGTGAGGGGAAGGATTCCTGCAGATAATTAACTGTTCCTCTCTGCTGTTTCCTGACTCTTTCAGAAGATCCTTAAACCTGCAGTGGAAAGAGTGATGGAGCACTGGGCAGCCACTACCTCATTTTCTCCTGGCTCTCCCACAGCTGGTTGGGTGAGGCTTCCCCAAACCACTGATACCCAATCTTCTGGCTGACAGGGAGTGGACAGGGAGGGGGAGGGCTGCTGGCTTCTTCCCAAGTTTTCAATTTGGGAAAGCTGGCTGCTTCAAGCTTGCACAGTGGGTGGAGGAGGTTTCTTGTCCCCTGCTCTGGGTGCCAGGTCACACACAGCACCATCAGCCCTCTAGCAGTGCTGAGGACATTATGGTGGCAACAAGACTGGCACACTGCAGGATGTTTAAACCTTTCACATCACCAGAGGCAAAACTGAGTCTTGCCAGCTGAAGGATGAGCACCCAGGACCACTCCAGGCATGAGACAGGGGGAAGGATGGAGCTGGAAGAAGGAGACGTGGGGCAAATCCCAAATGAGTTCTTCTCCATCAGAGAGGGTGGTGATAGGATATGGGGTAATGGTTATAAACTGCAAGAGGGTAGATTTAGATATTAGGAAGAAATTCATCACTATGAGGTTAGTGAGATACTGGAATAGGTTGGATGAAGCCTTGTGCAACCTGGTCTAGTGGGAGATGTCTCTTGCCTGTGCAGGGGTTTGGGTCTTGGTTATCTTTAATGTCCCTTCCAACCCAAACCATTCTATGATTCTGTGACCTAGCAATTCACCTCCTAACAGAACAGCCACGTCCTCCTCACTCTGACCTCTAATCAGTGCCAGCAGCAAGCCCAGGTCTCCAGGACTTTGGTGCAGGCAGAATTAGTGATGGGAACATGGCTGTTTTGGTGCCCTGTGCCTGTGTCTGGGGGCCAGCATGGCAATAAGATGGGGCAAAAGCTTGCCCAAGCAGGACCAGATGTTGCATCTCTTCTGCTGTGCATCTGGCTGCCATGCCTGGAGCTCAGGGTTGTACCCTCGGTTTGTCTTGCGGGGCAGAGAGGCAGCAGTGCTGACACTGATACTTTGCACAACCTTCAGCATCCGTGCTGCTGGATTTGTGGAGTGAAATGAAGCCTGGACCCAACCTTGTACAGTAGGTGCAATGAACAGGGATGGGCAGGGGAGGTCTTGCAGGACCCCAGGCTGCTGCATTTCCCTGGTCTGCTGGCTTTTTTTTTTTTCCCCTTTTTTTTTTCTTTTTTTTCTCTTCTTTTTCATTTTTCTTTCTTTTTTTTTTTCCTTTTTTTTTTTTTTCCATTTTTTTTTTTCAGCCAACCTTTGGAAAACACTGAGGCTCAATCACGTTGGGAGCCATGTGAGCTCTATGTGGTGGCCAACTTCCTCCTGCTCCTGGGCTGTGGCAGGCTGACACCTGCTGTGACCTCCTCACCCTGTGCCCTTGGCAAGGCTCCTGGCATCAGATATCCTGGCTTTGCAGAGCTGCAACTCCCACTGACGTGGGGCAGAGTTTTGCTGGAGGGACTGGAGCAATGGCAGCACTCTGGGCTCTTGCCTGATGAGGGTGATTCACAGCTCCACACCTTCAGGTACACAATAAGCAAGGCCCAGACTTGTCCCTGGTCCCATCCCCTTCTCTTGCTTTCCATCGAGCCAGAAAAATCACACCTGTGAGGGATGGCCATCCTCAGGAGGACCAGGTCAGCACACAATTTCTTCTATTGAGGTAGCAGCAGACACAGAAATAAAAAATAAATCCATTTATATAATCCTCGAATCACCAAATGACTAGGGTTGGAAGGGATTCCAACTCCTAACTCCACTCCTCTGTGTCAACCACAGAAAGAGCTGAGGGAGAAACCTGGTTTGCCACCAACATCTCATTTTGGGGAGGGATGTCTCCCTTGCACCCCTGCGAGGGGCTCACAGGCATGCACATTCCTCAGTGCATCTGTCTCCCTCCTTCTCTTAACATCCTGTCATGTTGGAACTCATTCACCATGGCCATGAGTTGTTTCCCTGCTTAGCATCAGATATACACACGTGCAGCATCCCTTTAAAACCATACTGAATGTGTGCACACATTGTGTGCAGCAACTGGGCCCCTGGCCTCACACAAACCATCTTTTAACTGGGCTTGGAGGATTTGGGCCACCATTACATATCAAGGAAGAAAAGCCCCGCTCCCTGATTCCCATGCCCCAGGGATTTGGGGATGTGCATGGCACAAAGGACCAAACCCACAGCACAGCATCCCCCACCCCTCACTCTGGCCACCATCCCGGGCTGCAGAAACATGACTCCAGCACTTTCTCAGTGCCGTAGACTTCCTGCTGCAATCCTCCCCTCCCTCGCCAGCACAGAGGAAATCTGCTTAGCCTTTACTTTCTCACACATGTTTCAGATGTGCAGGGGTGTGATTGTAAACAATGTCATTGGCCGTGCCAGAGCTGTCTGCTCCTGCACTGCTCTCTTCCCAGCACCCCAGGGGTTCCCGTAACAGGGCGTAAAGCAAACAAAGCAAAACAGTAATCTGCTGTTCCAATGGCATATATTTTTTTTTTTTTTGCTTTGTTTTTGTTTTGTTTTTAGAAAACATTAATGATAGGTTATGTGATTACCCTAGGTTTGGCTCCACTTACTCTTTATTAAGCACATCTGGTATTTAGTAACAGTGTAAGTAGCAGGAGTTTTGCTGGCGCGCAAATGAGATTATCCAATGTTGCCATGCAGTATGGAAACTCCTCAGGGAAGCCAGTGAACTGTGTGGAGATACAAGACTTTCTTGTCGTCCGGGCATCCGGCCAGAATAGCTAAAAAATGTGGATTGGCACAGAGCTGTTGCCACGCAAACACTTCTGGAAATTTCTGTGTCCAGGCCTGCCAAATCCTTCATGTGTAACATGAGTTTCTCTCTTCCGCGGCAGCCCGTCTGAAACCCCAGCTCTCCTGTACACTTTAAAAAGGAAAATAAAAAAAAATCCAAAGCAATCTTTCAATCCTGTTTCCAGCACGCCACTGCCAAGCTAACATTTTCACCGAATTAGGGGGAATTTCCTAAAACATTTTGTTTGAGCTGCATTGAGTGCAACATGTGGGAGACAACTGTGTTTCCTGGAGAAGAAAGGAGAGCTGTCTCCCTTCGTGGAGACTGCCTAATGTCTAGCTGGAGAAAAACAACCAGCCATGACAAGAAAATGTTTTTTAAAACTTGGCATAAGGAGCAGGTTTTATTTATTTTGAATGCCTTTTCCAGTCTGGTCAATGTAGTGTATGAAGAGAAGGATGGTGGAGGGAAGCTGGTGTTTTTGTTAAGGCCCAGAGCTCGGAGTCAGGAGGTCTGGGCTCTATTCCTGGCTCGGCTGTAGCCTTCCTGTGGGACCTGGGTGAAGTTCTTGGAGGTGAGTTGTTCCAGTCTTTGAGCTGCTCCATGCATTTAATGGGAGTATTGTTTGCTGCTTTTATGTGCATTTGTGTGAACTCAGGCTCTGCATCCAAAACTGTTAATCCTTGACGTTTATTAAGCAAAGGGTGGGATATGAAGCAGAAAAGCAAATGTTCATATGTTGCTTGACCATGCTTGGCTCCCACTGCTGCAAAACTCTGGCCTTTGGAGCTTTCAGCTTGGTTGCTCTGTGCCTAGAGATCTTTGTGGGTGTTCCTGACAAAACCCTCTCCGTTTGGTCTCTCCCACCCCTAACAATGGGACACACGCATTTATGCTGCAGCTTTGTTGACTTAGTGATGGTGCCCTTGGGACTGAGTTAGCCTGGGCAGTTTCTAGAATTTTTCACTGTGAAGAGAGCATTCAGTGTGTTCATGCTGGCCATGAACAGAGGGGATTCATCACAGCAACTTAAAAGCACATTGTGCACAATTTCTCTATGGCCAGCGCCCAGCTCCAGCACTCTGGTTGCGTGGGGCTCTCTTCTCTACCCATCAGCTCACAGCCCAGCAGGGAACTACCTGGGTAAAGCCCATGAAAGGAGACCAAAAACACCCTGCCAGGAGCTGTCTGGATGCTGCCTGGTGGCTCAGCTGTCCTCTGCGGTGAACTTCTGATGCAACTTCCAGCCACAGGGAAGAGCATCTCATCCAAAGAGCTGACTCGGCTCCTAGATGCCTAACAGCAAAAGTGGAAGAGGGGATCTGGCTCTGCTGCTGCATGCTTGCAACCACAGCAACAATCCCCACCTCCAAGAGGGGCAAGGGAAGGAGTTACCAGCAGCACTTCATCCATGCAGCTCCAACAATGCTCTTGGGAAAGTAGAAGAGGATTAGCAACACGGTGACAAAACACGCGTAGCTGTCCAAAGGAGAAAGAGATAAGCTTGGGATTCGCCTGTCTATTCACCCACCCTTTGATAAGCCCAAATAATAACCTCCCCATGAGTTAACGTGTGCACAAGCAAAGCTCCTTTTCAGTCCAGTCTTGTTGCTGTAAACATCAGTCCCATGAGTGGGGCTTCTGTGGCTCTTGTGAAAGACATTTGGCTGGGTAGCTCATGCATGGGGATACAGAAAGTTTGCAGGGTTTGCAGTGAGGTGGGAGGGGATGAGGATGACCCACACTGAAAGGAAGGGAAGGACTGCTATAATGGGGAATAAGAAGGTGTAGGACTCAGGGCAAGAGAATTTCATTTCCTCAAGGAGGCAAAGATTAAAGAAGAGAAAATACTGAACATGGAAAACTGGGGTGTCAAGAAAAGAACAAAGGAGAACTGACCAGCCAGAGGAAAGAAACTGAGAAAGATGGGAGCCAGGAGTAGTAACCAGAGGGGGAAAAAAAAAAAAAAAAAAAAAAGTAGGTAATGACCAGGGAAAAAAGAGAAAAGTAGGTAAAACCACTGTGAAAAAGAGTGATGCAACGAGCAAGTAATGAAAAGTATTTTTTAGAAGAGGGAATGCAAACCAAGAATGACAGGGAAAAGGCAGGAAAAAATCTGAGGTGGAAAGATGAAAAATAAGACAGAGACATGGGAGAATGTAGGTGACACAAAGAGACTCGTGCTGTCCTTAGGTTAAAGTAATTTCTTTTTCTTAGTTCAGTATTGTGTTGCAATGTCTCAAGAGGCGTTTTGTTTCAGTGCCTCTTTTGACCACTTATGGCTGATTATTCTGGGTTCCATGACTAAGTAATTAGAAGAAAAGGAAGAGAAAACAGCCTAAAAATCACCCGGATGTGCCAGAAGGCTTTGTCTGCTCCCTTCAGAGGGAATTGTTTCTGGAAAATAGCTGAGATGCTGGCATCCCCAGTGTCCATGTAGCTGTCTTCTTATGTTGCCTGGGCAAGCTGTTGAGCCTCCAAAATTTCCGAGCCCTCCCCACCCACTTTGCTGCAAATGACTCTGTTCTGCTTGGGAGGGATGATGAGGAAGGGAGGATCCCAGCAGAATCCTCTTGTTAGCACAGCTCAAAATCCCAAAGCTGGCTCTGGTCCTGCAGGATTTGACCAATATTTGTTGGAAGTGGAGCAACTCAGAGTTCAGGGTGGTTCTACACCCCACTCAATGAGAAGTCAGAAAAGCAGGAGTGGATTGGAGATTTCACTGCTGATCTGACAATCCTGTTCTCTCCATGCTTTGCTCATATTAACTGGATGCCTTGTATTTACTGAGTGAAGTGAGATGTAAACATTTGACATTCAGGAGGCACAGGACCTGGCAATTACTGCATCACTGAGAAAGCCCTGAGACCCTGTTATGCACATGAGACCTAAACACCACCTTACAGTAGAGGGGCAGGGCAGCTTAGTTAATATAAGCAAAGGATTTTAACTGCACTCTATGCCTTAAACCACAGTTTCCTGGGATAGAAAATCTGGCATAGAAGTGCCCTGTGCTGGACTAGAACATCGTAGCCACATGGTGCCAAGCACTCTACAAGTACAAACTTACTATTCTGGTTCAGATATGTTTGACAAATCCTGGCAGACACCATCCTGAATCAGGTAACGTCTGTCCTCCAGTCAGCATAAAACTAGCATAAACACCACATCATGTGCTCTGACTAACTCAACAGAAACATAATTATGTGCTTAGGCCAGATCCAGATCCAGTAACTCACAAGGAGGTGCTCCTACAGTGCCAAAATCTCCTATTAATGAAGCTGGAAGCAAAGCCATGTGCATTAGCTGCATGCTCTGAATTCTTAGGAGTGGCAGCAGTTCATGGCAGGGGGCTTTTTCAGAACAGTCATAAAAGGCCTTATTTTTATTTATTTTTTATTTTTTTTCTTTTCTGGGGTGACAAAATTATTTCCTTTGTTTCCAATAATCTTAGCATTTGCAAACACTGAATTGGTCCTTTTGTTTGCTGCATTCATTTAGTGCAGATTGTAGCCTCAACAGAGCTCATGTTAGGCTGACCAGTTCCCCTGCTCCCTCCCCATCACTGGTGTATTGTCTAACACAGTTATGCCCAAATGTTTAAGGGTGTTGGCCAAGCATAATGTTGGCCCCATTGCCATGAAATGAGTTTGCCACACCAGAGCTGTGGCTTAAAATCCAGCATTTAACTCACTTGAGAATGGAGGAAACAATTTGGTCAATCAAAACCATCCCAGTGGTTTGTCTAAATGTACATAGCCTGGCAATGTGCCAGAACAGTCCTCGTATTTTCTTCTTAAAAGTTTCATGACCAAATTGAAGGAAAGCTTGGAATGATTTCTCTACCTCTGGGGAAAATCCCAGACTCTCAACATTTTGCTTAACCATCCCTGCTAGAGATGATTTATTCCTGGGACTCATAAAATATTCTTGAAAGAGTAAGATTTTTGCCTTGCGACTGCAGCACGTTGCACTAAGCATCAGGCACTTTCAAACCAATTTCCTGAGAGGATGTGAAAGGTAGATTTGGATCCAAGGGGACACATTTTTCTCCTTTTCTCTCACACTCCCAAGGCTTCTTCCCATTTCTGCCAGAGATGCAGTGCAGAACACTAATCTTGGTCGACTAAAAGGAATACTTTCCCTCATTCCAATGAGGAAAGCAAGTCTCCAAAATTGAAGCTAAACTTGGGTAACTGTAATAATGCTTGGCACTTACATGCAGGTTTTCATCTTCCAGCCACTTTACATTAAGTAATGAATCCTCAGGACACCCCTGTGGAGAAGGTGGCTGAGTATTATTAGGCCCCTCCTGCAAATGGGAAAACGAGGCAGAGATGTTAAGTACCTTGCCTAAAGCCACCAGAGGGATTCTGGTGTAGAGATAGAATCAGAGGTTAGGAGTTTTTGTGCTTTCAATTCCCGTATCCATTGTGTCACTTAAGTACAGAGCCATAATTGAATATTGTAATGACCCAGGGGCAGAGGGATTCCAACTGCTCAGATCCTACATGGCTCCTCCGATGGGCAGAGGCTCAGTGGGGCAGTCCCAACCAACTGGACAGAGCACAAAAACCTAATGGGTAGGATAAAGATGTGCCATTCCCTTTGGCTTCCTCGTGCATGCTGCTGGACAATGTTCACCAATGCTCATCTCACCTCTCCAACAAGCTGTGTCTTATTTGGAGGCAGAAATGCTTGCCTTGAGGGGTTTTTTCACCATAAGAAATTCACTTTCAGAGGCAGATGCTGCTGTTAAGAACAAGGTTAGGGTTCCTCTATTTTTGTGTAAAGCTTATTCTAAATAGGTGAGTCCCTTCCTAGCTAATTCATGGTTCTGCAGGAGCACACAAAGGAACCCAGACCCCAGTGCTCTGGGCTAAAGCACATTCTTCACTGGCTTTCAGAATAGACTTCGTGTTCTCTGCTCCTCACCTTACACATTTGGAGGATTGGTTGGTTTATCTGTCCAGCAGAAGATGTGGGGATGGATACAGCCCTGCTCTGGAGGACATGAGCCTGCACAGACCATGACCACAGCACCTGGGAGCACAGGTCCTACTTTTCACAGGGCTTCTGGGATGGTTCAAGAGTTCATCCTTGCCCTCCTGACCATTGTGTGTTTGGGACAGGGAAGCACATATTAAAAAACAGAGTATAACATGAAAACACAGGAGGAAAACTATCATGAACTATCCCAAATGAAAGAAAATACATTTCCACAAGTTCAGGGAAGAATGCTCCCATTTTAGCATTCCTCAATTAGACAAAATATTTGGTTTTCTTTGTTAAACACCTATTTCCATCAGCACTATTTCCTGGGTTTTGTTCAACTGTGTTGTCATCCCATCAAGATGCCATCGGGCATTAGAGCTTAAGAACTGCCTTGCATCTCTCCTGAGCTGCCAGTGTATATTTATGTGGTGTAGGATGACACGTCAGAAAGGGAAGGTCCATAAAAGCTCTTGATCACTCATGTTTTCTTCCTGACCCTTCCATTAATTTGGAACCAGCACCAATCCATCTACCTACCCACAGACTCCAGCCCTGCACGTAGCACACACATTATTCCAGTTGGGAAGTGGAGTCTATTTTGCACTTGACGGAGCCTTCGTTTTGGAAAGGAATCAGAGGGTTTGGAACCAGAGACTGTTCCACACCCCAGGTTTATTTTGTTTATGCATAGGAAAAATGTGGAAATCCCCAGCTGCTGCATGAGGTGGTGTGGGGAAGGATGATTCTTGCGCTGAAAACACTGGACAGAGTTTGCTCTGAGAATTAAGAGCTGACAGTTTCTCACTCCTGTGAATTTTATCTAAGGATTTTACCCTGAAAACCACCTCGTTTTACTAATTGGTCACTGGAGATTTTGAACACCAGCTTTACATGAACAGTTTAAACCAAAATGCTACAATAATCTTTCGGAGTTGTCTGACTACTCCAAGGAGTACCTCAATGAAGTAGGGTGAGTAGAGAGTGTGTGGTAACACCTGAGTCACATTATTTGGATTATCAAAGATTACTGGGCCACACCAAAAGTGTGAGAGAGGCTGGGAAGGCAATGAACCTTGCAAGGCACTGACACTGATATGGCTCTTCTATTTTAAAATGCAAGAATACAAACTAGACCAGATTATTGACTTGTCTGGAGTCTTCTCATTTGGGTTTGTGTTTGCACAGAGATGCAGAATTGGGCTCTCTGGTCAGGCCTTTCATACATGATTCCTGGTAATCAGCTCCCATGATAAGAGTGCAGACCTTTTGCTGCAAAGGAGTTTCTCCACATTGCACTTGATGGCTAAACATGAATGCTTCCAACTGTGCCATGTGTTTATAAAGCACACAACACATGTCTGATTGAGGAGGATGTGTTTTTAATATAAATGTAGTATAAGCATGTGGAAAAAATAATGGAGGCTGTTCTCCATTCAGAATTCAAGCACAACAAGCTGTAATTCCATCAACATGTTTAGAACATGGGTTGTTTTTTTTTTTTTTTTAAGCATTTCATTAAACATTAAGGAAATATAAACACATATGTTAAAAATTGTGCAAACGACCTATGGATTGCATAGAGAGGACTTGGATTTTCCTTTCACATTGGGATTGCATTGTAATTCCATGAGGTCATCTTTGACTGCTGGTGAGGGAGCCTGGGCTCACAGTTCCCTCCCTGTTACGTGTGTGTGTGCTGCAAAGGGAGGGCATGTCTGGAGCACTGACATGTATATGGTGTGCTAAAATTTATGTTCACTTAAGCTGTTTGCCTCCTCCTTACTGATTTTGAAAGGGAAATATATACTCTCTCCACCATTATCTTCATGTGAGCAAACCCAGTTAAATCCTTTGCTGGTGAAGGGAGGCTCTTTGGTCACCAAATACCTTACCTCTTTGCAAATCAGAGAGAGAGTACTAAAATTCCATTAATGCCCTTAACTGCTCTGTTTTACGAGGCTGCTGTAACAAGACCATCCGTTCACTTAGAATATATTATTTTTGGAAACTAAAGGCAGAGGAGCCAATGTTTGCTCTGGCAGCAATTGGTGCCTGAGCAGGGTAGGTGGATGAGAGAGGGGCAGTGGCTCCTGGGGACCAAAAGTGTAGAAATCAAAGAAGTTATGAGGCCAGATGCTATCTTCTCCCTGCTGTCATCTCCCCACACCTACCCTGCCCTTTATGGTACCCCCTGCCCTGCTCTGGCCTTCCCTCCTTTGTTCCCTGAGCTTTTCTGCTTGCTGGAGGGAAGGTGAAAACGCTGCAGCCCCCAGCCCTCCCCCGGGCTACTGCTGCTCTGGCCAGGACCCAGCTGGCAGGGAATGAAGAGCAGAGGAGGGAGGAATGGGCAGAAAGAGCATCCTGCCATGGCAGCTCCTGGCAAAAGGAAGGCAGAAATGCAAGGAAATGCCTGATGGATGTGTGAGGTTGCAGCTGGGCTCTGGCAGTCATCTCAGGGGAGCTTTATGCCGTGTGGCTGCTTGGAATGGTTTGGGCTAAAGTGGATAGGCACTGGTTCCCTTCAGTTTTGGTGCCAGGGGCAGTTGCTTGGTCCAGCTGCTGTGGAAAGGTTGCTCTGAGCAGGGCCTGGGAAAAGACATGGCTGGGACTGTAGCTTTTTAAATCTCCATAGGCCATGGAACTGAATTTTCCCAAAATACCAACCCAGCTCTCAGGCTGTTCGGTGAAGCTGACCCTCTCTGGGAACTCAGAATGATGTGGTTAATATTCTTATCACATCTGCCAGGAGTTAACCCAAGAACTAATACTACTGGAACACCAGCCTCTATTCTAAAGTACCATTTTCCTAAAATTCCCCTCAAATTTTATCCGATAAAGGAAGACCAGAAGGAAAGAATGCTTTGGCTTGCAAAGGTCCCCATCACACGAGGTGCTGGATACTGCCTGGGATTCATCTACTTTGTTGCCCACAGAGTTTATCTCAGAATTTCATCTGGTGCTGAAACACATATAGAAATTTTTAGAGTTATGACACCAATATCCTGTGAAATAAACTGGTGCAGAGTTATTGCTGACAGGAGGTAGGGTGAAGATCCACCCAGGAGCATTCCAGTGCTCTAGACTGGTTCTAGGGTGCACTTAAGCACTGGAAGGGCTTTCCATGGTGGAAGGTGTCAAGCCTATGTTCACTGGAGGTTACTCAAGATTTCAAAGTTCCACTCTTATGAGCAAGCCAAAACACTACTCAGATAATTACATGGTAACTCAGGCTCTTTGCATTCTTCTCCTGCTCTTGTCTTGTCTTCAGGTTCTGGTGCTGGTGTCCACTGTGGAACTGACACTCAGGATGGGGGGCTGATCAGTTTTGGCTGCCAGTGATTTGCTGTGAATCCACTTTACCTCGGTGCTGATAACTCTGTAGAGCTGCTGTGAGGTTTTGTTAACCCCCACAGAGCCTTCTGGTACCCAGAGGACTATGAAATTTAAAAAAAAAAAAAAAAAAAGCAAAGCATTTTAGTCCATGCTACACGTAATAGCCGGTTTTATTTCACAGCTATGTTGCTTGCTTTCTTCTGCTGGTACATCACTTAATAAAGGAATTGGAAGGCTCTTCTTGTACGTGATGAACAGCCAGCCCTTTCTCAATGTGTGGCCCTCGCCTGGACTTGCCATTATTGAAGGTGTATGTGGGTTTGTGTACAAGTCTGTGCACACACACGTGCACCCTTGCAAAGAGCAGAGGCTGGGGGAGCTCCAGGCCAGCCATCAGATTTCCCCTGCTGTGACTCTACTGTACATATTCCTAGCAGATTAGAGCAGAATTTTTTTTTACATGCTCTTCTATAAAAAGTGTGCTGTATTGATTGCAGCCGAGTGAGCTGCTGGGGTTGATATCTGAGCACTAACCCAGATAGGGATTAGCATTACATCAGCCATCAGGCGAGGGAACCTGGCCGGCTGCCAGCCTGTAAAAATGGAAGACATTTGCGTCACTGTTCCCTTGGTGATGCTTCTTGGAGCCGTGTCAGCTGTCCCCCGAGGTTGTTTCCTTAATATGTCAACAGACATTCCTGAATCTTTAATGCTGAATAGCTCCTTTTCCTCTTCCAAAAAACACTTAGGAGACAGAGTAGCTCGTGTCTCCCTCTGCCCCGTGCATTAAAAAATTATATACCTGGGTCGTCCAGGCTTTAAACTTTTTGAAGGAAGGTTACAGCAGCTACCAGGCAGACCTGGGGGAAGCAAAAAGCTTTTCAGCAGCATGGGTTTTGTTTGTGTGCAGTGAGGAAGCAGCAGCCCTTTTCAAAGCCCACTCCTCCTCCACCTTCAGAGCATCCCTCTGAAGCTGTCTTGGATTAGTTGTTGGAATTTGCTAACATTTGGGATAAACTGTCTGACCTTGCTTTAGGTATCCCAGTGACATACAATAACTCCAGGTTAATGCCTGAAAGCTGTAGGACTGTGTGTGCAGTGACCTCTAGCTTCCGGAAACCATTTGTTAGTGCCAGTTGTGAGAAACACTTGGAGGTTTTATCCAGTGACATTTTCACCTCTCTGCTTCTCAGTGCAGCCAGCTGCTATTTTCAACTGGAATTAAAATGCAAGGAAGGTCCACTTGACCAAATTTGAGCATGTGCCCTTTCAGCTGAAAGTAAACATCCCCTATCTAAGAGACCTTTTGTTCTGCGGTGACAGTTTGAAGTTTGCTGTGCAGTTGCTGTAGTAATTAATCACAGCCTTGTAATTTAATAGTTCGGGAAGAGCAAGCAAAGAAGTCATTCTAAGAAATCACTTTGTGAGTAACTTACTCCTGGTCAAGGAGCCTTACTTGGCACCCGGCATAATTCATCACCCTGGGATGCCTTTCACCCACGCGGCTGACCGGGAGCCAGAGCAGAGAGCAGCTCCACTGGTTGGAAACTGGTTGGGGACTCTGAGGTCTGCTTTGAGCAGCCTTCACCCAGTCCTGAAGGACTTCCAGATTCCTCGCTTGAGGAATTTGACCCCAGCAGTGGAATTTGCCTCCCGCGGAGCACCCTGCGGAGAGCCGCTTCCTCCGGCAGAAGGTGCCCCCGTGACTGACACCAGAGGGTGGGGGTCCAAGAGAAGGCAGGAGGTCCCTGTCCCTGCTATCCCAACCCTGCAGGGCAGGAGAGGGATCCCCTGAGCACCCTGATTTGGCAGCCTGCCTTAGGAGTGAGGGAGCTCCTGCACCCTCCATCCTGTGCGATGTCCCTGTGGGTATGTCTGTGAGCACAGCACATGTCCCAGCCCAGGGGACATCTGTGCCTGCTGGTGTTTGTGGTTGCCACTTGGCTGGTTTCCAACTGGCATGGGCAACGTTACCCTCGACAGACAGGGGATGGATGACTCAGTTGAGTGGGAGAAGGTGGGGCACCCACTGCCAGGCTGAGCAGGCAGCCCCAGGGAGTAGTAACCTTGTCCTCTCCTGTCTGGGGGTGCTGGATAAGAACTGCCTTTCTCCCAAACTCCACAACATCTGAATCCCACACGGTGATAAGGATTGCTCAGCCACTTAGTCTGCACTCCCAGAACCTGCTGCTCACCTGGGTCAGAGCCAGGTGGGTGTTTGGTGCTACCCTTGTCCTCCTGCTGCTGCCCCGCTGGGGAGGCTGGAAGAGGGAGGTGGAAAAAATGTGATTCCCAGGGGTAATCCAAAACTGGGACTGGGTCATATGCTAGAGAGGCAGGTGGAGAGTACTGACTTCCAAACTGAGGGGTGTTTGCTTGTAGAGAGGAGCTGGGCTTGACACTGTCACCACAAATGCCAGAGGCAGGACTGACCCCAGCTGTAGCTGCTGTTGCTTCTTGGCTGCTGCAGCAGCCAGCACAGGGCTGGGGATGCCTTCTGGAGGGAGATGGTCTTGGTGCTGTGGAGCTGAGTGAGAAGGATCCCCTATGTCAGGGAGAGCAGTATAAGGGAGGGGGGGTGGAGAGGAAGAATGAAAAGTTTCCTTCTCTGAGGGTGAGCTTGTAATTCCCCCCTGCTAGGATTGCCTCCTCCCCTCCTTTCACCTGCCACAGACCCCAGATTACTTACCAAATGAGATGACCCCCAAATCTTCCTTCAAAGCCCCAACCCTCCCCTGTTGTCAGCCCTGTGGCTCCGCTCTGTCTCTCACTATCACACACTTCTATATATAACCCAAGATTCCTGTCTGCTGCAAAGGGCGTTTTCTGAGGTAAAGTCAAATACAAGGCAAAACCTTCAGAAACAGAGCCTTGAAAACACAATTGCTCTGTCCTGACTCCTTGGGTCATTATTCAAATAGATAGTCGAGTGAAGGTCAGCTCTTGAATAGGTTTGAAATTTTATGGTGCTGTGAATTAACTGTCTCCTCCTCCCAGAAAGCTGCAAGTTGAGGTGTTTTTGCACCACTGAGAGCCAGGTTTTGAAAATCCAGTGATATCTGAATCCCTGAAACTCCTGTCCCACAGGAGGACTGCTCACTCCAGCTGTAGGAGGTGGGTGCCAGCTTGCCCTTGAGCTCTGCACATCCTATCAGCTTTCCAAGGGTGCTTCCCCCCTGTCTCTGGGTGCAGTTCAACACTCATTGCACATGAGCTCAGAGAGGCAGCAGGAACCTCACCACCAACCTCAGAGGATGTGTAGGAATACCCCGACCACACTGTCAGTGGTCTCCAAAGCCCTGGATAAGTTGCACTTTCACTGTCCCCTTCCCATGGATGGTTCCAGGATGCAAAGCTTCAGAGGCAATGCTGTCCAGCTTTTAAATCTGACTGAAGCAAGCTTGGCACAGATTTGTCACATCATGTTCTTTCACCTGCTCTAAGCATGCCAGCTGAAGTGGAGCAGTTTTGGACAGGATGTTCTCCAGCAGCTCACTGGAGGTGGTCACTGGAGCCAATATCCCCACCTCTAGTTGTGCTCCAGCATTACTCCATAAAATTAGTACTGGATGCAAGTCTGGCAAGCTGATGTATCTCCAGACCAATTTGCTAGGTTGTTTGCAGGTGCTCCCCAGGGCACTGGATTCCCCAGTGACTTAATCTTAACCATCATTTCCCCACGACTGTGCTTTTTAAGCCAAACACTTAATATTCTGGGCAAGTGTCATAAGGTGCAGCCTCCTGTTGCTGTAAGAGAGAAAGTCAGCCCCATAATGAGTTAGGAAGGTGTGACTAACAACCACCTTCTGATGATTGTTAGCACAGGTCCTCAGGTTGCAACCTGAAGGTGCCCCCGCCCATGGCAAGCAGGGGTTGGAACTTTAGGATCCCTTCCAACCCCAAGCATTCTGTGATTAATCATTGCCTCATCTTCATCTGTCTCCTTATCTCATGGGACAGCAAGTGACAGCACTGGAAGCATCTAATGTGTCTAGAGACCCAGCACTGAGCAGATTGCCTCCTGTTTTCAGAGCATAAGTTGGAAATGAGTCACCTACAGGTGAGTCAACTCATAAGTTGGAAGGAGAGGGTGACAAGTGTCATAGGAGAGCTACACCCAGCCCATGGAGAAGGTTATCACATGTCCTGATGGGATGCCAGGGGATTTAGAAACTCAGGTCTGTTTTGGCTGACTGTTCAGCCAGATGTTCCTGTTAAAAAATGGGACAAGATAACTGTGCTTGCCCACACCAAGGAGAAGATCTGTGTCCAGCTGTTCCTCCTAACACAGGAAAGAAGCCTGGCTCACCTCAGCCAGATCTGCTCAAAGTGGAGTGCAGGGGAAATTCCATGAATATCAGGGAACCTGGGGTAAAACAGTGCATATTTGAGATCCCATATGTTTCAGATTGTCTTAGTAAAAATAAAACAATCTTTTCATCCTTCATCAACGCTATAAAAATCTTCTTTTTGTTTGGTTTTAACCAGAACTCATGGTAATTCTGGATGTGTTATAGGCCCCTGCTAGTGGATATCAGCAGTGCTCTGACTCTGTCTATCAGTTGTACAAACCCAGCTTGTCCTCCTGTGCCCTGACTTAGGAAATCTGTTGCTGGAGACTTGGGCCAGGAAAAGGAGCAAATGAATGTTCCCTTGCATAGGTGCAGAATGTGGGTATAGTGAATGCTTGGAAGACCAAAGGGTAGATAGCCATGTCAGATGGAAACACCAGTTATTTCTGGCTAGTACATGCCTCATGTGAGAAGTGTCTGCTGTATTTTTGGACACCTCTGACGGTAAATGAGTGCTCTGGAGGGCATGGATGGGAACAGGAGGCAGGGAGATTTCTGAACATTAAGGACATTCACAAAGGATGGCAGTGAAGGTGCCCTGGTGAGTCAGGGAAATAGCATCCTGAATGTATCCCAAGCAAGGTCATGCAAGGAGGCTGTGAAGGGATCCAGCACAAGTCCTGTGAGGAAGAGCTGAGGGAGCTGGGGGTGTTCAGGCTGGAGAAGAGGAGGCTCAGGGGAGACCTCATCACTCTCTCCAACTCCCTGAAAGGAGGTTGGAGCCAGGGGAGGATCAGGCTCTGCTCCCAGGCAGATATCAGGACAAGAGATGGGCTTAAGCTCTGCCACAGAGGTTTAGGTTGGATATTAGGAAGAAATTCTTTACAGGGAGGGTGATCAAGCATTGGAATGGGCTGTCCAAGGAGGTGGTGGATTCTCCATCCCTGGAGGTTTCTAAAACAAAGGCTGGATGTGGCACTGAGTGCCATGATCTAGTAACCACAGTGGTAGTGGATCAAGGGTTGGATTTGATGATCACAGAGGGCTTTCCAACCCGGATGATTCTGTGACTCTGTTTCTACCTGATTTCCCTGAAATGTGCTGGGTGCCATGCTCATCAGATCAGCTGATCCTCATGAAATCTTCCAACCAGCTTGACTGCAAGAAATATAAGCAGCAGGTGACTGATGACACAAAGTAAAACAAGTAAATAAGAATACCCCAGAACTGTAGGGTGGCTACAACTGAACCCATGCTGCTGATGGCTCTGAAGTGAGTACTTGCTGCAGGGACACAGGCCATGGGTCCCTGGCTGACATTGCCATCCTCACGTAGGTGGAAGTTTCCAGGAGTAACCTGTGCCAGGATCTGCCACTGTCACCTCTCTGTGCCCTGAGCACTTCAGGTCTCTGTGCTGGGAACCGACTGGGAATCAGCCTTCACAGAGCCCTGCCCTGTGGGAAGGAATGTGGGAATTCTCTGAATGGATACTTCCTTTTGTTTGGTTTTTCTTGGGTTTTGTGAAAAATTCAAAAGCTGCTGGTAGTTGATAATTCTCCTTTTTTTGTGGTCCTTGGTGCTACAATTGTCAATGGAAATTAGGATGTCCCCAGCCCCCAACCTGAACTGAGTGTTTTTAATAGGATGCTGTCTTCTATCCTGATGATGGTAATTCCTTCCATGCATCTTATTCCAATTCTACCTCTCCACCATGGGAGAGGTTTCCTGCAATAGATTAATACATTTCCCAGTTATTTTCCTCAGTGATTCCCACAGATTCTTTTATCAAAGACTGGCGTTGAGGTCCCTGGGCTGGCTTTGGGCATGTAGTAGCTTTTGGGGTGGGACCATGAGTGAACAACTCTCCTGTTTTTAGGTTATGGCCCAGATGAGACAGACAGAGACAGGGCAGTGACTGCCTCTGCAGAGGATGTTACCTGGAGCTGTTTCCCAGAAGGTGCAGGTAGGAGTCATCTGACCAAATGCAGATGTCTGTAGCTGGGTATTCATCTTGGTTTCCCTTAGAGCTGATGGAGAAAAATAAGCACTCCCTGGGTGTGATTCATCTTAGTCTAAAGGAGATGCATAAAGAAAATCAGATGATTCACACCCCAGCCATGCCTGTTTCTCTTCCTTGAATATGAAAGGGGACTGGCTCAGATGTAGATATCTAAAGCAGGATGAGACAAATCCCACTCAGAGCATCGTGTTTGAAATGGCAACCCAGGAAAACATGCAGAAATCATGTCCTCTCAGCTAACAAGTGAGGAGAGAGAGTATCTCATCCACCTATTCTACAGCTTTTCTCTACACTTGCCATGATGAGAAGTGTGTGTATGGTGGAAGACACCCCAGAGTTGTTTTTTTATTATTTGTTGACTTCTTGAGCAGGGAGATTGAGTCTATAATGTGGTGGGGAGCAGAGAAGGGCTGTGGACCTAAGATTCCCAGGAAGTGGAGTACAAAGGTGGCAAGCAAGGTGACCAATTCAAGATTGAAGTGAGGGAAAGCAGCAAGGTGAAGCTCCATGTTGCCATGGAGCACATCTCAGGGGGCATCTCACAGAGTGGGCCAGGGAGTATGAAATCCCAGACAGGCTGAAACAGCCTCCAGGCTTTGTGCAGAATGATAGAGAGGTTGTAGCTTGGAAAAGAACTTTAAATTTGCCTGCTGCTGTATTGTACCTTGTAGATGAGCTTCCACCTGCAGCTGTTTCAGGCTGAGTGCTGGGGATGCTCCCCTCCATGCTAACTTCTGTCCATCCATCCTTGTGAAATTCCTAAGCTCCAACCATGCTGAGTCAGGCTTGATAAATCCTCCTGTTGCCAGTGGTGAGCTATTGCAGTCAGCACAAGAGGAATAATGAGGCCTGAAGTCAAATTAGTGTGGAGGCAGGCTTTGGAGACATAAACAGACTCCTCTTCTTGGTTTTTGCCCAGGTTTTTTTGCCCTATGGATGCATGCATTTTGGAGAGTTATCTCCACGTGGGAATTTCCATCTGGATGCAGCATTTTCAAGAGGGCAATCGAGCCAGGGCCCTGCTGGTGTGGGATGGGGAAACATGATGGCTCATCAGTTTTCTCCTTTGGCCAGGTGCCACTGTGGCTGCTCGCCAGCCCCTGGATGGAGGGCCACATCCTCTCAAGGTGATCCCTAAGCAGGAAAGGGCACGTAGAAAGCAGACACAATCAGACCAGATGTACAGTGACACATTTTGGGATGGAAATGGGACAGCAATGTTGTAACCACATGAAATCCAAAGGGACCCTCATCTCTTTGACACAGTTGCTCTCGTTCCAAGGGCAGGGGGGTGTTTCCTGCAGTTAAAAATCTTCAAATAATTAAAAAGGGAAAAAATGTGGTGCATGGAAACAAGACACTGAGATGAATTTTTGTAAGCCTTTGTTATATTACACTTCCAAGACTGCCAGGCATCAGTGGTGGGTCCCTCATTTGCCTCCAAAGATGCTGACTGTCAGAGCAGGATGCCAGCTTCTCTGCTGGCCCAGGCTGGAAAGGATGATTTTGGAGATCTTAGACAATTTACCCTGTAGTGAGGTGACCTAACTGCAGGTCTTTGGTGTATTTTAATAATGCTGGTGTGTTTTATCAGCCACTATGTGAGGCCAGGGATGTTGTGATGAGACCTTCGTGCACATTTAAAACCAAAATGTTTGCCTTTTCCCTTGCACTTTCCTTTGTGATCTGATGCTCAGGACCATGCTGGAGAGCTGCAAGGTGAGAGGCTGGGGGACTCCAGAGGTTAACAGAGTGTTGGGGTGCCTGGTTACACAAAGGATCAGAGTGATAGCTCTTGCCTCAGCACCCCATCCCCAAGAGGCTGAGATCTGGCATACTGGAAAAACTGGACTGTTCCCTTTCCTTTCCCAATCAATCCTATGTAGCAATCAAAGTCAGAGGAAGATGTGTGACTCTCAGCTGCTGGCCTAAGTTCCTTGCACTTCTCTTCTCAGAAGGGGATTCCAGGGGTATTGCAAGACCTGTACCTCTCCCCCAGACAGCCAGCAGCCCTGTTGATCCAAGCTGCCTCTGGGACATGAAGAAAAAGCCAAAATCTTGGGGTGTCTCCTCCCCCATGTGTGTGCCAGTGGGGATGCAAGAATTTGTGTGTCTTCTGCTCAACTTGGCAGTTCTTCATGAAAAGGGTGGATGAACTTTTGGAGTTTAGATGCTGCAGATCTCCATATAAACTTTCTATTGCTACATTGGGCAGAATCACTTTTAATTTGTCCTTCATTGATGAGGAATTCCAGAACAGGCTGAAAGTCATGTTGAAGTGACTGGAGTTATGCAGTAAAGTATATTGGATTGACGTGACATGGGATGAGGGAACCCTCAAAGTTTTCCATTAATCCAGAGCAGGAAGTTCCTCTGCAGCCCCTATCTCAGAACAAAATAAGTTAAAAAAAACCCCATACATAACCTGAAGTACAAAGAGCAAATCAGGTTTACAAAGTCCAGCTCAATCCTTGGAAAAACAAACCAAAAAATAACAGAAAAAAAAAAAAATTTATACTGATAACATATTTTTGACTGTGTTGTTTTAATTTTCACAAAAAGAACACAAAACAAGAGAGTGGAGTTGAAGCAATCTCAGGTGTGTATCAATGTCAGGGGATTTCAACACTTTAAACACATGCTTTTCTTTAACCTTTCCCTCTCTTTCCAGTGTTTTTTTGTGCCTTTTTTTTTTTTTTTCTTCCTAGCAGAACCATTCACTTCCTGATGCATTCCCCATGGTCTGAGCATATGGATCTGAGAGCAATCAGCAGGCAGTGAAAGCAATGCAGGTAAATGAAATTGCTCCTGGAGCCTGGGAAGAGCTTGTAGGGGAAGAGTATTTCATTACACAAAATCCATGCTGGTGTAATGTGGCTTTTTTTCCCCAGAAACCATTACTTCATGTGATCAAGGCTTGTGCAAATGGGGGTTGACTGCATATTTACTCAACGAAATGGATGCTGAGATTACATTTTGGAACATCTTTCTAACCCCTTGAGTAATGTTGACTTGTTCCCATTCCCTACCCCTCTGCTCTTTAGTGTCTCCTGTTTAATCTCACTGCCTAATGGGTCATCTTTCAGTCTCACCTGACTCAGTAACATGGTTAAAAGCCTGCAAAATGTCAATACAAGCAGGACAGCAGTGAGTGGCCAGCAGGATGGACAGGTTACAGAGAGAGTCAAGTTCATCAGATAGTAAATTGCCCACTTGCCTACTGTAAGGGGTGTTTTATTTGTTTATTTGGATTAATTTTTAAGCTGCACCCATGAAACCCCACTGCTTTGGTCAGAAGGTTTTTGGTTCAAGCTGCTGGATCAGATACGTGTTATTGATATGACTTTGGGTGCATGAGTAAATATTTTCAGAAGTACAGACTGACTGGAGCTGCCTCCATTTTCCAATGCTGTGGCTTGAGCCACTTGGAAGACATTTCAGATAACTGTCCCCAAACTGGTAAACTGGTTCCTACAGTTCTCAGGATGAGGAGGAGTCGTGTTTTGCTTTGTGACTGCATTGCAACCTGGCAAAACTGGCTCCTTAATCCTCACTGTCTTCCTGATTTCTTCTATCTCTATTGGCACTTTTGCCTCCATCTGAGAGAAGCCAAAAAGGTTTATTTGGTAATGCTGACAGCACTGGGGAATAGAAGCAAAAAAGCAGCACCAAACTGAAAAGCATTGGCTGTCTTCAACTACCACTATATTTTTTTTTCCTTTTTTTTTTTTTTTTTTCAGTGAACAGCTTAGAGAAGCCTGATTTTCATCTGGAATTAGAATTCCATATGTACTATATTAAGTGGCTAATTATGTCATTCCTTTTACAGCCTTCCTCTGAATGACTTGATTGAAATGAATGGATTTTAATCTCAGGCCTGGGGATTGGGGGGGAGGGGGGGGAAGGAAGGAAGGAATAAATGCTTAAAGGTTTGTTCTGTTTCAGCTCTTGAATTTTTGGAACATGTTAGATGTTTAAAAACCAATATGGATTGTCTTTCCTGGAATGAGAAACTGGCCACTTTTGCAGTTTGATAATCCCTGCCAGGATGTGGTAATTTTAGGTGTGATTGACAGGCAGTTTAAAGGGGTAATTCCCTGGTTCAAGGAAGCAAAGGAAGGCTGTGGGGTTCCAGGAGCAGAGGAACATATGATGGAAAGTGTCCTAACATAGGATCCTAGTAGTTTGGCCTGTTAAAACGTACTCAGTCATTCATTAAAGCTTATTCATAAAATTCATTATTCATTAAAGCACTTTGGGGAGTGGAGGGGTAGAGCTGAACAGCACCAGTCATTATTTACAGGAGCAATTTCATCATGGAATTAGATCATGGGGCCAGATTTGCCTCTGCATTCTGGCAGTTTGGTTTCACTGACATCATGGAATAACTTCTGATTTAGAGTAATCTGTGGCAGAACAGAACCCAGCCCATACAGCTCCTTTAAGAGGGTGCCTTGAGCAATGTCTTTGCTGTTTTATTGCTGGCTGAGTTTTGGGATGCTTTACAAACGGATAAAAAATTCAAGAAGTATGACAAATGGATCTTCTCCCTGCACGATGTCCAACTCAACCACTCCATTGAGATAGTCAGGAGGAGATGGATGTGAAAAGCATTGACATTAATAATTAAGAGCTCATTTGAAAGAGTTTTTTCCCCTTGGTGTCCTGACAATTTTAAAACAAACAGTTTAGATTTTCAGTCCTCACATAAAAGGTTCAGGGTGACAGAAAAGGACCACACCAAAACTCTTATTTTCTTAATGTGATATACAGTGTATAAGATGACAGGAGTCAGGAATGGGGAAGAACCAGTAAATCACTGAATTCATGCCTTTGCAAGGAGAGGTGCTAGGTAGTGATCATTATCCCTCATAGCAGCACTGAAATTCTTCTTTCTAGCAGTGATTTTCAGTTGAATCCCACTGCTGGAGCAGCTCACATGGGGCTGAATGGGTGATTTAACACTTATTACCTGATACACAGAACTGCCCTGCTCTGCTTCTCTGGCTGGGGGTGGATGTCATGCTCTGGGAACTTCAGGAAGAATTTCTAAAACTTATTTCTATTTGTCTGGCTCATCCTAGAAATCCTACATGTTGTTTTAGTACTTAGGTTATCACTGTAAGGCTAGGATACAAGGTACTTCTTTCTGTGTTAATGAACAGCAGGTCAGGAGACAGCAGCAAGAGAAGCTGGTGCTTTTAAGGCATTCTTTATCTCTAGCCTGTTCCTGCAAAGTTATGCCTTGTAGATGAGGTGGAACTGACCAGAAGCAAAGCCATAGCACAGCTGCTCTGTGGGTTCTTGCCTTCCTTCCTTTCTGGTGTGAGCTGAAGGACTCAGCACTGAGGATGTGAGAAGATGCAGCTCCAGGAGCCTGCTGGACCAGGTGGCATTATGGAGGCACAACGTGAACTTGAGATTCTTTTTTGGGTCTCTTGCTTTGCTTCCTTAAAAATCCTCCTGTACTGGGACCTTGGACTCTCCTTGTTGTGCAGGGCAATGATGCAAGTCCTAAGGAAACAACCATGTGGAAAATCTGCAGCTCAGGGTCATGAGGCCAGGGTCTCTCGTGACAAGAGTGTGGAGCAGCTCCCCTGGAGTCAGTGGACTTACTCTAGCTGACAGTCTGACCTATTGAATTTCCAGTTCCTTTTGTGGGAATAACTCAGTGCATGATTTGATGTGAATTTCTGGGGCAGGGCAAGGCAGGAAGGTTTCAGGCTTCTAATTGGCATTAGAATGTCTTTAGAAATTCAGCCTTTGCCATTTTATCTTCTGATCATCTTTCAGACTGCACAGCTGTCTCTTGCTTTGACTCCTGTGTAAAATCCCCAGTCTCCATTACAACAGTCCTGCCCCGGGTGACTTTTAGAGCTTGCCCTAACATTACAAAGAAGAATTGAAAATTTCCTTTGGTTGGGGGGGGGTTGTGTGAGCTCCAGAAGAGGAGTTAGTTCTGCTTGGAAGCAGGGGAGCTCCTTACCCCTGCTGCACTTCCAAAGGAGGAGGGAAAAGGACAGGGACCAGCAACCAGCTTACTGGCTCCCTGTGTCAGGTTCATGCTCAGTGTCAGTGTGGACATTGGATCTGGTGGCAAAAGAGCTTAGGCAGACACGTGTCAGAGGCAGATGTGAAGGCAGGAAAAAAAAAGAGGCAAAGCCACGCTTCCCCCAAAACACAGATGTTCAGAGAAGACAACATGGGTTTGCACCATGTTCCTGCAGAAAATGAAAGAGGAAGTATCAGCCATAGCTCTGTCAGCCTTTCCTTCAAGTCACATGGGACACGTAACCCATTGCCATGGAAAAAACAGGAAGCCAAAAAAAAAAAAGCCCATTCATGCTGCTGGCCGTTCAGGGTGATGGCTTCCACGTGTTTCTGCAGCATCTGGATGTATACCAACTGCAGACTGGAAGAAGCCCATGCAAAATCCTAGAAATGTCTCAGAAGCATTTCCAGTCCTCAGTAAAATGACACATAGAGAAGGTATCTGCCCCCCAGTTGTGTAATCAAAGCACTGGAGAAACAATGGGCTGGTGCTCTGCCAAAACTCAGGCAGAAAATGGCTGACTCATAGGACTTTGCAATCTGCAAAACCTGAAATAATTAGTGGCAGATTCAGAAGTGGGGGAAAAAGTGTGATGAGGCTGCTGACAGAAAAGCTGTCTAAAGCTGCTAGTGAACTAGAGGAGTGCCTAAAGCTCCTGCAAAGCACCCAGGCAAAAGCAGAGCAAGGGTGGGGTACACACAGCTAGCTCAGGTGGTAGACTTGAGAGGCAGAAAATAATATCAAAAGCAAATGCATAAATACGAAGCAGAGAACATCAGGGAAGACCTTTAGAGCCGTGAGAAAATGTGCACAGGATAGGAAAGTTTGCACAGTGATGATGTTAATACGGTGCAAAAGGGCAAAAATAAAACTCTGAGCTGTGTGCCAAGAGACAGCAGCAGCACTTCTGAGAATGAATGCTAGGGAGACAGGGAGACTTACTAAATGTGTTAGGTTGCAAAGGCTTCCTTAGAGCTATGCCAAGGAGGGAAAGGAATTCTAACCATGCAAAGCTGAATTAAAGCCATGCAATGACCCCGTGCCATTAGGCAGAGTGACTTGCAAGTCAAATCAGTGCTGCTGGCAACACCGAATTCTCTGCTTTCAGCTGCACCCAGTGAATTCGTCAGCACCCAGGGACTCTGAGCTTGAAGTAAACAATTCATGCAGGTAATGTAAGCAGAAGTAATTTAAAGAAAAATATTAACTGTGCTGAGCTGGCAATGTTCACTAGCATCCCTGCAATGAAGCTGTTAGGAAGCACAACCAGAAGTGTTTGAAGGGGAGGATGTCTTCCAGGCATATAATTGCCTTCATCTATTTCCATCTTTACAACTTGTGCCTCCAGGAGTGACTACAGCATAAAAGGAAAAAAATAATTGGAGCAGTGGAGGGAGTGGGAGAGGAAACCTCTGTAACTAATGTCAGGGGCTACCACAAGTCACATAAACAGTATGGATGCTGAGAAGCCAGGCAACATGCCCCTTCTGAACACTGAATTAACTAAAAGACTGTCCAACAGAATGGCTACAAGCAAGGAAATATCCAGCTTGGTGAGGAAAAAGCCATATTCATGGTACACGGGGTATTGACAAATACAGCTGGATAAGGAAAGAAACTACCTCACTACATCCAGGAAAAGAGCAGATGCAAGTGGTTGAGAGCACCAGTGGGATCAGATGTGACATGGGAGAGCATCAGTGCTGTCAGCAAGATGGATTAAAAGGACTCTGAAGTATCAGCGTAATGGCTGCTGATGTTCTGGGGATGGAGGCAGAGATCATGTGGCAGAAGCTGGGATACATCATGATTCCATCTTCATCTGTCAGTTAGAAAGAGCCAGGGAATAGATCTGGAGCTGAATAAAACCATAATGGTGTGGGGATTGTTTGCAACGCCCTGTACGAGACATCTGTTGATCTCCCAAGGGCAGGGACCAACCTCAGAATTCAGAGCCATCCAGCAGGTTCCTGCTCTCAGATGCACAGAATCCAGCCAGAGTCTGATGGGATTTGTGTAGAAGTCATTGATACAGCTCCTGAATGCAGGGTGGGTAACAGGATGCAATGAGCACATGTGTGAAAAAGCAGATATTTGATTATCCCACTGTTAATAAAGAGGCAGAGATGTGTATATATATAATATATATATATTGTTAATGAAAAAGACACATTCCACTTGCTCCCCTACAGCTCAGATTTAGTACCTTCAGCAGAACAGAGAGATTCCTCCAAACAGCAAAGCTAAATCTTTAAATAATCCCTACAAGTGCAAGGTGTTGCCAGTGTCACCATGAATAGGAAAGCAATTGAGCAGTGAGGGAGCAGAAACTCTGGGTGAGCGTTTTAAATTGCTGCTGGCAGCCTGACATCACCTTCAGCTCATTCCTCTGAAGCCTTCATGCTGAGCTTAAGGGAGCCAAAAAATGAAGAAAAAGGCTGACAAGGTTATAGCTGCCCCAAAAATACAGCAGCTGAATGTGAAGCTGACAGAAACAATGTAAAGGCAGAGAAAGCCTCACTCAAGCCAAGTTCACCACTTAAAGGAGTGGGAAGAAATCCAAGGTGAAATCATGCAGTGACCTCCATATTTTAGTTGTTTTTTCTACTGGAAAGTCTAGAAAGCAGGGGGAAATATCCCTATTTTCAAGAGCACTGGATCTACTGAGCCACTTGGGATGTGCTAGAAATCCCAGCACCCAGACTGTGGGGAATGGGCTTTTTCTTTGGGAATTGCTCAGCTTTTCTCTGGAGCTGCAGTCTGGGCAGAAGGAGCCAGTAATTCTGTGTTGTGGCCAAATATAAGAGAGAGGCTGGCCAACATCTGCTGGTCTGCTGGGGCATGTTTATAGGGCAACCAGCAAAGAAGAAGAAGTGGAACCACACTGCTTTTCCCACTGTCCAGAGGGAGCTCAGGAATTTGCCTCCCCACCCCAAATCTGGACTGCTCCTCAGAGTTCTGGTCAGTGGGTGAGTTTAAAGCAATGAAATACTTAGGAGGCAGAATCTCCCATGCAGTGGGAAAACAGGGATCTGTTTGCTTGCAACATTCACTTGGAGCATCATCACCACAGCATCGCCACCAAATGGCAACGTCAAATTAGCACTTAAAATGCCTGAAATTTTATTAGTGCTGAAGAACATAAAGAAAACACACAGCATCTCCATTCCTGAGCAGAGAAACAATCTCACAGAAAGCCTGGCTCAGTCTGCTTCTGTCTTCTGCTGCCTTGAGCAGTGGTATCCTTATTGTGACTACCAGAGATGAAAGAAATCACAGACAAAGAGAAGAAAAATGTGAAAGTCAGAGCCTCTTGTGAGTGATGAAATAAAGACCTCCCAGAACTACCAGCAGGAGAAGGTATTCCTGTCAGGCTGTTTCCTCTGGACATACCATATTCTGTGATGCAAACTATTTCTTTGAGCAGATGAGCTCTTGCTCCTTGTAATACAGCACTTGTAAACACATATTTCCATGAAAACTCCAATACCTTACCCTGCTGTGCACAGAAAACACAGGGATAGCAGAGAACTGCCCACTCTTGAAGAGCACAGATTGATGCAGAAGAAAAAGAGCAGTGAGTATGGGGATAGATTCAATATTCCCCCCCCAAAAAAAACCCACTTTGCTGAAAAACTCAAGCAGAATGCAGTCAGCTGTGATCATGAGGGAATGATACACAGACTCAAAAAAAAAAAAAAAAAAAAAAAGCAACCAACCCACAACCAAACTTTTTATCTGTTTTTCTTTAATCTGTAAAATGAGACAGATGCTAAGCATGTAAAAAGGGCACATTAAAGGTTCATGTGGGTTGTGCTCTTCATGCTTAATGGTCTCAAATGTGAGCAAAGCTCCAAAAAAGAAGTGCCCCAAATGGGACTTGTAATGGACACAGGAGGCCCAGAAACAAAGTTAAAACCCCAGCTGAGCTGCAGGCAGCAGGCAGGGAGGGAAGGGCCCTGGAGCACCAGGGATGTTCTCCTGCCTGCTGTGTTAGGCAGGAGCAGCCCTGGTGGCCCTGGGAGACCTTGGGAGGGCACCTGATAAATAAATCCTGCACCAGGGGCAGGAAAAAGGAGTGGCCATTTGTCTGAGCCATGGCCACCAAGCCTGCAAAAAGTATCTGCCAAAATAAGCCTGCTTAGAGGCACTCAACAGGAGACAGATGCCCCAGATAGAAAAAATTATAGGATGTCCACTAATCAAAAAAGAGCCTGAGTTCCCACACGTTTTAATTTCAGCTTGATGTAATAAAATATGCCTGATTGTTTGAGAACTATTTGAGGAATGTGTTTTCACTGGCCTTCTGCTAAGGCCAAGGAGTGCTTGGGGTGCTTGTGGGGCAGCAGATTTAGGTGATGAGTGATGAGGAGGAAGAGGTTCCCCATCCCTATATCATAGACCCCATAAACTGGAGTGCCATACAATGCAGATCTTCCTCCTGTCACCCTGGGCTTCTTCAGGGCACTGAAATGAGGGGTTCTGTATGGCCAGAACTTCTGTCCTGGCACTTCTGAAACCCATTCTTTTTGAAACTGCCCTGAAAGTGCCACCAAAATTGTCTTTTATGTACTAGTTGATCCTTCACGGAGCAAAATGACAAAATGCCTTTGATCTGGATGATGTCTCAGGTGTTGAATGTCTGCCCTGATGTGGCATAAGCCAGACACAAGGGAGAATCTTTAAAGAATGAACCAGATACAACAAGGTGTCAGCCCCTTGAACATTTCTGAGAGGTACAGGAGACAAATTGCTGGATTCCAGGTGTTCACTGGCAGGAAAGTGATGCAGATAGGGAGCACTGCAAGGTCTTGTCACTCAGAGAGCAAATATGGCCTGAAAAGTGTAAGGTTTTTTCCTTCATGTTACATCTTTGGGTAATGCAGATATGATCTGCAGCTGCCAGCTGAACAGTAAATCAAAATGCTTGCAAAACAACCCCACCTCCCTCCCTAAGAAAATCAAACACACTCCCTCCCCAGCAACAATTGCACACAATTTAAAAGCAACCATCAGCATTTTTATTAGTAAGTAATTTTTTACTGTCATGTCACTGTCAATTGGCTTTAAGATAAAGCCTCACCTCCAGTTAAAAGAACATTTGCCATGTTTGTCAGACTCAATCTCATGATCCCACCTACATTTTTGGACACAAAAAGCATAATTGAAACAATTCTGGTCCCGTTTCAGTTTTAAACACTTAAGGTGAATTATGAATAATAAGACAGTAACTTAATTAAAGGGCTAATGGCCCTAACTGGAAGAAAATGGCAAGAACACCCCTTTAGGACTGTGATCTCCTTCCACCATCTGCTGGGTTTCCTATGTTATTGCAGGAGTTAAAAGCCCAAGGTTCCTTTTTAGGAACAAGATGACTTATTTTAATAAACTCCCTTTACCTCACCTCTCAGGTAGATTTTGTTCCCTCTGCAGTCTTGAATGAAGGATTGCTAATCCTTACTGGAATTTGATATCTTACCAAATATATTGCCAGATATTTTTTAAGACAAAGGAAAAGTTTAATTTGCTTCTTTTGAGTATAAAAAAAAAATAATAATTTTGCTCATTTTTCTTTTTAAAGTGAAAGAACATTTTACTGACAGAAGTGGGTGGTTTCCTGTGTCTGACTCTCCCTTAAATCCCTATTACTCCACACCAGCATGATCAGGATTTTGCCTTGGACTTCATATCATAAGCCATGACTAACCAAGCATTTCTTGCAACATTTTTTTCACAGTAATCCTCAAATGGGAAGCTAAACAAACACTGCTTGTCTTAAGAGTCCAGGATGAATCTGTGTCAATGCTCTTTGGGTGGAGAAAGTATTTCTGTGATATAAACTGAGGGCATTGGCAATTAGTACCACCTGGTTGCCTCATTTCACTACAGGCATTTGCATAGAATCATCAAGAGATGAGAAATGCTGAATTCCCCATCCATACACAAACATGAAAACACCTCAATGCTATTTTAAGACTTTTTTTCCATAGTAGCAACACATTTCAGGATGCCTTGTAGTCCAGAATATTGAACTAGTTAGCATTTAGCATCAAAAACTTTCTGTGATTCTCTGATTCTGTGACAACTATCAACAGAAATGTTTAGGATCTTTATGGTATGTGAAACAAGAAAAAAAAAAGGAATATGCATTTTGGCTTGGTAATGATACAAAATCTAGAATAGGTTTTTAGGATTATTTGTCTGAGAACTTCCTTGCAGAGCTAACCAAAATCTGGGACTTTGCTTTCTGGCTTTTGTTCTCCAAATCTGCACCAGAATCTTTTTTTAAAAGTACAGATGGTCAGAGATCTCTAGAGTGGGCTTACAAATGGAACTTCAATATGAGCATGTATTATAAAACTGGTTTCCCATGAAAAAGACTGCAAGATCTCCAAAGAAACAGCTTTTCTCAGCATCCATACATACAGAAATGTCAATGGGAAGCAGAAGGGGTGTAGGCTAAGGTCAGATGCTTCCAGAAAATGTTGTATCTTTTTTTTTTTTTTAAGAAAGCAACTTTTTAACAATATAGTGCCATGCCTCTAGAGTGGGTAGTTTTGAGAACTGTGCAACACTGATAAAAAAATAATAAAAAAAGAGAGAGACCTAATTAGATGCAGTGATTGGAGGTTGAAGAAAACATCTAAATGTCAAGATTGTCAAAGACAGAATTATTTTGAATGCCTCCATTTGTGGGCAGCTACTAGAGGAGAGCCATAATTTCAGAAAATTATTCACTTTCTGAATGCTGGGTTCCATTGAAGTCTTTCTATTGCACCAAACCTGATGACTACTTATTGTTTCGAGTGGTGTGATTGCTGTGGTAGATTTTCCTGAGTGCAAAATGGGGTAATATATACCTCAGCAGTGTGCTTTGAGGCTTCATCCATTATTATCCATAAAATGCTTTGAATGGACTTTAACAGAAGACCTCATAAATGTATAAAAGGCTACTATGATCATTTTTGATGGGATGGAGATTTAAGGGGTGAAGTAAAAAAGAAATATTGTGGCAATATGATAAATGACTCCTTTTTTTTTTACTCTTCCTGCAGAGACAGCAGGGAGAGAACCCAAGGTAGCCCTGCAATGCCAAGGTTAATTAATGAATAATTGAAAACTATTTTTTAAAAACACACAGCATCTTTGTACTGGCCAATGGCATCCTGGGGTGCATTAGAAAGGGTGTGGTTAGTAGGTCAAGAGAGGTTCTCCTCCCCCTCTATTCTGCATTGGTGAGGCCGCACCTGGAGTATTGTGTCCAGTTCTGGGCCCCTCAGTTCAAGAAGGACAGGGAAGTGCTTGAAAGAGTCCAGCGCAGAGCTACTAAGATGATTAAGGGAGTGGAACATCTCCCTTATGAGGAAAGGCTGAGGGAGCTGGGTCTCTTTAGTTTGGAGAAAAGGAGACTGAGGGGTGACCTCATCAATGTTTTCAAATATGTAAGGGGTGAGTGTCAGGGAGATGGAGTTAGGCTCTTCTCAGTAGTGACCAGTGATAGGACAAGGGGTAATGGGTGTAAATTGGAGCACAGGAGGTTCAAGTTGAATATTCGAAAAAATTTTTTTCCTGTAAGGGTGACAGAGCCCTGGAACAGGCTGCCCAGGGGGGTCGTGGAGTCTCCTTCACTGGAGACATTCAAAACCCGCCTGGACACGTTCCTATGCGAAGTGCTCTAGGTGGCCCTGCTCTGGCAGGGGGGGTTGGACTAGATGATCTTTCGAGGTCCCTTCCAACCCCAAGGATTCTATGATGATTCTATGATGGTATTTCTTAAAATGAGCTGATGGTTTGTCCTTTGGTCCCACTGTCTTTAAAGTACATGGCAAAGCCTGAAGAGATTGTAACCTCTTGGAAAACCTTATAACAGCATCAAACAAGAGCCTTCCTTTGACTTTGGAGATATCCTGCAATCCATTAAGAAGGCCCTAAATGATGCTGGAATGAGTCAGGAGATTTGCAGAATAATTGGCAGGGTTCCACTTAGAGAGAGGCACTGGGAAGACAAGGAAATAGGGAAGATTTGCCATCCCTACTAAAAGGCAACAGCATTAAAGAGTTGTTTTCACAACACCAGAGCTGTCTCTTGCCTAATGCTTTCCAAGCTGCTGTTCTCAGCTAAACTGGTGAGTTGTTCTCTGTCTTTATTTTTAGTAGGAGAAATTGAAAATAAACTTGGAAGAAGTTGTTTGAAGTCAAACGCACGAATCAAAATATGAAAATTACACCTTGACACAGCTGACTCCTGCTTTTTCCTTGTGAGCCTGGTTAAACCAGCATGACCTGGAGTATTATGGAAGATGAAGGAGAATATTTTAAACCTCTTTTCCCTTGCTTTTACATTGATATAAAAGACAGTGAGAGATGGAAGGCAGCAGCAGCCTGGGCCTTTCCCATCTTGACTTCCCATTTTTTCTTTTGCAATGAAAAATACCTGGGAGCTGGAAATAAACTCCCAGTAATAATACCAGGGCTTTGAAAAGACTCCCAGGGTTGCAGCTGGTAAATTTTCATGCAGAAGCTACAGAGCATTTTCCCTGCTGCACTATATCCTCTTATCAGGTTCATTATCAGTAGAATGCCCAGTACACCCAAATCCAGAGGCAGCAAAATACTCCAGCATGTGCTTAGGGATAAGCTGATGTTTACATGATTTGTCAGATGAAGACTTAGAGACAAAAGCTGTTATGGAAAAACCATGATACCACTTGGACATCCTCTCAGTTGTCACATTTCTTCCAGGTCTAGATCTGCTTTCCAGGGTGAAATCTGAAGAATCATGGGTTACATCCATTTTAACAGCCCTTTTGCTGCCCTGTAGAGACAATGGCAAAACCTATTGAAGCTTCACCAGCCAGCTCTGAGTCCTAGCAAGCAGAAGATGTCAGACATGCATTGTGCAGCCTATGGCTGAATGGCAAATCCTGATTTTTTACTTTAAAAAGGAATGAAAATAGGGCCAAAAAATGGAAAACTGACTGTTACTGGGAAAACATTTTAATTCCAGTCAGCACATCAAATGCTCTTCAGCTACAAGAAATAGTTAAAAGATGACTGCAGATTTTAGTAGTGTCCTGTCAAGTAGGTTAACGAAATAAAGCCAGATGGCAAAGGATTATATCTAATTCTTTTCTCTAATTTGTCTTTTCCTGACCTTTCCATTGCACTCGGTCTAACTAGAGATCTCCTAGCTTAACTTCCCTTCTATATCTCACACTAACAAACAACATAGTATAGATTTGCAGCTTCCCATCATCAGGAATGTTTAATTGGACACAACTGCTTTTCATCAGCTGCCTTTAAATGCTGATTCTCAACAAAGGATATTTACAGTGTGGATACACTTGTGCTCTGGCTTCATTTGTAAAGCAAACCTCCTAAAAAAGCCAGAAATATCAAAGTGCTTCGGGTGAAGGTTTCTGCTCAGTTAACAAAGAATTTCAGGCTGGAATCTCCTCCTTAGATGTGAGTAATCTGACAGCACAATCCTAACAGTACTGTCCTAAAGCAACCTTACTATGGTTTTTTTTCCTGTGCAGGTAAAGAAATGAAGCCATGAAAATGCCCAACAAGTGGAACCCATGGTTCAGTGTGAGAGGTTCTGCAGACACAGCTCATTGCCTGCCTGATTTCCTTCTTCTTCCTTCCAAGCTCAAGTACTGAAAGACATTTTTTGAAAATTCCCACTGCTTTTTGATGTCTCAGTTCTCGGATTCCTGTCTGGAGACACACTGAGCCTGGTGATGATCCATGAAAGCTCCTGACAGAGGGAATGGGGAGCTGGAATTATTCCCACTCAGCATCTTCAGGCAAATGAGGAGGAGTGCATCCAGCATAAGGTCTGTGCTGCCTCTGCTTCTCATAGTTGCTTTTACACCTCCATCTCTGCTAACATCTCTTGAAAATTCCAGATCTTGGCTCTCTTTTAGATGGTCCTTTTGGATTTCTGTGCAACTATGATTCTTCTCGTAGACTTCCTAAATTTCTCCAGTTAAAAAGCATGGGAATGGTAGTGATCTTTCTTCCTGTCCCTGAGCTTTTACTTCCCCCTCCTCTCTTTTTCTGCAGTCACTTGGCTTCTGATGAAAAACTGGCAGGCACATGTCAGGGACAACAGCACCATCTTCTGTTCTGCAGAGATGATGAAGCCTTTGCTCTCCTCTTTCCTGGAGTCCTTTGCAGATGTGTCTGATAGAAAAATTTGGAGCCAGAGCTAGATCTGAGCTAACTCTTCATGAATTTCAATGTCTGAAAAGATCTGAATGTACATGGGGAAGGATGTGTGTATGAAAGGCTACAAAAGCTTCAGCTCTTACAGCACTTGGCTCTGAAAGCCACCTCTACGTTTGTCTCCTCATAAGACAAAACTTAGGTTGCTTTTGCTTTCCTTTCCTATAGCTTGACTGATTTTATTTATATCTTTTGTTTACTTCTCACAATCAGTGTTATCCTCATTCTGGGGTGGGTTCAATAGAAGGGGATCAGCTTATCAGCCCACACAGGTCACTGGCTATAGAATGTCATAGGCCATGTGCTGCCTAAAAATTGTGTCAGTGTGACAAGAAAGGGGCATTTGGGATATAAAAGAGGAAAATGAGGTAGAAACTGGCATGAGAAAATGAATGAAGTATTACTTGGAAGTCTGATACATGGACAATAAAGACTGGCAGCATAAGTCAATGTGGAAGTCAATGCCTTGGTATTAGTAAGAAGGTGGGGAAAAAGAGACAAATGGGAAGAGGAAAGGGAAGAGAAACTTTTGGTTAGCCAGGGAAGGGGATGTGGATGTGGTACTGTGACAGGTGACACAGTGTTAGTCACATTGGGATACAAGCATCAGACTGGGATGGAAGTGTTGAAATTAACTCTGAAATGGAAGCAGAGCACAAAGTCACTGTAAGGGGTAGAGAGTTCAGAAATTAAAGACAGGAGAGAGGGAAGGTAACTGGAGGGACAAGCTGAATCCTATTTGGAAATTTTAAGGATTAAGACATGTTTGTGTTGTGACAGGGAAGAGCCAGAGGAAAGGTTTAGAATCAGTGCAAGGGGGTGTGTGAATGAAACCAGTGTGAGGGGAACAGGAGATAATGGCACAGCCACCTTATAGAAATTCTGTGACCAGCCTTCCTGGCTGCATATCAATTATTTCATCTTTTAGTTCTAACATTTCTGCCCCTCTTAACACGGGGGCTCAAGGACTTTAGGGTGAACTGACAAAAATGAGACTGAATTTATTCCTTCCTCTTCTCCCCTTTGTAAGTCAGTTTGTCTTTATTTTCTGGTACAGAGTAACAGCTGGTACTCAGTAACAGCTCCACCCCTACCCTTCCACTTCCACCCATCTTGTCCAGCTTCCCCTAAGCCTAGAAGACACAAATATGCCTGTGCCTGGGTACAAATCTTTCCCATTGTACCCAATCCCCTTGCTCCTTGCTGCAAGTGCTGTCTCAGAGTGAGACTCATGTACAAGCCATGTGTGCTGCTGGTTTTTTGCACAACAGCTCTGAGGAAATCTAGAAGAGGATATGAATATACTCAGCTATCTGGTGAGGTTTATTGTATGGAGCACACCTCTGCTTTTCATTTCATCCTCCCACTTTATTGTGGGATATGCTGGGAAATTTTCTGAATGACTCTTTTTCAGATATCTCCCATATACTTTTAGGGCATGCAGTGGGAGAGCAGAGAAAAGGCTGTGTTATCTACCTGTTATGTACCTGTTCCCCCTAGAGATCTTCACAAATGCAGACATGGTCCCATGGAATCAAGCAAGGAAAGAAAACCACGATACAGGGGCATTTAATCCCTCCTCCTTATGAACTCTGCAGAATTACCTGTAAACGTGGAGGTGGTAGGACAGAATTGTAAGAGTTTTCATGAGAAGAAATTTTGTGTGATCCAAAACCATTACTGACATGAAACTGTTTAAAGACATATACTTAGCCTGGGCTCTAATGTGGTGGCTCAGCTGTGGCTTTATAACACATAACACATGCTTCCAAAACTACAAAAAAGGGGATTTCAAAGACTTATAACTGTCTGTAACTTATACTGTAGTTTTATCCATGATCTTCTTCCAATACAACCAAATACTGAAATGATAATGCAGAGATTGTTCCTAGCACAGAATTGCCCAGTTGTGTTATCTCAGGGGAAAACCTTTACCCTAGAACAGGATACACCTGTCTAGAAGAGCATGCAGTTAACTATGGCACTGATTTTTTCACTAGAAGTGTGGGGAACTTCAGACCTCTTGTATTGCTAAACTGGTGCAGAATTATAGGTCTGATGACCTATAATGATGAAAAACAATAAACTGTTATTGTTAAGTAGCTGAGCTATAAAATCTGCCCCAGCTTGGTCAGCAAGTTATCAAGTGCTGAAACCCCAAATCATCGGCACTGGTGCTGTCAGCAAGTTCAGATAACAGTCAACAATAAAATGTGTTTCTCATCTCTGTTCTGCCCCCATAAATTCAGTAACAGTAAAATAATCACAGAGAGACTCTGGTTGAGGGACAGGAGTGTGTAGCAAGCCCTAGGTTTGTTACAGGGAGTTGAGAAGTATTTCATGGTCTATAGATAGTAGTGGCCTGTGAAGATCACAATTCCAGACTGGGCATTTACTTCATGGCTCTTCTGCTATTTAATGTTTGAGGTAATTCCTCTAAATGCTACATTCCTAAAACAGATTAATCTGATTGAAGAAGAGTATCTCATGTAGCAGAAACAAAGAAAGCAGCTGCAGGCTGTCCCCAATAAATAAACCAACAAAAAACCCCAGAAAACAACAAAACCCAAACCTAAGTCATTTCCACCTTCCATCTTGCCCATATGTTGAGGTTGGAAGGGACCTGGATAGGTCAGGGAACACAGAATATCTTCTGAATAGGAGTGCAGAGCATATGGGAGATCAGCAGGTGGAGGATGCTCTGAGTGCTGGGGCTGGTGAAGTAAACCTTGGTTGAAGCTTTGGGATCATAGAGGTGGTTGCAGTTTATAGGCTGGAGGACTGTGAGTTGGGCTAGTTTGGAAAGAAGGCAGGAAAGGGTTGGGATAAGCTTGGGAAGTGTGAAAAGCAGAAGAGCACATGGTCTTGGGTGAGGTGGGGATGTGTTAAAAGTGTAAAGCTTGAAAGCACAAATTTAGGGTCCTAGCATGAGGACACTTAATAAGTAAAACATGAGGGTGTGAATGCTGTGGCTCTTGCCACCTGAAAATTATAAAATGCTGCTTCTTGCTCCTTTTTTCTCTCTTAACTCGATATCCACCTTTCTGGGTTGTTCTGGGGTTTTTTTCTTTGTTGTTTATCATTCTGCATCGTGTTCCCACTCAGAAGCTCCCCAGCCTGGTGTCACATGAGCTTAATTTCTCACCCACTTCTTCTTGATAAGCCAATCTGCAGTGAAGCAGCTCACATTAAAATGCTGATGTTTAACTTGATGTAAGAAGACTTCAGATTTGGCTCCCCACTGTGATAAAAATGATGGCAAGGCAGAATTCAGACAATAAGGGAGAAAGAGCACAGCACTTAGTATTTTATTCTGTTTTGATTACTACTTGTTGTGTAGACCTTTAATGCTTCATTTAGTTAAATCTTACAGGTGTCTGGAGAGGAAGATTTTAATAAAAAATGCCCTGCTTGGCACTTCTTCAAGCCTGATAAAAGGAACACCCACAAGTCACCAGACTGCATGGTATAAGTAAGATATTTAAGAATCAGAGCAAATGGAAAGGAAGGGGGGGAAAAAGTACTATGGCATTAAAGCGATTTAAACTGTAAGCATCATATTTACTGACATCCATTATATTCATTCCTCCACTTAAAAATGTTTTTGTGTGTGTGAAACAAAGTCCTAGGGCTTACTTTATGGTTAAGTAAATGTATAATTGGGAATGGTTTTCTTGAGCTTCTTCTCGATTCTATAACTGAATACATGCAAAGTGGTAAGGTGTACAGAGTGTTAGCTGGAGGGTTTAAAATAACTCTTTTCCACCTTCTTTTTCTAGACTATATCACATACATAGTCACACCATCAGGCCTGAAGCATAAGAAGCTTCAGGCACTTTGCAATCAGTTGACTCTGAAAGATAAATTTCTGTAAAGGTTTTTTTGAAAAATGGATATCCTGGAAAGAGAGACTTTATTCGTGTGCTTTGGAGAGAGTGAGAGTTCACATTGAAAACTTTCAGCAAGTTTTTGTTCTTCATTAGACATCTGAGCAACTATAGCACAGCCAAGGTAACTCCATAGGAAACCATCTTGTATCGTGCTGCTGGGCAGGGAATTTTTTGTCCATTGCTTTCACAAGAACTGCAGGTTCCAGGTTTGCCCTTTTCTGTCCTAGGGCAGTGGTTTGCCACCACTGTGGATGGGCCTATCTCTACATTTTTTTCATGGGAATTGTAATCTTGACTAATGAATTTACACTTAGTATGAATCAGCTTGGTTTTCCTAGTTATGCTCGGGCTGCACTGCTGCTTGAGAGCAGCTCTCTGGCCCCAGAACCAGTGGTCTGGACCCTGGTAACAAGCCCACAGCATGGGGACAGTGCCCAGGAACACTTCTGAGATTCTTCTGAGGCAGATGCTGGGCACTCAGGCAGAGGTGTGCTATGCTGTGATGACAATGTAGACTGGTTTCAACAACTTGTATTGGCACAGACAGTATTAACAGATGGGAAAATTGAGCATCTGATGTATTGCTGCTGCTTGACCTTGGCATTGTAACATGCATGAAGTGTAAAGAGTTTTTAAGGCACACAGTGTTCAGCCTGGAGAAAAGAAGGATTAGGGGAGAATTTATTGCTATGTTCCAGTACTTAAAGGTCAGCTACCAAAAGATGAGACTCTTTTTACAAGGAGCCACGTGGAAAGATGACGGTTAATGGGCACAAGCTACTCCTGATGGACATCAGAAGCAAATTGCTTGCTCTGAGAATAGTTGGAGATTGGAATAACGTCCCCTGGGAAGTGGTGGATCCCTTAACACTGTTCATTTTTAAGACTCAGCTTGACATGGAGCTGAACCATCTCACCTAACTCATAGGCGAGTTCCTACATGGGAAGGTTGGACCACCTAATTCTTGGGGACCCTTCCAACCAGGCCTTCCATGATTCTCTGAATGAAGGCACTGTACCCCTCAAACACGAGATGCATATATTCCGGCTTCCCCTGCTCAGCCCATTCCAACACACAGGGATGCTCAGCTTTTGCTCAGCATCCATCGGGGGGGGGGGGTACCCCACACCGTGCATCTGCATCCCTGAGGGGTGCAGGGCACCGCACCACTGCCCCCCGAGCCGGTGCCTTCCAGACCTTGTACAACATCCCCCAGAACTCCCTTCTACCCCCGTACCCCAGCCACTCGCACCCCCGAATCCCCCACCGCCCTTCAGGAGCCCGGGGCCCCCGCTCGCCACACGCGTCCCCTCCGCGCCCCGCCTGTCCCCGCTTGCGCAGGCGCGGGACTCCCCTCCCTCCTCCCCCCGCTGAGGATGGAGGTAGTGTTGGCGGACGCGTTGCTCTCCCGTTGCGGGGATCCCGTTGAGGTGCTGCGGGCTGTTTGCTCCCCGCTCTCGGCCGAAGGCGCGGAGGCTCTGCGTCTCCTCCTCCAGCGCCTGGCCGCGGGCTGCCCGCTGCTACCGCCAGGCGAGGCCGAGGCGGGGGCTCTGCGGAGGGCCGCTTGGGAAGTGGCTCTGGAGCGGTGCCGGCCGCTGCTCTGCGGCGGAGAGGCGGGGGTGTGCGGCGGGGAGCGGGTGCGGGTGGCCCGGGCGGCGCGGGGAGCCCTGCGGCATTGCGTGCAGCTGTGCGGGGCGCCGCTGGCGGGGCGGCTGGCGAGGGACGCGCTGGCGGAGCTGGCGGCGGGCGGCGGGGCGGGCGCGGAGCTGGCGGCGGTGGAAGCGCTGGTGGCGGCGGCGCCGCGGCTGGAGGAGCCGGAGGTGGTGGCGCGGTGCGTGGCGGCGGCCCTGGAGCTGGTGCGGGAAGAGGGGGAGAGGGAGGAGGAGGCGGCGGCGGTGGTGGCAGGGAGGCTGCTGCCGGCGCTGGGAGGCAACGGGGCGGCTCTGCCGCTGGTCTGGGAAGGACTGCTGGGGGAAGGAGAACCGCCGCGGGCCGGGCCGGTGCTGCTGGCTCTCAGCGCCCTGGCGGACGCGGTGCTGCCGCGGAGCCCGCCTGGAGCGGGTTCGGGGGTGGACGCGCGGCTGTGCCCGCGGTTCTGGCGGGTGGTGCAAGGGGGCCTGACGGAACGGGACGGGCTGTGCCGCAAGCGGGCCCGCTACCTGCTGAAGAGAGCCCTGGACCTGAGCGGAGGGCAGCGGGCAGAGCTGCGGTGCCCCCCGGACGGCCCAGACGGTACGGCGGGAGCTGGAGGGAGGTGGAGCGGCTGGGTAGGGCCGAACGGCGTGGAGAAAAGTTTGTTTTTCTTCCTAGAATCGAGTCTGTTCTGGTGGTGTGCCGAGGAGAATGAGAAGCTCCTGCAGTTCTGGGAAACTTATATTTTGATCATGGAAACTTTGGAAGGAAACCAGGTAGGGAGCACCCTCAAATGGATGCCTGTCCGAGGGAGGGGAGATGATTTCCTGCTGGCATCGATGCTGCAGGTGTTCTGACTGGGTAAAACAACCTGCAAGCTTGGTGATGGAAGGTGCCTGAGTATTAAGAGGAATATTTTTATTTCTAGTTTTGCAAGCTTAAAACGTAGAATGTGTAATCTGTTTGGAGTGAATTCAGAACTCTTACCTGTTCTGGTTAGAGCTGTGGATTGAACCAAGAAAGGAAAAAAAGAACAACTGGATTGCAGCTGATTGCAAGCCCATAGGTAGCCTCATTTCTGGTGAAAATCAGACTATTGCACTTCACACAATGTTAAGGTTGGAAGAGACCTCTAAGGTCATCCAGTCCAACCTGTGACCAACAGCATAATCTAACTACTAAACCATGTCCTTAAGGACCAGGTCCAAACGCCTTTTCAGTGCCTCCAGGGATGGTGACACCACCACTGTCCTGGGCCATTCCAATGTCTACAACCCTCTCAGTGAAAAAATATTGCAGAAGAGGCCGTTTCCCTCCTTGTTCCAACCTCCCTTAAGGCAGTTGAAGTGAGCTCTAAGCCTCCTCACTCCTCTAAGCTCTCTCAGCCTCCTCACTTAATAACCTCTTTTTGGTAGAGGGGACCACATCTGTATAGCAAAGCAGTTGTGGCCTTGGATGGAAAGGATTTTGACTTAGCACCTTGACATAAAGATTTCTCTTGGCTTCAGGCTTCCATAATTGTATTGTGGTGTTAAGTATTTGTTGTGACTCTCTCCTTGTAGTATTTCATTTGGACATAATTGTCCTGTAACTGAGAAAAATAGTATTCACTGAATGTTTAATTTTAGAGATGTGTGTTGGTTGGCTTTACTTTTGGTGAATAGAATGATTGTTAATTAAGAAGCATTTTCTTGTAATAGAGTAGCATGGAATTATCAGTTTTTCTTGAGTGCTACACTACCACCAAGTGTTACATGCCAAGTTCACAGAATTGTCATGGTTGGAAGGAACAGCAGCACGGATGTTGCAGGTTTATTTAAAAGCAATTTATTGCCACTTTTTCTCTTAATGCTACTGACAGTAAATTCTAGCCCATGAGTAAGAGACAGTTCCTGTGTTTGAGAAGTAAACTAACTACTTACATTACATCTGATTTGAATTTCAGATACATGTCATAAAGCCAGTGTTACCAAAACTGAACAGTTTATATGACCATGCTATATCAGGGGAAAAAGGTAAGATACAGCTTTTGCTGAAACATCTCCCAAATATTGGGCAATCAAGTCACGCTTTTTTTTTCTTGCTGTTTTAGTCAGAGCTCTTTGTTATGTTTTGTTTTTCAAACCAGAGGTTTTCTGAGTGACTATTTCAATTTTTGTGGGTCTGCCATATGAAGACTTTGCTTGGCAGACATACACAGGCAGTGGTCCTCTGCTCTGAGAAGAAGAAATCTTAGTATGTGCTCATTGCTTACTGTGTTAGCTCATATATGTATATATTATTTTTTTTGTAAGCAAACCCAACTAAGTAGGTTTTTTTCACTACATTTTGCTTTACTTCAGGTAACAAAGGCAGAGATTTTTTTGGGTGGGTCATATGAGCCAAGTCACCTACACAACTCCTATAAAAAGGAGAAAAAAAAATCAACTCTTTGGAAGAAGGGAGAGAAGAAATGAAATGAATGCTGGAACATGTTGAAGAATATAATGTCATCTTCTGCAAAGCAAAATGTAACACATCTTATTAGGTAGTGCAAGATGTTAGAGATTTTTGAAGTGGGCAGACTGTTAATGTGACAGTGTTGCAGGTGAATACAAAGTCAGTATGAGGAGAGCTGCAGGAAAAAAGACATGTTTTTTGCACTTGTTTGTCATTTTAATTTATAACTACTAAAATTTAGAGGACAAATTTTGAAAGCCGTGTTAATAAATATTTTCTTTGGTACTGGAGATTTAGCAGAGTATGTTTATAAATCTGATATCTATAACCATCTTTTTGAAATGCCCTATAAACTGACTATGAGGATGTCCGGAATGTTGGTAACTTTTGTGTCAGTGTGTTACTGTGTCACTGTCATTTCTGTGTCAGTTCAGAAGAATTTGCTTTTGTTACCAGGTCGTTGGTTGTTCCACCCATCCTGGCACATGTGCATTTATAAACGAATGTTTGAGAGTGAGAATAAAACCTTGACAAAGGAAGGAGTTCTTCATTTTCTGGAGCTTTGTGAAACAAAGCACCTTCCAAATGCACTTGACTTTTCAGAGGTAAGGGTGTTGCCAGAACGAGCAGATGTTCTAATTTATGATGTGTTTTAAGCCTTATTGCCTCAATAGTGTTGTAATTAGACATGTTCTGCAAAAATGCCCTTTATTTTGCTGTGCAAGTGATAGCAATGTTTGTAAGTAGTGTCAATTACATATTTACTTGAAAAGAGGCCAGCCCATGGGGAATGTGTTTTTGAGTGCATTTGTTCATTCCTGTATTTCAAACTAATGCTTTCTAATTGAAGTTGGACCTTTATTATTGAGATTTGTTATCAGAAGTTAAATCAGAAGTTAAGGGTTGGACTAGATGATCTCTGAGGTCCCTTCCAACCCGGCTAATTCTATGATTCTATGAAATTCTCACAGGGATGATTGCTGCTTCAGATTTTCAGAGCCTTCTGAACTGCTCCAAAATTATTAATTAGTATTAATTGACTGAAAGTCTTGGATGAACCTGGTCAACAGACTTTATCTGTGCACATGGTCTGCTACTTAGCAATGGATGTTGTAGATCCATTGCTAAATAATCCTGTGAGAAGGTGAATATCTCTGCATTATAATCAGCATATTGCTGTATCCTACTGAAAACTGCACATCAAAACATTCCATATGTGGGATGAAATGTTGCAAGTTTGAAGGTCTTATTTTATTTTTTTTAATAGCATCATTTGCAGATTTACTCTCCAACCAGCCTGCACCTTAGTAAGGAATGATCTATGTTATACTTTTATGTCTTTATTTTCTCCTTAGTAAAAGTGTTGCCCTCAGAGGTTAACACTGCTGATTTATACAAATTAAGTCAGCCTCTTGATGACTTAACTTAAAATCCAGTCAACCTTAAAATGCCCTCTAAATCTTTCTACTTGTGTTGACCCCTACTCGTTATTTTTTTAAAGCTGAAATATATATTTTCTCCATCTGTTTCCCAAAAGAATTTTTTGCTTGTCTGCACCTCTCACAATGTTCTGTGAAATGAACCTAATGAAAAAGTTACTTTCTTTAATCTTTGGCTCGCCCTTCTCTTTAGTTTCCACCTCATTTTTGCTCCTCCTATTTAATACTAGCAAAGATATTCTCTAATGACTTAGGCTGTCACCTGCCTGGTGAAATGGATCTATTTAGCCTTTATGTAACAGTGCCTTGTAAGTGTACACTTAGTTATTCTTGTTTTCTCTTACCAGTTTATTATTGGACCATTAATGGATGCTCTCTCAGAAAGTTCCCTCTATAGCAGGTGAGCCACTGATTATTTTTTAATAATGTAATGTGGGAAATGTATTTTATTAGTACTGGCTTGAGTATATGGGTAAAATCTTGGATGAAGAAAAACATATTAATAAACAGTGTTGCTGAACTCCCTAGCAGGTAAAGAATTTTTCAGGAAAGGTAGGTGGCAGAGTAAGATGAAGTTGGTTCAGTTTTATCCTAGTAGTAGCAACATAAGGATGCCGTATACATGAAGACAGGGTCCTGTTTTATACCTGGTGTTGAAATATTAATTTGTAAATCAAGTGAAATATGATAAATTAATAACTTAGTAAAGTCTTTTTTTTATAGTCTCGTTTTCTTGCCACACAGAAAGAAGGGTCTGTTCTGATTGTTGTCAGTTCATAACTAATCAGTGTTTTTTCAACAGTGGTTGATTATTTGGGGAACTTTTAGGAAATTAACACTTTGTCTCAGAAGTCTATCATGGTTTTAGACAGTAACTAGGTGACAGATGCTCTCTGTTAGTCCCCACTACCCTCCCAGGAGAAGATGAAGAAGGAAATAAGGGAGAGAAACCTGGAGTTAGAAGAAGAAAGTAGGGTAGGTTTAATGAAGTAGGAATAGTGAATTACAAATGTATAGAAAATATGTAAATATGGAACTCCCCCTCCTCAGTTGCTAATTACTTCCCAACTGGAACAGTCCCACATTAGACTGGGCAGCAGATGGGGATGCCCAAATCCAGGGTCAGATTGCAGCAGTCTCAGAGCAACCAAGTATTGCTCATAGGTCCTGTTAGGGAAGGCAGGTGACCTGTCCTGGGGAATCATAGAATAATTTGGGTTGGAAGGGACCTCTAAAATCATCTGTTCTAACTCCAAACAGCAAGCAGGGACACCCTCAGCTAGATCAGGTTGCTCAGAGCCTCCTCAAGCCTCACCTTGAATATCTCCGGGGATGAGGCCTCAACTACCTCCCTGGGCAACCTCTTCTATTTTTCCTCTACCCTCATGATAAAGAACTTTCTCCTAACATCCAATCTAAATCTGCTCTTTAATTTAAAACCATTGCCCCTCATCCTATCACTCCAGACCCTTGCACAGAGTCCCTCTCCAGCCTTCCTGTAGCCCCCTCAGGTACTGGAAGGTCACTCTTGAGTCTCCCTGGAGCCTTCTCTTCTCCAGGCTGAACAACCCCTCAGCCTATCTTTGTAGGAAAGTTGTTCCAGCCCCCTGATCATTTTCATGGCCTCCTCTGGACCTGTTCCATCAGCTCCATGTCCTTCCTGTACTGATAGCTCCAGAGCTGGATGCAATACTGCAGGTGAGGTCTTACCAGAGGAAAGTGTCAGAATCCCCTCTCTCAATCTGCTGGCCACATTTCTTTGGATGCAGCCCAGGATGCTATTGGCCTTTTGGGCTGCCAGCACACACTGCTGGCTCATCCAGCTTTTCATCCACCAGCATCCCCCAAATCCTTTTCTGCTGGGCTGCTTTCTAAACCCTCATCCCCCAGCCTGTATTGAGAGTGTGGATTGTTCTGAACCAGGTACAGGACCCTGCACTTGCTCTTGTTGAACCTCCTGGGGTTCACCTGGGCCCAGCTCTCTGGTTTGTCCAGGTCTTTCTGGCTGACATCCCATCCCTCTGGCTTATTGACAGCACCACTCAGCTTGGTGTCACCTGCAAACCTGCTGGTGGTGCACTTAGTCCCAAGGTCTATATTGTTGATTAAAATACTAAACAGTACAGGTCCTAGTACAGACCCCTGAGGGACACCACTTGTCACTGGTCTCCATCTGGACTTCAAGCCATTGACCACAACCCTCTGGATGCAACCATTCAAATCTGTATCTTGACAAGTGGGGTATTGTGGAGGACCATGGTAAAAACCTTGCAGAAGCCCAGGTAGATCACATCCATAGGTCATCCCATGTCCATGGATGTAGTTACCCTATCACAGAAAGCCATTAGGTGTGTCAGGAAGTATTTCTCCTTAGTGGAGCTGTGCTGGCTCTCTTGGATCACCTTCCTGTCCTCCAAATGCCTTATCAGACCTTCTAGGAGGATCTGATCAATGACTGATCAATGATCTGATCATTGACTGCTCAATGATCTTGCCAAGCACAGATGTGAGGCTGTAACAGGTCAGTAATTCCCAGGGTCTTCCTTACCACCCTTCTTAAAAATAGGTGTAATGTGTCCCTTCTTCCAGTCACCAGGGAATTCTGACTGCCATGGCTTTTCAAATATGGAGAGTGGCTTGGTGACTCCATCTGCCAGTTCTCTCAAGAATCTGGAGGGATCTTACCAGGTCCTATAGACTTGGGTATGTTCAGGATCATCAAGTGGTCATGAACCTGATCTCCACATAGAGTGGGAGGGACTCTGCCACCCAGGTCCCCACCTAGTGATTTTTGTTTGGTGTATTTAGAGGAGGGTGCATGCTTTGACTTACACCAAGAACACACAAAGTTATTACAGTTCATCTCAAGCTGTCTGAGAGAAAACTCAGCATCATCATGACTGATGCTAATAACCCGTGGAGGATGAAGGCTGGTGCACGTCATCTCTGTATCCAGTTGGAGCAGTCTCTGAAGTGATTTAACCACTGAAATGCACTTTTTGTTGTTGTTGTTCAGGAGCAATCCTACTCTGTAGTTGTTAACATGCCAGTTGTATGTTTGATGTTTTAAAACCTAACAGGACACCAGGCCAGTCAGTGGGAGCCTGTCCTCCTTTGGGAATCAGGCTACAGAAGTTTTTGGCTTCTTATCTCATGCTTCTTCCAGAAGAAGAAAAAGGTATGTTTCAATTTCATAGTTGGTTTTTGGGGTTTTTTTTTGCTTGTTTGTTTTTGTAGTTTTTTCTTTTTTTAAGATAAAAATTCCAAATAAAAATCACAGACCTGTTTTCCATGTTGTGTAAATATTTACCACTGCTTTTATACATTACTTGAGAGAAAAAAGGAGCAGTTCTCCTTGTAATGGTGAAGTTGCCAGAGAAGAGAGGTCTTCAGAGGTTTTGAGGGGTGCTGCAGTATTAAACTACAGAATTGTTTTAGGGGCAGGCTTACTTTTTTATTAAAAAAACCCCCAAATGCCCAAACTCTAAAGGTGATCAGCATTTTCAGATTCTTCTTTCTTTATTTGTCAGCACAGATAACCCTGTGCAGAGCAAAATGTTTGGAACTATTCTTTTTTGGCTTTGTGAGTTTTGGAGGGTTTCAGTTTGTGATTTTTGGTTTGGGTTTATTTTTCTGTTTTGTTTTTTTTTTTTTTAAACCCATCTGCCATACTCCTTTAGTCACAACCTGTGTGGTTTGCCATTCAAAAGAGTGAGTCCAAGTGCTGAAGAGGAAGTTGAAGAATTCTTTTATTGTGAGGTTGGATGAAGAAAAATTTCTGAGATTGAGCCTACATGAACACCAAAATTTGGAACAAAGGAGAGAGCAGCTTTTGACAGAATTTAGTAGCTGGTCTGATTTAATTAAATAAGAATTGCTGCTGTGGTGTCTTGTTGAGTCTTACTTTAACCATGCCACCATCCATTAAACTGGTAGAATCACTGTATACTTGGGGGTGTCATCACAAGGGCTGAGTACCAGCTTAAAAAGACATTGTCTAGTGCTCAAAACAGAGATAAAGTATCATACTGAATCACATATGGTGATTAATGCAGATCATCATAGCCAAAATCAGGTTTATTTTTTGTTGCATCCTTCTCCTGACAGACTTAATTTGGAATGTGCCTTTTTTCACTGAAATAACTAAGAAATTACTTTGTTTTTCATTTACCTTTTAGAAATGATTTAGAAATTTTGAGGTCTGTGTCATTTAAATGCATTTGAGAACAAGAAGTCACTCTGGATGGTTTGTTTTGTTTCATTTAAGGTAGTTTCCTGTTAAAATTTATTCAGAAGATGACAAGCAGACACTGGTGTGCTGTTCCCATTTTATTTCTTTCTATGGCTCTGGCAAATATCCCTGCATGTAAAGTGCTGGGCACTGAAGGACTTCATGCTTTAAGGTAAAATATGCACTGCATTGTGTTCTTACAGACTTCTTTCAAATAAATTGAATTGCCAGGATTTCATTCATGTTTGTTACTTCAAGGAGGATGTGATGGTTGTGCATGGGGAGGATTCTCTCTCCTTTATGTTCAATTAATGGAAGAATTCAATTTAAGAATGGCTGTTTTATAACTCTGTGTGACTTTAAAAAATCAGTATTTTGCATTTCAATCCCTTGTCATCATTTTTTTTTTTTTTGTGGCATAGTTGTATCATTTGGTCTTCCATAATTCCTAGCTGTTATCTATCAAACTTCTTCTTTCTTTTCTAATTGTATTAAAAAATTTACTCAATGGCAGTTGAGGCTATATTGGGAGACAGCCCATAAAACTGAAAAACTTGTAAATAAAGGGCTAAGTTCTTGGCATGTGCAATGTCTTTAATCACACCTATATTTTCCTAAGTATCTACTTTCATAGAATCATAGAATTAGCCGGGTTGGAAGGGACCTCAGAGATCATCTAGTCCAACCCTTGACCCACCGGAGCAGTTGCTAGACCATGGCACTGAGTGCCACATCCAGTCTTTTTTTTAAATGTCTCCAGGGACGGAGAATCTACCACCTCACCGGGCAGTCCATTCCATAGCCTAATCACCCGCTCCGTGAAGAAATTCTTTCTAATATCTAACCTAAACCTCCCCTGGCACAACTTAAGACTGTGTCCTCTTGTCTTGTTGAAGGTCGTCTGTGAAAAGAGTCCAGTTCCCACCTCGCTACAGCCTCCTTTCAGGTAGTTGTAGGCAGCAATGAGGTCTCCCCTGAGCCTCCTCTTCTTCAGGCTGAACAGCCCCAGCTCTCTCAGCCTCTCCTCATAGGGCCTGTGCTCGAGTCCCTTCACCAGCCTGGTTGCCCTCCATTGGACCTGCTCCAGGACCTCTACATCCTTCTTAAACTGAGGGGCCCAAAACTGGACACAGTACTCGAGGTGTGGCCTCACCAGCGCTGAGTGCAGGGGAAGAATCACCTCCCTGGACCTGCTGGTGACGCTGTTTCTGATACAGGCCAGGATGCCATTGGCCTTCTTGGCCACCTGGGCACACTGCTGGCTCATGTTCAGTTTCTTGTCAATGCAGACTCCCAGGTCCCTTTCTGCCTGGCTGCTCTCCAACCACTCTGTGCCCAGCCTGGAGCTCCCCATGGAGTTGTTGTGGCCAAAGTGCAGGACCCGGCACTTGGCCTTTTTGAACCTCATCCCGTTGGAATCGGCCCAGCTCTCTTTCTAGAGCCACTGAAAATCAGTAATTATTCCAGTTGAATCAAATCTGAGCTTTAAAGTAAAATCTTACTGGTGGTTGAAGGAATATTGGATAAAATTAATAATAAGAGACACTCCTCTGCTGATAAAAGTCTATAAAAACTGATAGAAAACTTCAAGAGTGAGGATTTTATGGCAAGCATTTTATTATTATATTTTTAGAGTTAGCAATGCAAATATTAGTTTGGAAAGAGGTGCTCATGGGGATTTTTCCTTCAGTTGCCTTGGTTCTGCATTGCCTCCTCCTGCTTACCTGAGTTTTAATACCATATTTTGAAAGTACATTTAGTAGTCAGCTTGGTTCTGTGTTTGATGCTGTCCCATCAGGTAGTGATTGTGTAATACTTAGAATAAGTTTGTTAAAGACAATCAAATGTATTTTAAGTGGTTAATAATTGGCAAGTACATGAAAATGTCTTAAGTGTGTGTTTTCTGCAGCCCATTTTTCCCCTTTGCAGGGATGTCCTCCAGTGTACTATGATTACACATCAGATTTTGTTGCGTGGAGCTGCTCAGTGCTATCTCCTTCAATCAGCTTTGCATTTGACAGATGTGGTGAGTTTGGTTTGTTGTGGTTTGGTTTTTTTTAAGTTTATTTTCTGGTGTAATAGAAGTACCCTAACACAGCATAAACAGTATTAAAAAAATCCCTAAATACAACATGGAACAACTGATTTTGCTGTATTTGCAATTTTTTAATGACTAAAAAATTGTGTAATATAACTATCAGAATGCTTCTCTTAGCTTCTAGCTTTAATAACTTTTGTTTTTTCATTATCTTTTTTATTTTTTCATGTGTGGTTTTCATGTATTAATTGTGGAACAGTGTCCTATTACCATATCTACTATATAAACTTAGATTTTAAATGGACTTTTCTGAAACAGCTCAGAGAATAAAACCAAAATGCTAAAGCTGGCATTAATGTTGAAATAGCAAGGCCTTAATATTCATGGATTTGGTGGTCTTATAAGGCATTTTCATTCTAGATGAGTAAACTGCCTTTCATGTTCTGTGCTATGTCCTTAACTTGTGTTAGTAGGATTTCCTTTTGGAAATAGGGAAATAATTTGCTGTAGCCACTCTTACTCATTTATGTACATTTAAAAGGTGCCATCAGTGCATAGCACTATTCTTCTAGTCATTCATTAACCTCCAGATAGATGTTGATACTTGGAAGAATGAAATTGGGTTCCATGGTGATGATGAATTGGTCCAAAAGATGCAAAAAATGTGTCTGTCATGGAAAGTTCAATTTCTTTTTTCTGAAACCATGCCTGTTGACAGCAACCTTCCTGAGTTGTTATATAGATGTCATCTGTTGTCCGTTGTGTTGGTAACTCTCGTATCTTAATTGATTTCTTCAGGAGAAAGTGTCCCTTCCAGAAGTTGCAAACTTTCTTCTGTCCCTGAGGCCAGAGGAGTCTCTCAGGAGAGATACTCTGTTATGGATGGAGGTGAGAACTGAAGCTGGTTCTGTGTTCATCAGGCATTTTTAATACCTATACCAATACATGTTTTAATACTGCTCATTTTTAGGTAATATTTAATTTATTTATTAGTTATTATATAAATATTTAAATAGCTAGGTACTTTTGCAGTAGTACATTCTGGAATTTCTGGATGTGAAGTCCTAATGGATTTGTTTCTCTTGAAAGCTATGATTATTTTTAATTATTGATTGATTTAAATATAGAGGGGTTAAAGTTAACCCTAAAGAAATTATTCAGCAGGTTCAACATGGAAGAATTATAAGTGGTTGAAAGTAAAGTAAGGTGGCTGGTGAGAAAAATAACACTTCTGTCTTGGTGCAGAAATTAGCAGTTTTGCAGAAGAAAAGCTCTGTCTGGAGGCTGAGGTTTTCCTGAACTCCTTCAGAGCTGTTACACCCCAGTTTATTGTGTTTCGCAGAGTTCATTTCAATTTTGCAGCTGTTAGGTGTAAGTGTATTGAAATGTGAATCAGAATCTGGTTGTACTCAGACTTCTGATCCTTAAGAGACTTCTGTGTTTACATCACACTCCTGGTCTTCTGCCCCCTTTGCCAAGATAATGGGAGCTAAACCTGCTATTTGTAAACCTGTAGTAGTACCTGTAGTAGTACCTGTAACCTCTCCCATCAGGAGTCCATGCTCAGTCTTCCAGGTGGTTGGTAAAATGATGGAGAGAGTGCAAAGCAGGGCACATTATGGAGTCCACAGAGCCACAACCTTGCCTTCTTTCTGTACTTTTATTAAAGATACCAGGTGGATGTAACATCCTCAGTTAAAACTGCTCTTGCTCATCAGATTTATGGGCAGTCTATTCTCTATATTTTATGTATTCTCTTTGTGGCAATTTCCTTCTCACTTCTTTCTGCTCTGCTCTGGTTTTAATTTAGCTTTGCAGCTGGTTGCAAGTGAATGACAGGGGCTTCAGAAAGTCATTGAATTCTGAACATCAAGAAATATCATTATGTCAGTATGTACACAGCCTTGTGAGAGGGTACCTTAAGACACCACCATCTGAAGGTAAGTTAAATGTTTGTTAAAAATTTATCTTCAAAATATTTTTATATTAAAATTTACTGAAATCCTTTGGATTTAGAAAGAGCTCTGTGTAATTCCATGGCAGACATCTGGTGTTTCACTTCTACATGTGGTGTTTGTAGTTTGCTGGTTTGATATAAATCTTGGCTTATAAGCAGCTCTGAGGAGGGAAAAAATAATCAGTCATATCCAGCTGCATGAACTGGACCTCCAAATTCTGTTGTTCTTCCTAAATTCCCAAAGCCAAAAATACACCAGTCAAAAAACCTAAAGCCAGCTTATGTACTCTCTTAAGTAACAGATTTCTAGGTATGATGTAGTCCTGCATAAAAGAGAGATGAAAAGTTCTTTCATTTTGTTCTGATAGAATAGTTTTAGTTCTTCATTTAACTTTTAGCTGCTCAAAATCACAACTCATGTTGCTAATGGAGCAGATGTTATTGATTAACTTCATTTGCATAAGGTAATGTACTTCTAAAAGCAACAGGAAAGTGTTGGGAACTGCTGTCTAATATAACACATTGCCTAAAAATTATTTCAGCATAGAGGCTAATGAGATAATTCTCTTTGAGGTGTAAAGGAAAGATAATTGTGCTTGAGTTTTATATCTAGACAAAAGAATACAAAAATTTAGTAGTCATGTTCCTGTTAGCATTGGTTGCTTTTATGCTACTGATTTATTTTAATTAGTTATAAACCCCAAAGTTTTAAAAATTAATATGAAGGTATTTCTTTTAAGTACTGTGGAAACCTTAAAATATCTTTAATCAGGAGAAAATTGCTTTATGCCTGACTGGTTTGAAGCTAAGCTTGTTGCAACAATGATTCTATTGGCTGCAGATGGGGAGCAGATGAGGAATGAGTATAGGTAAGTAGACAAGAGTTTATTTTACATTTCTTTCTTTTCCCTCCACTCCTGAATCACAGAATCACAGAATCCTAGGGGTTGGAAGGGACCTCGAAAGATCATCTAGTCCAACCCCCCCTGCCAGAGCAGGGCCACCTGAAGGATCTGGCAGAAGCCTGATCAAGTCAGGAAGTTCTCCATTTCTCTGTCATGGCTTTTGTCATGGTTTAGCAGTCTGGGTGGACCGAAAGCCAGAGGACAGAACTCTCTATTACCCCCCTCTCCACCCTCCCAAGGGAAGATAAAAGAGGAGTGAGAATGAGAGGCTTAAAAATTGGATATTAAAACTGAAACAGGTTTACTAGAACAGGGGGAAGGCAGTAACACATGGGATAAGGAACCAAAATACAAATATATAAATATTTGCATACAACCTGAGCTTGATGGATGCCTGAGGGGCCCTTGTGCCAGGGCCAACTCAGGATGGGGCTCTACAGCTCTTTCCAGCACCCTCTGGATGTGGATTTTGGGGAGCTGATGGTTAAGGAGCACAGGGGACCAGCAGTGAACCAAGAAGTGGGTGAGAGAGAGGAGGGGCTGCTGATCTGCTTGGCTTTTGTAGAGTATGGGCAGGGAATTGGGGGTGAACATTGATCCCTCAAGGTCCTGAGATCCTCTTCTTTAGTTCCTTGTTCTGCTACCAAAATTTATCCTGGTCCACTCAAACTATGCCAACTTTTACTCATCCTGATGATGCCTTAGACCTTGTCCAACTCTCACTACAAACATCCTGGGTCATATTTCTAAAGATACTTCATTGACTTGGAATTGTGTGTCCTATTTATTTCCATAAGGGACTTCAGCACTGAAAGGCAGATACTCAGAAGCAGACTTTCTTTTTTTAATTTTTGTTTTTGTGTAGTGGAAAAAGCAACATAGAATGGATTGAACTAGAGGCTTTCTTGAACCCTCTTCTGGATGTCTTGATGAAACTTGGCAGTAATGCTTACATACCAACACTGAAAACAGATAAAAGCCTACAACTTCTCTTGAAGTTATTGCAGAGTTCCCATAAACAAGATGGTTAGTGATATCTTCAGTATACTGTGTCTTATATTAATTATAGTCCAACTAAAACTAAGATAATTAATGTTATAAAGCTATAGCCTTAAGCATATTGTCAAATATATTGTCAAAATATTACTAGCCTAGAAATGGTAAATGTAAAAGTTGACCATCTGGCAGATTTGTTGCAAAACTGAGCTGTGGGTCCAGTCCTACAGGAGCTATTTAACCATAGTTTGTTATTTTGTTTTTTTTTAATGAAAGTGTCCCAAGGACTGGGAAGTGAGAAGGTGGAAAGTCCCTGAGAAAGCAATTGTTTCCTCTTAGGGTTAGATTAGCAGTTAATTAAAATGTGGAGAATGTGACCTTATTACGAATATTTATAGGTTTATTCTGTGCCAACATAAGGATTCCATAAATCATTCAGACATATCAAAAAGCCAGCACAGAAACCCAGCCTAACCTCCTTCGTGCCCCACATTCAGCCAGAGCCTGCCCTGGGTGCATGAAGTGTTTCTTCTAGGTGCATTTTTTTTCTGAGTTAACTGGTAGATAATTCTGATTTAATTATGCTGTTTAGACTGCAAAATGCAGGATGCCTCTGGTTATCTCACAGTATTGGACTTGGTTGCAATAGGCATGTTTAGGTGAAAAAGCAAGGGGGTGAAGAGGTGTCTGCTTAGGCACAAGGCTGATATTCTGACTGTCTGGGATTTTTGGTCCCCCACAGATTCAGCTTTTTAACTTGTAGACCTTTCAGGAGAATCTCAACAAAAGCTATGGAGTCCTTAGTACTTTTATTTTAACTTGGTTGTTTTGTAACCAGAAAAGATCTATAGTTTGTTTTTTTTTTCCTGAGAGCAAGTGAAAAATTGCATTACTTTTGTAAATTAGGATGCTCAACTAGAACAAGAGGGATCTTGGCATTTGGTTTCTACTTCCCCAGATTTTTTTGAGATTTTTTGATTTATTTTTTATAACATAAAATATAAGACCAGTTTTGAAGAAGGGAAAGCTTGCAAAACCCAAAATAGTAACAATTGGGAAATATTTTATTTAAGAACAGTTCAATAGGAATAGAATAGGATATGGGATAGAATAGAATAGGATAATAGGAATAGAATAGGATATATTCTAGCCTATAGAATAGGCTGCACTGCATGCTGAAAGCATTTTTTCTGCATTTTTCTGCAGGCTTTGCTGTCTGTACTCTTGTTAGACTTGTTATATGCTAATGACTTTTTGGTAGTGTTACAGAGCCCTGAGTAGTGACTTGAATTTGGCTGTCTTATGTGTTCATATAAAGAATTTCTGAATTTTAATTGCAGGAGTTATTTTAGTGATTTGAGACATAATGAAACGTGGTGATAACCTGACATAGTTAAACTGTTCTAAATAAATTAAGCATTAGAAATGCAGTCCAGTGAGATCTTTTAAAAGAAGATTGGAAGTGCAGTAAGCACAATATAGATCTGAAATATCTGGAAATACATTCCTTTATATTTCCACCTTTTGAAGGTCTTCCACTTCATGATAATTTCGCTACATAAAATCTAAGTCAGGGTCAACCTCAGAAAAAACCCAGCAGAATAACTCTGGATAACTCTTCTAAATACTGAAACTAAAAATAACTGATGTTTTTAGAACAGGGTGGTCATGCTGAGCATGTTACCTCAATTTTCATATTGATAAGTTATTTCTTTGCCTTTCAACAAGCCCTTGCCCGTGAAGCACAGATTGGAGCACACTTGGTTAAATTTGATTTACTAGAGTGACCTACTCTCCATGCTTAATAAACTTTTGTCTTAGTTTGTGACATGCTGTGCACATGTTATACTTTTAGCCAAGCTTTTTCCTAGAGAAAGTATTGCATTTCTTGTGTTTTATTTAGTCTGAGTCCTGGAAGCTATTTGACTGAAATCTTCTAAGATTATATCCAAAGCTGAATTGTTTCTAAACAGACAAAACCAAACCCAGCCAAACACCAGTTTTCACTCCTGTACAAATGACAAATGGCTAAGTGCATTTTTATTGCATACAATAATTGCTGGGTATGGGAACTTCTGTATTAAAAGGTAAGTTCATGAATAAGCTGTGCAGAGGATTGAGAATAGCATGAAAGTTTCTGTTAGAAGTTGCAAGATTTGGTCTCCTGGTGTTGGGTGAGTTTTGATCCACTAATTCATTATAGGGTTCAGGAAATATCATCTGGTTTGGTTCATCCCTATGGCTTAGAGTGCTGAAGAGTAGGGAACTATTTTAATGTAGTCTTTGGTATTTCCATACTTATCATATGGTATAACTGTATTATATTGGTATAACTTTCACTCTGTAACTTAATTAAATCTGCATGATATAATTAATTTCTGTAGCCAAGGTGTATCTCTGTATGTTAATAGTGATTTTTTTTCCTTTTTACACAGATGGGGTCTTGGTTTTTATCTTGAAGTCTCTACTGACACCCATGGAGAGTATTCTTCAATTCATTCTCCGACGGCTTACTGCAAATGAGTTGAACACTGTAAGAAGTCACTATGAAGCATTCTTTGGTGTGGTTTAAATTGTTAACTTGATTTACCAGTGTTCCTAGTTTTCCAATAAAATCTATAAACACCCAGAAAGTAAATTTGTTAATTTAATAAGGACTTTATTTAGACTATTGGAAGAAGGGATGAGACCAGGGGAGCTTGAAAGGAAGAGCCAAGTGTAGCAAGGAGATGAACAAAATGCAAAGTGGCATTTTTTGAAGTGGCTGTTTGGCTTCTACTATGATTGTTACTGATGGTTCCCTTTCTTTCCAGTAATTATTTTAATGCTTCAGTTTACCTTTGTTTCCTCCTTTTTAGGTTGGTGATCTGGATCGTTGTGATCTGTACTTAGATCTGATTCGTGAGATGGTGAATTTGGGTTTGAAAGTCACCTGGGAGAAAACACAATCCCTCAAAAATTTCATTTTGTGCCTGACAAATGCATCTATTCATAATCTTCAGGAGAGAAATTGTGAAGAGGTAATTTAACATTACAAGAGTAAATATGAATGTAAACCAAATCAGTAAATACTGCTTTAAAAAAATAAGTTTAAAATATTTTGGTTTTAGTTATATACTATTTAGATTATATATGATATAAGTACTGTAATTACAACTTAGTGTACAAATAATTATATTTTTATTATATTTGTAACATAATACATTAATGTAAACTTATTGAAAAATAAAATAGGACCAAGGTTGTGTGAATATGCATGTGTGTGTATCTATCCTAACACTTACTTGTTCTTGGCTGGGGATCAGTGTTCCTGAGGAAGTTACTGTGAAATGAAAATGCCCTTTCTGTTCATGATCTGTTGAATTTCCAAGCTAGAACATAAAGAGAAAAAGAAATTGCAGAACTCAACTTTGGCTTTTTCATTTAATTATGCTCATGATTCCCTGGATGTATGTATGAGGCTAGTATATCTGAGACAGATATATTTCCAAAAGATACAGAATTATTATCTTCTGTAAAGGAGTTGATTTAAATGAAGATTTGTTGGGCAGTATTATCTTTGGTATTTTATAGGTAGAATTATTGTTTAAAATCAGTTAATAACACATTTAAAAGTTTATAAGCATTTGACTAGCTATGTTTACTTACCTGAGAAACAAAGAGCAAGACTTCATTTTTATTTTTCCTTTAGTTATGTGAATTCTGTATATATTCCAGTAGTTTCAAAGTGAACATTTTATAGTTCAAACTTAGTGTTTATTTGGGACATTTACCAACATCTCTTGAATGCAGTGGAATTATGTTGTCATGATGATTTCTTCAGCTGCCCATAGAGTATGTCTTCAGTTTAGCAAGAAAAAAGGAAATGCTGGGCAATTACAGATGAGAAAAATATTTTCTGCACTATAGATAGCTGAAAGTAACTCTATTTAAATAACATTGAGCTTTTACTATTATTAGGGACCTCTACTATTGACTTTTGTTTAAACTGAGAGTTTTTATTTCACACCTCTTTGAATATATGCATTTATTACACCAAATAATCCTAGTAGGTGTTGTGACCTTTTAAGCCTCTTGGGGCAGTTTAATTGTCACATTTCAAATTTTAACTACCTTGTTGCATTGGGTTTCTCACTGTGTGAACCTGCATCCTTTTCCTGCCCAGAAATATTTCTTAACTAGTGCCTGGCAAGACAGAAAGAAGTGTTCCATCACAGTCAAGCCAGGTGCCTGCACTTAAGGAGTAATTTTGCAAGGTTTATTCTGTCTTGTGATTAATTGCACTAGAGGCATAGGGTAAGAAATTAGGAAAGGAGAAGGATACAGAGTTGCTACCATAGGATGTTTGATGTGATACAAATAAATGGATTATCAAATGTATGAGTAGCTTATTTCTACCCTGTTAGAAGAAATCCCTGCATGCTTGTTTATCTATTTTTTCATTTTAATTAGGAGCCAACACTTAAGGATCAAATTAAGAAGGTGTGTAGCATGGCTTCACTTACAGCAGTTTGTGAGATCATGGGTCAGATTCCTGAAGCACACCTTGTGGATGCTCTGAGGAGATTTGTTTCCTGCTGGCCATTCAATGAAGTGTTAAAGAAGCCATCTCAAACTGCAGAAAGTAGTAGGTAGGTCTGTGCTACAGCTTCAGTAATTCTCCAGAATAAATCTGATTAGCAGGGAGCAGTGATTAAGATGCTGGCTTTTTATTTGATAACTGTTAATCTGTTAACTTTTTTTTTTTCTTTTTTAAGATAAAAATGAAGAATTTTCAACACAAACTATTCATTTGGTTGCTCTTTTGACTTAACATTCAGGTTTTAGAAAATTGAAGCAGCTGTCATTGATCAGACCTAAAGTTCTTTTGCTCAGTCCTCTGGTGCTATGAAGCTGTAATTTGAACATTGCTGATGCCAGCTTAAATCTAAATACACTGCACAGACCCATAGCATGCAGGCCAGACAATTTAGATTCACTGAATACTCTCCCAGATGTTTGGCTAGTGAGATTGCCTCAGCCCAGAACTGATTTTTTTTTGTGTGTGTGTCTGTAAAAACTTTATTTCTAATTTTCTCTTCGATGAACTTGTCCAGTATCCCCTTGAGCCTGTGTGTAAATTGTAGCATCTTGAAGAAGTGAGTTTATACACTTCAGCTGTTCCTGGTCGAGTGGGAATGTGCAGGAGAAGTTAATACAATATATATCCAATATTTTCCTTACAGCTCATGTGAAGAGACAACATCTCAAGGATGGGGCAGGATTGTTGCACGCTACGTCCGGGACCAATGGATTTGCCTTCGTTTCATTTTAAATTTATTTCCAACTCTGTCTCAAGAGAATGAAGACACCTCAGAAATATTATCATCTACAGCTGAAGAGTCAATAAAAATTCTAGAGTTGGCACTAGAAGCCTTAACTATTCTTCCTTCAGACCAAGTTTTACCTGTGTTCGACTGCATGAAAGTCCTTGTTCCCAAGGTAAAATATGAAACAGCTGCATAATATTATTAGTTTTGGGGGTGTTTTTTGTCAAAAGTAACCATTCTGTCTTCTTGTTTTCAGCTTCTGGAGGCAGCAGAGTCTCTCTGCATAGAAGCATTCGATTTGGCTTGGAAAATCATATCCTCTTTGAGCAACACACAGCTAATCTTTTGGTCCAATCTAAAAGCTTTTGTTCAGTTCATCTTTGACACTGAGGTTTTAGCTGTTGCTGCAAGAGCAAAGGGTCAAGCATATGCAAAAATTAAAGAGGTCAGTTTAATAATTCTTCTTTAGGAAGTGGACAGAAATGTTATCCTGATCTGAAAATGTGTTTTACTTTTTTTTTTCCTTTTTTTCAGCTACTGTCTTTTGGTCTTTATTTTGTTTTTACATTATGCATTTACCCCTGAATATTTTGTTCAGGACTTGCCACCTGAACTCTCACAAACTATTAACATTCTGGAAAAATTATGCCTTTATCTAATAGCTTTTTATTACTACTTCTAAAATAATCTTAGGGTTTTTTGTTTTGTTTTTTTAGCTTCTGAACTAAAATCAAATCAAGTTCAGTTAAATGATTTCTCATCAGTTAAATATTTGTGCCAAACAATCCACAATGACTGCAACATATTTACCAGAACAGTAATACATTATAAATTAGTTACCAGTATAGATGTGTGCTTCCTCTTGTGCTCTCATGTGCTGCATTGCAGAAAAATTGTATTAGGAAGGGCAGTTTTGCAGTTTTGCCTTGGAGTCACCATAATGAGCTCTGTCCTGGTGTCACTCTCATCACTGTAAATATCAAACACATCAGCTTTGTTTCCAGCCCAGACACTACAAAATTATTTTGCAGTAAAATACAGAAAACCTGATACTTCTTAGCTGGTTAAAACTGCAGTGACATCTCTGTGTTACCCTTAAGTATCTTAAAATATAGCTCCATTTGTTTTATCTTTCTTCTTTTTAGAAAACTTGATTCAAATGAATGTTACTGTCATCTATTTTAAACTTCTTGATGTGGACCCAAGCCAAAATGAGATATATATGCATAAATGGTAAAATTCAGTTCTAGGAATCCTTTAGGTTGTGGTTTTTTTTTGTTTTTTTTTTTTATTTTTAATGAATATCTGTAATGGCTGATTGTATGCTCAGTGTAGCAGGTTTTGAAATTTTATTTTGTTTTATTTTATTTTTTCTTTGATCCTGAAATTTGTTGCAGTTCTTACCAATGACTGTCTTAACTTCAGTGTTACTATTCCAAGCCTTATCTAAAGATGTGTTTTGCCCATGTTGAGAGTCTGGAGCCCTATGTGACAGCTGTGCCATTGTCTGCAGTGGGACATGCCATGCCAGCAGGCACCAAGGAGCTAATGAAGGTCTCCTACCCCCACCCAAGGGCATCTGCTCAAGCCACCTTCTGCCCCTTCATAAGAAAATGAAGAGAAAGCTCCCAAGCAAGTGTCTCCTTCTGTATATTCTTATTGCACCCCTTGGCAGTCTCTGTTGCCATTGACCCCTTGTGCAATGGCTGAGTAGTTTTAGCTGGAGAGAAAGAAAAAATGGAGCTGCCCAGTTCTGCTTTGTCACAGAAGCATGATTTGAATTTTGTCTACCACAGAGCACTCTGTCTTTCTAGTAAGAGTTAGAAGGGATGGAACAAAGGGGTAATTTTTGAGTTAAAAAAAAAAAAAGGGAAGATTGCTGTGGCAAAACCCAGAATGGCTTCTCCAGAGGTGCCCAGAGCACTGTGTTCTTAGGTTTCATTTCTTCTGCTGCTTTTCTTCTTTGTGACTCATGAAAATTGTGCTAGAACTTCTAATGTCTTACATTTATTTTCTGTATGCTGGACTTTTACTGTGTTAATGAAAGAATTGAAATAAACACCAGGATTTTGAGAAATACACAGTAAATGTCCTGCTGTTCAAGTTTGGAGTTATTAGGGAAGTTGCAATTTTTTTCTCTTCACCAAAAGAAAAGTTTGAGTTTGTTGTAAAATGTTTCCAGGGTGCTGGGTTTTGTCCTTTCGTTTTCTTTTCCAAAACTGTTTATTCAGAGTGAGTTCCAGGATTTCAGTTTAGGCTCTTTCTTAGCTTCTTGGTGCTTTAAGCCTCAGCAATTCAGAGTCACTTTCTCTATAAAAAGGAGTCAAAGAAATGTCATGTTATCAGAAGTATCACTTTGGAGCAGGGAAGAGAAGAAGCTTTGTCTTGTAAGAGCCATCACCTGCTGGAAAACCATTCCCATGGGCAGCTCTTAATTGGTGTTGTCTAAAAAGGAATTTACAAAAAAAAAACCAAACATCCCACCTGATCGTTTTGGATGTCCCAGTCCTCTCCCAAATGCTTGTAATTTCTTAGGATAAAATTATGTTGTAACTGGAATTTACTCTTGCACTTAACCTAATGAAGGGATTAGGGAAGGAAAATTTTGGGGATGTTTTCCTTGTTTTGGTTTTCTCCTTTTTGGAGAAGTCCTAGATAGCTGTTTCATATATCTTGAATTTACCCTGCTCAATAACAACAGAAAAAAAGACATTTTTCTGCTTTAAATCAAATATAAACTTCCAATCTTTAATTTCTACATGAATGTAATCCTTATTAAAAGAAGAGAATTAGTGAGATGGCTAGGGAAGGAATTTCTTTTTATTAATTTATTTTTATTTTTTTTAATAAATGGCTAACCAGGTTTGTACTCACAGAAATAAGCTCAGGTGCATTATTCCAGATATCAGGTGATTCATGTGAAGGGTCTGGTGTTCTCCCTCTCTAAGCAAAGATCAGTTCAAACTTTTGTGAACAGAAACATGAACTGGGGCACTTTTCACCTGCTCTTAGAATCAATGAATTATAAATAGGTTGAAGATAGAATAATACTGCAGAGATATCTATTTTAGCAGGTTTGATCTCCATCTGCATCCTAGATCTGCCCAGGTTAATGCTAATAATTCCAGTACTTCTAAAAACTAGATTCTGAGTCTTTTATTTCTTCTTTTCAGATAATTTTCAAGCTTATAGATATGTCTGCCACAAAGACTGGAGTCTTCAATGTAGTCCTTACTCATTGCTGTCAATCTTGGATATTTCCCCTTGTTAATGAGAGAAGTGCCTTGACAAATCCTTTCTTAAATGCTGGAAATTATTGTGAACTTATCACTGAGGCTTGTGTCTTTGGAACTGTATTTAGGAGAGACCAAAGGTATTTGAAAAAAAAAAAAATCTTGTTTTATTATTTTTGTTACAATTTTATGCACTTTGTTTTCTTTGAGCAATAGATAATTATTTAAATAACTGTTGTCTGCTGTTCTTTTTTTGTGGTTTGTCTCCTTTCATCTGTGAAGACTTATCCAGGATGTGCATGCCTTCATAGAAAGTCTTGGAGAAAAATGTGCAGCAAATGTTGTTACAGAAAGGTAATGATTTTGAGGAGACATCTTAAAATATTTGGTCTGCATTATGCCTTTGTTATGATTGGTGCTACACTAGGAAGGATGCTGGTTTTGAAGTCAATTTCTTATTAGTATTCATAACCTCCTTTAATATTGGCAAAGGTTACACATCACACTGCATTAATAATTCAAATACAAAAACATTGAGTAATTTGAGGAAAATATCTCCCATTTGGTAACCTGACTGGCACTGAAGTAACTGATTCCTCATTTTTTAACCTCATAAAAATAAGACTTTTTAGGCTGTTCCTCATCATTGTAGACCAGAGAGCTCAGAAACCTGGGTTCTTCTGCAGCCAGAAGAGGAGCTTGACTTTTTAGCATTGGTTGCAGTTCTTTTTAACTTCCATACTTAAAAATAGGTTCTGCCTGCAGTTCTTGAAAGGGGAGCATTGGCTGCTTGATCAAACTTTTATTGTGGCTTCACTCCCACCTTTTATTCAGTGGAAAAAGAGTCAGAGAAACTGTCTGTGCTTTGGGTTAGGATTAGTAGCTGCTAAAACCTGAGTTTCTAATATATTGCTGCTGTTTCTGGTTTAATACTCTCCAGTATTTTCTCCCAAGAACTCAGATGTCTGGTTGTGACAGTCCATGGCAATGTGGTGGCTTTTAACCTATAATATCACTAATTCTACTCCTGGCATTAATTATTCCAGATGTCCCTTAGTAATTAATAGCAAACAAGTGTTTTGAACTAGAATATTTGAACACAACTGTAAGCATTAATTAGTTGTTACAAGATCACAGTTTACAAGATTTTTGTATGATACAGCTATAGAAAATTACTTTAGAAAAGAAAATTTAATAGAAAATTACTTTAAATACTAAGATGCTACTGAAGACCTACAGGTAGAAAGAGATTGAACAGCCCTTAAAATTGTGGGTTTGAGTATTTGCATATTGCCTGACTACACACAACTTGTTCAAGATGATGTTTGGTGCTCTTTTATAATTTAGGAAATGCTCTTTATGTCTGAACAAGTAGAGTTTGATTCATTGGGGTTTTTTTCTCAATATTTTACAGTACATTTCGAGATGATCACTACGTCCGGGTCTGTGCAATTAAATTCCTGTGCTTGTTGGATGAGTCAAATACCTTGCATAAGGCATTTATGGAAGACATTTTCATCAAGCTGCTTGATAAAGTAAACTTCATTTCTCTTGGTATATAAATGTGGTGGTAGTACAGTTATTAAAACACAAATTGTTTACAGCTGACAGGATGTATTTACTGCTTTTATGTAGCCTGTCTAGATTTCACAGTAATTAACTTTATAAATAGAATCAAAGGAGAAGGTTGGGGTCTGATTTTCATTTCTGTTATGCATTGGCACCAGTGTAAAGTCAGTGGTAAATTACTACAGTGGTAAATTACTACAGTGGTAAATTACTACCCATGCAGTTCTGGTGCTAAAGGATGCTGCTTTTGTCTGAAGAACAAGAAATGGGTGATCCTTCAGTCCTGTCTATTAACTGCTGGAAAAGAATGCTTAATATGTGTTGTGAGATTAATCAAGTAGGAAAAGTGATTTCCTTATTGCTTAAATATGAAGTCGAGACATATAAAAATAAAGTGTATTTGCATTTTAATATTAATACAGAACTGGTATCACCAAATAATTTTCTTTTAAAAAAAAAAGTGAGGCAATAGTTTTGAATTCCCTATATTTTGAAGGCCAAAACAGAGTGTGTAAGGAAAGAATCTCAGCTATATGAGAACATGAATTTTAAATCTTGCTAAAGCTCCCTTTATCTCATCTATTTTCTTTCACATAAAACATTGTAGAATATCAGTTTCTGTCTCAAAGCTGTGGTTACAAACTGAGCTAGTTGATAGCATCACTAAACCCATTTTTAAACTGTAGACACTGAAGCAGAAATGCTTTCAGTGATATGCTCATCTCTTCACTTAGGATCTTTACCACTTAGATAACTAAACAACAGCTTGAGCCTTCATGCTCCACTTCATGTAATATTATTTGAAATGTTCATGCATATTTACAGTAGATGCTGTAAATTCTTCAACTTTCTGCTGTTTGAAGAGTCTTTTCTGTGATCTTAAGTGAAAATGCTAAGTGTATTTTTCAACTTTCTGAACTTTTCACAGACGAGCTTCAAAATTTAAAGACCAGAAATAAATATATTTTCCCAACTTTAACCCTGATACTACCTGTGCAAGAGGATACTGCTTTCTCAGTACAGTGAAGTATATTTCCATGTGTTCAATCCTATTGAATAATAGCTAATAAACCTTTTAATTTGCTTTTAGGATGAGCTGGTGTCCAGATCTAGAACACGCTATTACGCAAACTCCCTGCATCACAGAATTAAAAACCGGGTATGGCAAACACTCTTAGTCCTTCTTCCAAAGCTTGACCAGGTATTGCTTTTCACTGTAAATTCTTACATAAATAGATCTATACTTTCAGTAATAACTGCAAACTGCATGTGTTAAATTTCAGTCGTGTAATCTCTGGTGTAGAAGTTTTGTGTGGTTTCATTCTTTCCATCCAAAGTCTTGGATTTCTGAGGCATTTTTAGAGGTCACTGAAAACTGGTTCTGGGATTTGTGAATCTGTAGTATGTTAGAGCTAGTGAAAACCCTGTACTGACTGTCTGGTTCAGAGCTTTTCAGTCAGTGGAAATGTTGCTACTTCATAACCTCACAGAAAATCGAGTGATCTAATTTCATCAAATGCTCTTTCATAATAAACTATTTGAAAAGTGTAATACAGACATTAGATGGTTCTGAAATGTTTTCATGTGAGTGTTAAAAATACTTGTAGCATTATGTCAAAGGAGGGAATGTTCTTCTGTTCAGATTTTTTTTTTTTTCTCCATGGAAATAACTGTAGCAAGATACTAAATGGTTGCTTGGTTTTGTTTTCTCAGACTTTTTTGTGTGGAACCCTTGACAAAGTTTTCCAGGCTGGATTTGGTAACAATCAGGCATCTGTGAAATACTTCATAGAGTGGATTGTCATCTTGAGTCTACATAAATACCCCCAATTCCTTAATAAATTCTGGGATTGCTTTTCCTATGTAAGTAAGAGCTTTGGCATTCACTTGAAGAGTAGTTTGAACAAAGAGGGAGCAGTTTGTCTTCCTAGATGGCATTATTCTATGTATTCCATTTTTTTTTTAGAAGTCATGGGTTGTTGAGAAGATTAAATTATCCTGGAAGTGTAGTCTTAGACATTTAGAAATTTGTGATCTAGAAGTGGCTGAAGTCAGGTGAATTTATCCACCTGGGGTATTTCCTTTTATGTTGTTGATGCCACAAAGTCACTTGAGCTTTCCACACCAGCTTCTGCCTTCAGCATCATTTTCAGTGGGAACCTGACTTGCATAACACACACTAAATTTGGAGCTTTTAAGATAAATTTCTCTCACATTTTAAGATAAATTTCTGTAATGTGGCTTCAAAACTGGAGGCAGAGTTTGAATATTGGTACCCAAAAAGCCTGAAAGGAAAGCTGACTTCTATTTTAATGTCTTGGGTTCTTCTTGACCTGCATCAATTGTCTGTATTCATATCCTTGCCAATGTAGTCTTATGTATGTTTCTTTTTTTTTTTTTTAATCCTAATTGTAGGACAAGAATTGAAATTAAATAGAAAAATTGGAAAATTATATTCACATTTTTCTGCCCCAAACGGGGCAGGGTTTTTAATACTGTTCTGAGAATAACTTTGCTTGCTAGTGATGTGTGTTGTGGTTTTTTGTTTTCTTTGGGTTTTTTCTGCATAGGGGAAAAAGTTTGTTTTCATTTTATACTTTCTTTAAATGCATAAATATGGATTGCCTATGAATTGATGGAAAGTGGTGTAAGGGATGTAAGCTTTTTCTATTTCAGGATTCCTTCCAAGTACTCAGGCAGTTGGAATTGATGATAATTTATTGGAACAAAATGATCTCATGCTGATAACAAATGTACTGCATCACAGTGGGCCCATTCAAACAAACAGAGCAGGCAGAAAACATGTAGATTTATGAAAAATACAGGTGGCATTTTCAGAGGCTATCCCAGATAACAGTGACTCTGAAAAGCAGTGTCAGGATCATAGTGAAAAATAACTTGAGCACCCAGTGCAATCCTGTAACAAAATGAATTAATGGGGACCATCCCCTTTGTCCTATCACTTCATCCCCTTATCAGAAGTCCCTCCCCTCCTTTCCTGTAGCCCCTTCTGGTAGTGTCAGGCTGCTATAAGGGCTCCTTGGAGCCTTCTCCAGGCTGAACAACCCCAACTCAACCTGTCCTCATCAGAGAGATGCTCCAGACTTCTGAGCATCCTTGTGGCCCTCCAGCAGCTCCAGGTCCTTATGTTTGCTGGACCTAGAGCTGGACCCAGTGCTCCCTGTGAGGTCTCACAAGAATAGAGACAGAATCACCTCACTATCCTTCTTTTGATGGAGCCCAGGATATGGTTGGCTTTCTGGGCTGCAGGTCCTCATTGCTGGCTCACCTTGAGCATCTCATTATCCAACACCCCCAAATCCTTTTTCCTCAGGGTTCTTCTCAATCCATTCTCCACCCAACCTCTGTTTGTGCCTGGGACTGTCCCCTCTCAGAGCTGAGCACTTGGCCTTTTTGAGCTTCATGAAGCTGAGGTCCCACCTCTCCAGCCTGTCAGGGTCCTTCTGGGTGTCCCCCCCCCTTCCCTCCAGTGTGTCAGCACTGTGTCCCCCCCTCTCCAAAATCTTAATAATACAAACTTGGTTTTTTTACTGAATTTTGCTGTGGAAACAAATTGGGGTTTTTAATAGTGTTGATGTTCCTGCACCTGCAAAAGATGCTGTGAAAATTTAAATGGTATAAAAACATTTCATGTGTGCATGTTTCTTGTTACATTCACTTATGCTTTAGGATGAAGAAAAGCTTAAAACAAGCATCTGCACATTTCTATCAGTGTTGGCACACTTTGACATCATTCTTCAAAATACCTCAGAGAAGGTAAGCTTGGTTAATAGAGTTTACTCAGCTGCACTGTACGTGGGTTTCTGAAATAAACCCCATCTTTTTTGCAATCTCTTCTCAAAACCTTTTTAATACCTACTTCCTACTAAGGTATCCTTTTTTATGGCACACACCATCTCTTCCTGTTTTCTCTCTAACATGCTGGATGGGCAGAAATTAGCTAAATAGCAAATATTCTGGATACAGAGGGCTTGATTACCTGTGAGTTTTTCTAGAATAGCTGCTTCAGTTTTAACTAAACATGAATACTCCTGGAGTTGTGTTTCTTGCTGCTCCTGTTTAATCAGCATGAAATTGGGCAAATGTAACCTGAAAGGTGATCTTTCTGTAGACTACCAGCACTCTAATAAGGAGTGCTTGGGCAACAGGTAGTTCATATTATTTAGAATTCTGTATTTGGAGTTTTCATTTTTTTTTTTTTAATTGAACTTCTAAACAGAGGGTTAAACGCAGTCAGATGTTACAATAAATAAATCAACTGCTATATATATGTAGCAGTCCTGGCATTTCTGTCATTTTTATTAAACAGTATAAATTTGCAAGATCAGCTTTCTGAACTGCTAGAAAACCAGAAGTTCATAGATGCTTCTTCGTATGCAGAAATAGTTTTTTTATAAAGCAAATCAATCCATTTTAAAAATCCCAGTGAGGCTTTAGGTCTGTGCCCGAGTGAGAAGGAAAAAAATACTCAGGACCATGTTCTGAAGCTTTTATTTGCACAATACATTTACTGCTAAAGCTCTGGACTTTCTGAAAGGCTGTCTTAGGAGGAAGACAGGGTTTCTTGGGCCTTACTTCGAAATGGTACATTTAAGACTTAACAAAAATGAAAGAAAAATCATTATTTTTGTTGGTTTCAGTTTGGTTTGGGTTTTGTGGGGGTTTTTTTGTTTGTTTTTTAGAAGGCAGCTTTGAAGAAAGGCCTCATAGTTGTTCTGCAGTGGTGTTTCAACCATAATTTCAGCGTCCGACTTTATGCATTAATTGCCCTTAAAAAAATCTGGGCTGTGTGCAGGATGCTGCACGTGGAAGAATTTGAAGCTCTGACCCCAGTTATTGAATCCAGCCTTCAACAAGTGGAAAACATGCATGGCACAGGGTTAGTAACCTTTTTCTGATTTACAGCTTAAGGTTGTGAGCCATTTGCAGCAAGTCCAATCTTCAAAAAAAGCACTTGGTAATTTATCTGTTTATTTGGGGTGGTTTTTTGGTAGTAAGGGTTGGGGTAATTATTCTGTTTAAAGATAAACCAAGGTTTGGAAATTGAAATCAGATTGTCAGCAAAGAAGATGAAGTGATGATTCAGTCTGAAAGCACATCAGGAAAAAACTCAAGGCATACTTGAGCAGTGCTCATACTTTATGGATGGGGTAATAAAAAGACAGTCAGGAGTGCTTGGTTTTCTTACCTGATGGGTTTTGAGGCAATACAAATAATTCTTGCAACCTTCCTAGTAGTAATAAATTCTGAAATACAAACTCTTAAGTGTTCTTAGTATTTGAAAAAAGGTGCATGGGACAAAAATGGACAGGGAAATTAATTTGGGCTGATGGCTAAATGAGTTTTACAGAAATGCTTTTCTGCTTACTGGTTTGGAAGTACAGCAATTGAGTTAAATTTTATACTGTGTGTGTTTGTATCCTTCTTAGTCCTGTTTTTAAGAAGTAATTTAGAATTTCCAGTAGTGTTGCAAATCAACATAAACTTGGGACTGCTGCTGGCATGCTTTTTTTTTTTCCTCTCTTTGAGAACAGTCACGTTAATTTGTCCAATCACTGTTAAATCACCCATGTGAAGATACGAGATGATAAAAAATAGCAAAAGAAATGTATTTCTTTTTTTTGACAGCTAAAAGTTGTCACTGAACTATAAACTAGCATTTGGTTTCCATCAGAGAGCCTGGATGTGATGTGATGATTCCCTTTCTTTTGAAACTTGCTTCCTTAAGTAATAGAATTTGGAGGCATGGTATGGGCTTTTCTTGAAACATAAGTAAGAGTTATTTCCTGACTGCTGGGATTTTTGTGGGGTTTTGTTTTATTTTTAAAATGGGTCCTTATTAATTGTTGAAGTATTTTCTTCCCCATTGATATATAGTAAATATAGCCAGGTTGCCTTAATTCAGTTTCCCACTTGAAAAAAGCTCTAATATTGCCTTTTTTTGTGCATCTTTTCTGCCATTGCAGGAATGCTAGGAGGAACTGGCAGAGAATTCAAGACCATTTCTTCTTTGCAACATTTCATCCACTGGAGGATTATAGTCTGGAGGCAAGTCTGAGCCTGCTGCTGATCACAGTGTAGCTGTATAACATTTTTTTTTCTTTTTGAGTTTGTTCTAATGTAGGATGAATAATGGTCAACTGTTATTCATTGAAAAATTCTGAAAAATTACTTCACCTAAAGTGTGATTGATTTTAGACTGAGGCTGCAGCTTAATTCTCTAATTATTTCTGTATTAAAAAAATAACTAAGTTGATTAAAAGGAGGCATTTGTGATGACTGTGCCCATCTGTGTGGGAATTAATCAGGTTTTACTTTCATGGCTGGAAAAGTTACTTCTAATAACTGAAGAGCACCTCCTTAATCATGTGTGGGTTGTTAGATTTTTGAGACATCTCATGTTATTAGGAGCATCTTGGGGTTGTTTAATAAAAATTTTGTTTGATATGAGTGGCATCCAGATACATAACTCCCAGAGCATCTTCTTCAGCTGTCCCTGCAGTCAGAGCTTAAATGATTTAAGAGCTGAATAAACACTGAGGGAAGGCAGGCAAAAATAAGGGTGCAGATATAAAAATAAGAGAGAGAGAGGAGCTGAGCTGAACATAGAAGATAAGCATGGAAGTGGGAAGGGGTATGTGTGTTCTGGCACAAACAGGGCCATCTTTCAGAGAAGGAATTTTATCTTTTTTAACTGACATCCTATGAAATACATTAAAATATGCTTGGCATGACTTAGAAAATGAGGAAGTTAAAATCCTGAACAAGAAAACAAAAGCAGGCTAATACCTGCTAAGTATGTGACTGTACTCAGGGTGCATGTTCAGCTTGAGGGTGTATTGGGATAAATAAAATGTCTGAGGTTTGAACTCTTCATCTTCCTCAGCCTTTGCCTTGGTGCTTGTGTTTGCTGCTTCTGAATGAATCATGGTTAGCTGCACTGGGACTGGATTTAACACTAGATTTTAAAGCTTTTGACATTTAATCAGTCCTCATTCTGTGCTAGAAGTTCATAAGGGCATCTGAAAATTCTTCAGGGTTACTTGCACGTAAACTATTTGCACAAGACTTGTGTGCAGAGAAGCATGGTGTTAATTCTTGGGGTGTTCTGCAATTTCAGAACAGGTGGTGATGCAGATCCTTTGAAAGGTCTAATCAGAAAGAGGCAGAGATTAAATTTATGAACTGTGTGTACAGTGATGAATATATTGAGAGAGAGTTATGTTAAGTGCCAGGAAAAACAAGTAGTAAAATAAGAGAATGCTAAATAATAAAAGCTGTGTACAATAAAATTAGCAGAGATTAATTGACTACCTTTTTTGCTTGTTTTAGTGCTGCTTTGTTAATAACACTGTGTTACATTGCAGACAATATTCTACACTCTCCCACGCCTCTCAGAACTTGCTGAGGATGAATGGATCTCACTCTCTAAATTTGACAGATTCCCTGAAATTCCTTTGCCACCAACATTTCAGTGGTCCCGTTCTACAACGAAACTTCTTGACCTGAAGCCAAGTGACTGGTCTCAGCAGGACATGGGTACAAGCATAGTAAATTTAGCTTAAATATAATTATTTGTATGTAGTAGCTGTATACATCCCTGCTTAGTCTGCTCTTTGTGGGGTTTTGTAGCCTTGTATCTCTGTAAGCAAATTTTATATGCTGAACAAAGTTTATGGTGCTGAACGGGGCTGCATCCAGTTGGCAGCCGGTCACTAGTGGTGTCCCCCAGGGATCAGTGTTGGGCCCAGTTCTGTTCAATATCTTTATTGATGATTTAGATGAGGGGATTGAGTCCATCATCAGCAAATTCGCAGACGACACTAAGCTGAGGGGAGTGTGGATCAGCTGGAAGGCAGGAGGGCTCTGCAGAGGGACCTGGACAGACTGGAGAGTTGGGATGATTCCAACGGGATGAGGTTCAACACGGCCAAGTGCCGGGTCCTGCACTTTGGCCACAACAACCCCATGCAGCGCTACAGGCTGGGCACAGAGTGGTTAGAGAGCAGGCAGGCAGAAA